>NC_087362.1:50935512-51262012 GCF_030014295.1 Loxodonta africana | reverse complement strand
GCAGACTCATTGGTCCCTGGGGAGCTCTGGAGTATGAATTGCACCCCATATTGGTCCCACCTTGTGGCAAGGGGACCCACCTTGGTGCCCCTGTCAGTAGTCAATGGCTGTGGGTGGCCAGGATGGAGCAAGGAAGCATAACCCTCATGGTCCCCAGTGAGACAGCCCCTCTCTGCTGAGGGCAATTCTGCAGAAAAAAGAGAGCTGAGAGTTGTTATTATTATCAGCCAACACTGACCACAGCTGGGAGGTAAGTGCACCAACCAAGAAAGGGAGTCTGGGTGGGCCCCAATTCCATCCACCACAGAGGGAGGGACAGTGGCATTGACTGATCACCACGGCAGCGAGCAGAGGCTTTCCTACTCATTATTTCAAACTTTCAGAAAACTCCACCAAGTTCAATGGGCAGGTGTTTGTCCACACTGCCCCCTCTCCTATAATGTCCATGTGTTCCTTCTGATTCAGTAGGTCTGAGGTTGTTATTGGGTACCATTGAGTCAAAGTGACCACATGTGTGACAGAGTAGGACTGTCCCATAGGGTTTTCTAGACTATAGTCTTTACAGGAGTACATCACCAGGTCTGGGTAGGTTCCAACCGCCAACCTTTCACTTAGCAGCCGAGTGCTTCGCCATTTGTGCTATCAGGACTCCTTCATGTGTCCTTTCAACACCTAAGGACTCAATCTGTTTTATTGATCTGCTCAGATGCCTCTCCTCTGTAGGGACTCCTCTGAGCGCCATGACATTGACTGTTGGGTTGCTCTGCCCCCATCTCTTTGGCAATCATCTAATAGCAGTGACGTTGTCCTCCCCATTACCTCTCACTATGCCTGACTCAAAGTCAGCACCAGTTAAATGTGTTTTGTACAAGATTAACTGGCTCTTGAGGTTTGCACTCTTAAGCCAAGCTTACTGTCTTTCCATCTTCCCAGAAAGAAAGCCCACCCCCTGGAAGCCCTGATGGTTAAGCTCTCAGCTGCTTACTGAAAGGTTGGTGGTTCCAACCTATCAGCTGTTCCTAGGCAGAAAGATGTGGCTGTCTGCTTCCGTAAAGATTACAGCCTAGGAAGCCCTATAGGGTAGTTCTACTCTGTCCTACAGGGTCACTATGAGTCAGAAGCAATCCGACAGCAATGCGTTGGGGTTGTTTTTGGAGGGGGACACCTCGAGCCCTGCCCCCAGCCAACCTGAAAGCTCTAGGCCAAAAGAGGGAAAGCCCCTCCACTCTGCCCAGAAGTTGTGGTTGGTGGCTACTCAGGTCATCTTTGGAGCTAAGACCCTAACAATTTTATTTTTAAAAAATAAATAAATAAGGAAGAAACATACTCAGGAAGCTCAATTGGGGGCATCTGGGCTCAGAAATCGCAAAAGTCAGTCATATTTTAAAAGTAAGAATACTTTCAAGATGCTCTAGGGACAACCCATGGTTCAGCGGTATCCATCCATTTGCACTTCCTCCCTCAGGGAGACGAAACGTTCTCCCAGTCACCCTCTGAATCTCTGCAGTTTCCGTTCTGAAGACAATTCTCTGACACACGGCCATTCTGGCCAGATGGTCAGCATTTCTCCGAGCAGGATACAGTTCCACTCCTTTCTCAGAACAAGAATGTGGTGGGCTGGTTCGGGATGAAGAACTCACTGATGGATGGAAGTCACAGCCCCCTCTCTCCCAAGGAAATGTGTGCAGAGAGCTGGCCAGCCCCCTGAGGCAAACCAAGCCCAGCCAAATGTCTTCAGCCAAATCACTCCGTGGAAAACCACAGCAAGCTCTGCCAGGGACACCTGGACACCAACAGGGGTGATCTCAAAGTAGACACCATTTGACTTAATAGTAATTAAAATGCCTCACACTCATGGAGTTTATTGTTCACAAATGCCTTTCACATATACCCTGTCGTTTGGTCCCCAGTCTGTGGCAGGGGACATGTTACTGGTCTCTCGCTGTGATAGGATGAAGAGCCTGAGTCCCAGAAGGGGGGCCAGCTTTCCCAGACAGAGCCTCTGTTTTCCAATCCCAAGTTCTCCCCGTGGTATCTGAAGAGTTCCCACCAGCAGCATCCTGACCTCATCTCTATCTACAGCACCCAGCCCCGGACCTGGCCCGTAGAGAATACCAGTACCAGTTGTCGTTAAGTCCGTTCTGACTCATGGTAACCCCATGTGCGTCAGAGGAGAACCACACTCCATAGGAGTTACAATTGCTGATTTTTTGTAAGTATATCTCCAGGCCTTTCTTCCAAGGAGCCTCTGGGTGAATTCAAACCTCCAACCTCCAGTTAGCGGCCGACCACATTAACTGTTTGCACCACCCAGGACTCCTGGCATGCAACAGGAACTTGGTAAATGCCTGTTTAACTGAGTTAAATTTAATTCTCTCCTTGCACTGAAACAAAGAAAAAATGGCTCTTGATATTGTTGTTGTTGGGTACCATCGAGTTGATTCCAACTCATAACAACCCCATGTGACAGAGTAGAACCACCCCATAGGGTTTTCTTGTCTGTCATCTCTACAGAAGCAGATCACCTGGTCTTTCTCCCACGGAGCCACTAGGTAGGTCTGAACCACCAACCTTTCAGTTAGCAGCCAAGCACTTAACTGTTGCACCACCAGGGCTCCTGTCTTGATATTGGTACTAATATATTTTAGAAGGGCACAGGGTAAGGCGCTCAGCTTGGGGGTGAGCTCAGTGGGGATGTGGGGAGCACCCTGGGAGTCCATTGTGGGCCTCCGTGGTATTTACATATCTCATGCCCAGAGCCAACCACACTCTCTTGGCCTCGGAACGTTCCGCCTTTCCTCCTGTAGATCTCCTATAGCTGCCAGGAGCAGGCGCAGGCTGCAAGCCCGGGCTGTCTGATCTCAAAGCCTTGCACCATCTCCTAGAGGAAATTTGACTTAGTGCCCAGCCCTACAACCAGCCTTCTCTTTCCCTGTCCTTTCTCACCGCTTCCATTCCATCTCTCAGCTTTTAGGCATTTATATCTTGTTGCTCACCTCACCGAAACAGGTGGCATTGCACACTGGGATTGCGTAACGTTATAGCCATCATTTATATCTTAAAGCAAACGGGTGTGAGTCAAAACATTCCGCCCTCCCAAGCAGAATGGAGTGTTCAGCCATCTTCCCCTATGATCCCCAGTAGAGAAAGCAAGGGTGTGGAGGGTGCAGTGTTTCAGTCCAGGGCCCTTGCCTGTGATTCCACCCTGGCGCCCCCCGCAGGAAGCCTGCTTGGGGACTTGGCAGGGAGCTAGTGCCGAGGCGTTTGCACAGGGCTGCCTCCAGGGAGTGCAGTCTTAAACTGTGCATGGGTGGGTGATGGTGGGAAGTCACTTGGAAGTTCACGCTGCACGAAGCACGAACAGCCCACTCTGCAGAGAAACACATGGAGGAGCTCAGGCAGAGGACCAATTTGCTCCAAAGAGGAAATTCGCAGCTGCGATCCGATCTGGATCTGTGCAGCCTCCCACACACAGCCCGGCTCTTCCAGTGCAGGGCGGGACGCTGGGCCTGCTGACTTTAATCCCTGCATTTGACAAAAGCTTGCTGTGTGAGGGGCTGTGTGAGCCCCTCTGCCTCTCTCTTTTCCCTCTTCCCATGACAAAGTGGGAAGCAGTTTATCACCCATGGTCTCATCTTGGCAGTACTGGCCCATGTGTATCAGTCGGGAGGAACCACGTATTGCTGCTATAATAACAACTCCCACTCTTGGTGCCTTATGCTCACAAAGGTTTACTTGTCACTTGTGCTATATGTTCAGGGCAGGCTGGCGGCAACTCTACTTGTCGCAATCACGGTGGCAGGAAAAAGGAAGGTGACAAAGCAGATTTTGGCTCTTAAGGCTCTGCCCAAAAGTAACGTACATCACTTCTACTTACATGTCATTGGCCCAGAGCAAGTCAGAGGCCAAGCCTAACTTCAGTGGGACAGAGAAGTGCAATCCTACCATTTGTCCAGAGGCAAACAGGAAATATTTGCTGAATAGCATGAATGACAATCATGCCATAATAGTAAAAATAACAGCAATGGTAAAAGAAGCTGACATTTATTGATATTTACTATGTATCAGGAGTCCCTGGGTGGCACAGTTAAGCACTCAGCCACCAACCAAAAGGTTGCTGGTTCCAATCTACCTAGAGGCACCTTGTAAGAAAAGCCTGTGATCTACTCCGAGAAAATCATCTCCTGAAAGCTCTATGGAGCACCGTTCTACTCTGACACACATGGGGTTACCATTAGCCAGAACTGACTCAAAGGCAACTGTTTCTTGGGGGTGGGTAGTATACACCAGGCGTCGGGCTAAGTGCTTTACATCTATTGTTTCATATAATATTCACAACTAGATAAATACTGATATTAGGCCAATTTGACAGATGAGGAAATGGAGGCTCAGTGAATTCAAGTGTGTTGCCCAAGGTCATACAGTTGTTAGGTGATGAATCTGGGACTCAAGCCCTGGACTCTATAGCTCCTGAGACCAGGCTTTTAATCACTCTACTACTGCACTCCCATATGTACTTTAAGGACCTCCAGAATGATCAAAAGGCACCTACAGTGGCTCTGAGACTGTAGTCAGAAACCTTGCTTTCTCATCTTATCCCCAAGCCACGGAGCCTCATCACATGTAGCAGGTGGATCCCTCGCCCAGGAGGAAGCATCTCCTTTTAGTCAACAGACTCAGGTTTGTCTGACATCCCACCAGCTTGCCCATAAAGCACCAGACCCCGTGGCTGGCAGGGGTGTAAATATTATTCCACCTAATTCTCAAAATGCATCTTCCAGGTAGATCTCACTGTCCCCATTTTGCAACTGAGTAACTCAAGGCACACAACTACTTACAACAGAGTTTTGAACCCAGACCTGGCTAGCTATGAGGCTCATGGCAACCAAGGAAGACTTCTGCTTAGGGAGGCCTGGGCCAGGTGGGTGTGTGACTGGCTGTGACTGGCCAGGAGGGAGAGTCTTCAAGGGCCAAAGAAAGTGGGCCCCAGGCATGGTGGTCTCTGACAGTCTGTGAAAAGCCTCCACTGGAGACTCCTCTCTCCTGGGGCAAAGCACACCTCTTGGGAAGGCAAAGCATTAAGTAGCTGCCAGGCAGTGCAGCGAAGTGGAAGCCCACAGCTTTGAGACTCAGTGTAGACGCAGGCAGCTGCATGCTTCTCCATCTCCTCCTCCTCAGGCCTGAGCCCTCTGCAGAAAGGGCACATCCTGACCTTGAAAAGTCCCCTCCAGTCCTTTTGGATTCGCTGTTAATAGGCACATCACCTGCTAATCAGGACGAATGACCTCCATCCAGAGTGGTGATGAGGGGCGGGAGTGGAAATGCAGAGACATTAAGGAGGCCACCGCAATGTCCAGAGAGTGTTGATGGGGCCAGGATGGGGGAGTGAGGTGGGAAGGAGGAAAGGGAAGAGACTCTACTTAAGAGGTAGAATTGGTGACTTAGTGGTTGATGGGGAATGGAGGGGAGGTGTAAGGCCCTTTGAGCTTTAAATGGTAAAAGGTTAATTTTCTCAACTTGGACTTATCCACCTGATCCCCCACCTCCCTCAAAAGATAAAGAAGCTATTTGGAGTTGTTTCTGGAAATCCCCTAGGATCTGGGCTGGTGCAGGCTGGCAAGAGAAGAGAGGGATCCTGACACCTAGCCTCAAGGAAAGCAGGTCTTCCTCTCCATTCTTCTAGCCTACCATCTCTTCTTCTTCCTACCCACCCTCTCCTCAACTCTGCTAACAAAGCCCATGTAAATCCAAGGCATAAATATGCGTAAATATTCATACAGCCCTAGCCAGCAGCACTAGGGTCTAGCCCACCGTTTGCATCTCTGCTTGGAGCCCTGAGCCCCACAGACACAAACACTCAAGGTTTATGATTAGTGTTATCTTAATTATCTAGTGCCACTACAACAGAAATACCACAAATGGATGGCTTTAACAAAGAGAAGTTTATTCCCTCACAGTCTAGGTGGCTAGAAGTCTGAGTTCAGGGCACCAGCTCCAGGGGAAGGCTTTCTCTCTGTGTCGGCCCTGGAGGAAGGTCCTCATCATCAGTCTTCCCCTGGTCTAGAGCTTCTCCAAGCAGGGACCAAAGGACAAGCTTCTTTCCCTGTGCTTCTTCCTTGGTGGTCTGAGGTCTCCCTGTCTCTCTGCTCACTTCTCTTTTATATCTCAAAAAAATGATTGACTTAAGACACAACCTAATCTTGTAGATTGAGTCCTTCCTCATTAATATAACTGCCTCTAATTCTGCCTCTTTAACATCATAGAGGTAGGATTTACAACACATAGGAAGATCCTGTCAGATGACAAAATGGTGGACAATCACACAATACTGGAATCATGGCCTAGAGAAATTGACACACATTTTTGGAATACACGATTCAATCCATAAAAAGTGTCTTCTATTAAATCTTTTCCAGATCTATTCCTGAAATACTCCCCTCCTTGAGCTGCCTGCCTTGGGGCATAAAATATGGTCATTCAAGTAAAATGAATGAGCTGGCTGTAGAGAAAGAGCACTGTAAGGGGGGTCGGACTGGCCTGGGGGTGAAGCTTGCCTCTGTCCCTGTAATCTCGCAGATTCTCAGTTTCTTCCTCCGAAAAACAGAGCTGCACTCCCCAGCTTGGGGGAATTAAATGAGCAGTGGAAGAGTTGAAGCCAGGCTATATAGCAGGCACCCACTCTATGTGGTTGGGAAGAGGAGAGACAATGGATCCTAGAGACAAACAGGCCTGGAGGTGACTCTGTGTCTGGCTCTGTGCTCTGTGTCTCTGAGCCATTTACCTAACCTTTCTGAATTGCAATCAGCACCTTTATGGTTTTAGTCTTCGGCCAGTCACCTAGCTTCCATGCCTCAATGGCCTTATCTGTAAAATGGGCTAATGCTGTCTGCTCACTGCAGCATTTAAGTGAGACTTAACCTCTCATACAAGTGCTTTGAGAAGCCCCTAAGCACTGTACAAATGTGAGGTATTATTCAGAAAATCTTTTCTAGATTGTTGGCTGAGAGAGGAGGAGTCTGAGGAACCTAGAAAACAATACATGCTGCTGTTTCCAAGCCCAGATGGCTAACACTTACAAACTCTTATTATGTCCCTGATGCAAATGTTCCTTAGGGAGCCAGGCATCCATGAACACAGATCTTCTCACTCCCTACCACGGGCCAGGCACTGTGTCGGTGCTGGTGGCACAGGCCTGAATAAACACGGTCCCTGACTCTGAGGCCCCATGCCCTAATGGACCACACAGACAAGGGGGTGGGTTAATCCAACCAGCAGGTCCAGTGCTTGGTCAGCGGCAGACCGGATGTCTTGGGAGCACAGGGGAAAGGCACCTAGTTTCAGGGAAGACTGCCCAGGACTGCTCAAGCTGATGATAAAAACTAGGGGAAGTTAGCATTCCAGGCAGAGGCGATAGCACATGTATCATCGTGTGGGTGCCCTGCAAAGCAGAACCTGAGATGCTAAGACAGGGAGTGAATATCCAGGAAGCCAGGCACTGCAGTGGTACAATGGTTAAGCACTCAGCCACTAACCAAGAGGTTGGTAATTCAATCCCACATAGCGGCTATGCAGAAGAAAGACCTGGCAAGCTACTTCCGTAAACATTATAGCCTAGAAAAATCTACAAGGCAGTTCTACCCTGTCACAAGAGGTCGTTATGAGTTGCAAATCAACTCCACAACACCCGACAACAACAACAACCAAGGAAGCCAGCGAGAGAGTGGGGAAGTGAGACAGGAAGAAAGGAAAGCAATGAATATATTAATGAGTGGATTACTGTGGGGGGCAAATGGAACACAATTCCCCTGGGGGCCCTCTGAAAGACTGTGTGGGGCACACCTCAGAATTGTCTGGTGAGGCCCTTGGAGGTTAGATAGCCATCCTGCAATTCCTGTTCCTTATTTTTTTTTTTTATTGGTCCAGGAACTCTCCCCAGGCTAGAGAAAGCCCTTGGCAGAGATACGCAGTTTCTGAGGTCTGAAGTAGCTGTTGAGACACAAGAATTGTCCATCAAAGACAGAGGGGCCTTTGGGGTGGACTGAGGGAATAGGGCATTGGCGGCAGCTGTAACGCTGTGCAGGCATGCGGAGGTATGAGGAGCTAGTCAGGGAACTCCGAGCCAGACCCCAGGATGGAAGGGGTGAGTGAGAAGAAAGCTCAGTAGAGACCGCAGGTTTGTATAACACGACAAGGAGTTTGGATTCTATCCTAGAAGTAATTGGGAGTCATGGGAGGGATTAAAGGGAGAGAGTAGCAAGGCCAGGTTTGTGACTTACACAGACCATTCTGGCTGCCTTCTGGAAGTTAGATTGCAGCTGGAATGATCTGGTCATGAGACCAGTTTGGGTGCTGGCAGGAATGAGGCAAGAATTTAAGCTGGAGAAGGTAAAACAATTCCCCCACGTCCATTTCCCATATCCGAATACAAAGTCCTTCTTGACCCCTTGACCTGTGTTCTCTATGACCTCTCCCCCCGGCTGCAATGCCACAGTTCAGCCCCACTCTCCACCTTTCACCTGTCAGAACCCAGCTGGGGCCACCAAGCAGCAGGCTCCCTGTTCCAGCCCCCAGCTGATGCCATCCTTACAGCTGGGCCCCTGTCTCAGGTCCCCTGCCCAGCCCCTCAGCTCCTAACTAGTACAGGACCCTTTTGTGCACCCCCAGCCCCAAGCCTGGGCTGGCCCTTACCCTATCCCCTTTCCAAGGAGCCCCATGGATCCTTCCAGGAATCAGTCACACCCCTACCCTGCCCCACTCCCAGCCCTCACTCCTGGCTCCGCCCCAGAGCTTCCTCCTACCACAACCTCCCCGCCTGCAGCTGAGCGGGGCAAAAGGGCAGAAACGAGATGGAGGGGCATTTGGATGTCTATAATTCAATGTAAGGTCCAGGCTCTCTGCCCGTACTGTCTCCGTTATTTCTCGCAGCAGCCCTTCAAAGGGGGGAGAGTGGCCCCATTACACAAACAAGACCCTGAGGTGCAGAGAGGTGAGGGTAACTGCTCAGACGGTCACAGGTATAGACAAGGTTCTAACTCAGACCCTTTACCTGAATTGTGGTAAACCCCCGCTTGCACCCAGGCTTGAAGACAAGGAGCTGTTGCTGCAAAGACCCTGTGCTTTTTCTTTTTGTCACCAGAATAATGGCCTGAGCTCCACCCAAGTGCCAAGCACTGTGCTACCTTAGAAAGCCGGGGTTCCTATGTCAGTCCCCTTGACATCAAGCATCCTGTGCACCAGCCAGAATCTTGGAGAGAGGACCAGCCAGCAAGGGGCTACCAAAGACTGGTACCAGCTGGGAGAACCCACCAACACCTGCCCACCACCCAAGAGTACCCTCCCAACACCTGCCCAACCTGGACGGTCAGATGGGGCCTTCCTGCACCTGCACAGGGCCCCATGTCCCCCAACACCCCCAGTGCCCCAGGCAGGGGACCATGCATCTGTCTTCCTCCCACATGTCCCCGGAACATCTCTCTGGGCTGGGGGAAGCCGACTTGTCATGCCTTTTCTTTCGTACCATGAAAGTCTTGCCTTTATTCTTTAATAAGCTTAGGCAGGACGAAAGGAGGTGGATTTTGGCCTCCGGCTGCATCTGCCCTTCATTTAAAACCACCTCGGCTCCCACAAGGCTGGAAAACAGGTCTCCAAGCTTCTCTTTTATAGTCTTTGTTACATCCAAATCCAGAGTTATTTTCGCCAACAGATTGGATCAGCCTGGAGCCCATTTTCCTCCATAAACTGACCCTCTTGCTTAAAACGCGAAACTTACCCGATTCCTCCCAACCACCCAGCTCCCGCCCCTGACAGGGAACAGCCCCAGGTTACAAATGCCTCTTAAGAAAAGCTGTGCAGTCTCTCTGGGCGCTTCAGAACGCCTCCAAACTCCAAAACGCGCCACCCTCCACGGCCTCTTCATTCTTAGATGGACGTGCCGTTTCAGCTTAGAAAATGTGTTTTTATTTTCCACTAAAAACATATGGAGGGGAAGTTTGTTGTTTTGAATTGTACTAGGTCATTCCACAAGGTCATCTGGACCCCCGCAATGCACTTTTAAAGGGGAAGCCTGTCACTTGCAACAAGATAAAAGAAAAAATAAGATGGCACCGCTACAGCGCTCAGAGGGGGCGCATCCTCGGCTCTCTCCCCGCTCCCGGGCCCTGACAGTGTTCCGCTGTTAAGAATTTCTGTTGTGAATTTAGCAGGCTGGGCCCGACCCCAGGACCAGGCCCGCCTGCCTGCGAGACAGAGCTAAAAACAGCTCCACCATCGGAGCAGGCGGCTGAGTGGCTAATTGCTCAGCTTTCTCCTTGTCCTTCCCGCCAGCTCCACTCGGGAGGCTGATGGTGTGGAGAACAAAGGCGCACTTTGATTTGGAGAGGCGGTGAGAAAGGAGGCTGTTTGCAGGTGTGGAGACAAAATCGTCCAGGCAACCGAGGGGAACCTGCCTCTTCACTCCACTCTCACAGGTGCAGGTGCGCGCTGCCAGCAGCGTGCTGCGCAGGGGCGGGTTATCCAATAAGCAAGGTAAACACAGGCTTACTTGTGCTTACTTACTAATGAAATTGTTCAGTACAGATAAGTAAGTAAGCACAAGTAAGCCCATGCTTACCTTGCTTACTGGGTATCTGCCCCTGTTAGGGATTGTAAATTTGAAAAGAGAGTTTGATTCTGTAAAAGGTGCTGTGGGGTTGGGAGAGAGACAGATGCCAGCTATACCTAGAAGCAGAATCTTTGATGTGGTGAAAAAATGTGAAATTGTTCACTACAGATGATCTGGTAAGCAAGGTAAGCACCGTGCATACCTTGCCTATTAGATAATCTGCCCCTTCGGCCTTGGTCTTTTTTGTTGTTGTTGTTGTTTGTTTTTTGTTTTGGGGGGGCGAGGGAGCACCCACGGCAACCCAGGGAGGAGCTTATGGGTGCAGGGAGGGGCCTAGCAGTAGTTATTGTTGTTGTTTAGTGCCATGGAGTTGATTTTGACTCCTAGTGACCCCATGTGACAGAGTAGAACTGCCCCATAGAGTTTTCTAGGCTGTAGTCTTTATAGGCTTTACAGGGGAAACCCTGGTGGCATAGTGGTTAAGTGCTATGGCTGCTACCCAAAAGGCTGGCAGTTCAAGTCCACCAGGTGCTCCTTGGAAGCTCTATGGGGCAGCTCTACCCTGTCCTATAAAATATAGGGTCACTATAATTCAGAATTGACTCAACAGCAATGGGTTTGGTTTTTTTGTTTGTTTGTTTTTAGTCTTTACAGGAGCATATCTCCAGCGGCTGGGTGGGTTCAAACCACCAATCTTTCAGTTAGCAGCCAGCTCTGAACTGCTGTGCCACCAGGACTCCTTCCAGGAGCACAGTGGGGTGTTTTTAATCCATCTCCATGCTGCATAGCCATGACGATGAGATTTCTTGTTACAAAAAAAGTTAGAGATTGCCAACAGGCTTTCTTAAGAAACCTAAATGCAACTCTTGCTGTAGAGTTGATTCTGACTCGTAGCGACCCTATAGAACAGAGTAGAACTGCCCCAAAGGGTTTAATCTAAGGCTGTAATCTTTACGGAAGCAGGCTGCCCTATCTTTCTCCTGCAGAGTGGCTGGTGGGTTCAAACTGCAGACCTTTTGATTAGCAACCAAGCTAAGGAAGCTTAGACCCTTTGTGTATTCTAATTGGGCCAAGGTGGGGTGGGGGTAAGCATTCCTGTGTACTTGGCTGAAAGTTGCCCAGACGTTCATTCACCTACGCATTCATTCAGCCTGCATTTATTATTAATAACAATAGCTGCCATTTAGCAAGCTTTCAGGGCGTGCCAGGTGCTGTGCAAAGCACTTTTTCTAGAGCTTCTGATCTAGGCCTCCTAGCTTCCCCATAAGACAGATATTACTATCTCCATTTTATTGATGATGAAACAGGCTCAGAAAGGGACAGGGACTTGCCCCAAAACATGTAGCCTGTAAGTAGCAGAGCAGGGATTCAAAGCCAGACTTGTCTGACTCCAGAGCTCAGGCTCTCAAACAATAGGATCTCCTGCCTCTTTATGTGGGGTTCTATGCCTGGCCTTGGGCTGGGTGCTAAAATAAATATTTCATGAACAAAATGTTTCTGGAATGACATATTTGAGGTCCAACTAAGTCCCTAAGTGTATAGCCAGATTCTGCCTTTGCCTCGCACTGAGTGGCTTGCTGGGCAGAGAGGTCAGCAAGAGCGGCAGAGAACTCAGACCTGTGTGAGCCGCCTGCCTGGGCCAGGAAGAGAGTAGGCTTGGGGTAGTCTATTAGCCACAATGGCCCCAATTCTCCAACAGTCCTATAACCCTGCACTGTTTGCAATGTGACTTTGCACTGTTTTCATCTTGAGGTGCTGCCTGTTTTCCTGATCCTTGAATTTGGGCTCATCTTGTGACTTGCTTCGGCCAATAGAATGTGGTTGAATTGATGTGCCAGTTCTTGTGCCTTCTGCACTCTCTCTCTCTGTCTTTCTCTCAACATTGCCGTCACCATGTGACAGCTCGGCTAGCCTGCTAGAAGATAAGAAACATGCGTCCCAGTCACACTCACTGACCTAAGCAACAACCAACCAACTGCTAAACACACAGTGAGGCCAGCCAAGACCAGCCAGCCCCCAGCCAAACATCCACTGACCACAGACACACGAGTATACCTTGTGTGCAGGTATGGCAGTGTAGACAAGCACAGTGCACCCTAGAATGGCCAGTTTTTACAGCAGAGACTGTGCACATACATGGGGGGGACAGCAGGAGGCAATAGTGGAAAAAAGTGATTAGGTATTAGATTGAACACCCTAGAGACCCCGGAGGGCAGATCAAACCACAAATGATTATTTAAAACAGGCCTTGAAACCTTATGGAATTTACCCTGCTGGGTTTCAAACTTGCATGGGACCAGTAGTACCTTTATTCCTTTCAATTTCTTCCTTTTGGCATGGGAATATCTATTGTATGCTGTCCATGCAAAAGCTGGACAATGAATAAGGAAGACTGAAGAATAATCGATGCATCTGAATTATGGCGTTGACAAAAGATATTGAATATACCATGGACTGCCAGAAGAATGAAAAAATCTGTCTTGGAAGAAGTACAGCCAGAATGCTCCTTAGAAGTGAGGATGGCGAGACTTCATCTCATGTACTTTGGACATGTTATCAAGAGGGACCAGTCCCTGGAGAAGGACATCATGCTTGGTAAAGTAGAGGGTCAGCAAAAAAAAAGAAGAACCTCAACGAGATGGATTGACACAGTGGCTGCAACAATGGGCTCAAACACAGCAACGATTGTGAGGGTGGCATAGGACAGGGCACTGTTTCGTTTCGTTGTACGTAGGGTTGCTATGAGTCGGAACCCACTCGATGGCACCTAACAACAACAGCAAACCTGTCCCACCGTCGTATTTTGAAAACAGATTTTTGTTTTCTAGTTCTTAGGTCCACAGCAGCAGAGGAGTGTAACTACAGTCTGGCCCGTATGCAGTCCCAGCCATACCTTATTTAAATGGTTTACGTGACGTGATTTGGAACTTTTTTTTTTTTCCCACGAAGGACTTTATTACTTGTGGGTGATTTGGAACTTTCTGAGGTGATGATATGCAGACGAGATTTTTGAATTTAGCATTGATGCTAATATGAATTAAGTCTTCTGGGGATGTTAGGATGAGGTGAATGTATTTTGCCCAAAGGAATGACTTGAATTTTGAAGGGCCAGAAGGTGGACAGTAGTGGGTTGAATGGTGTCTCCCCAAAAGGTATGTCCACCCAGGATCCCAGCGTGGGACCTTATTTGGAATAGGGGTCTTTGTAGATGTAGTTAAGGTAAGACTCCTGAGGTGAGATTATTCTGGATTAGGGTGGGCCCTAAATCCAATGACAGATGTCCCTATAAGAGACTAAAAAGGAGAAGACACACAGAGACACAGGGAAGAAGTCCATGTGAAAGCAGAGACAGAGAATAGAGTTATGCTACCACAAACCAAGGAATGCCGGGAACAACCAGAAGCTGGAAAAGGCAAGGAAGGCTTCTCCTTGAGGGCCTTCAGAGAGAGTGCGGCCCTGCCGACATCTTGATTTTGGACTTTTGGCTTCCAGAACTGTAAGAGAATAAATTTCTGTTGTTTTAAGCCACTTAGTTTGTGGTAATTTGTTACAGCGGCCACAGGAAACTAATAAGATCTTGGGCAGATATGGGCAGCAGAAAGTTATAGTAACCAGGACCCACCCCCTATTCAGCACCGCCCCTGGTGTCCTGGCAGTATCTGAGCTCAGGTAGAGGCAGTTAGGAGACTGCACTGACAGCAATGTGACCCAAGCCACAGGAGCCAGGTAATTAATTCCTCAGTTCCAACCTGAACCCAGGAGAATATTAGAAGCACCAACATTACAACTTGCTAAGTCCCTTCCCACTAAGTCCATCTGCCTCTCAACCCAACTTCGTGACTGCCCACTTCCAGGTGGGGGAGAGAAGTGGTTGGAAACCTTATCAAGGGAGGCAAAACCTTGCCCTTGATTCTGCCAATTCTTACTTCATCCTTTGACATTTCAAACAGGCCATGGCCAGACTCCTCGGTGCCTGAAGCAAACCTCAAAAATCCTGAATTCTGGACTCATCCCATATGTAAGTCAAACAGGCTCACTTTGCTTGTCTTCCCCACCTTCACCGCTGCTCCTGGGCCTTCTCTCTCTAAGACCTGGGGTGGCTTTCCCAGCAGAGGCCTCTAACGCACTCAGCTGGGAAGGAAGATTCAGCTCACTCTAAGATGGAATCAGCTCTGGGAAAGGGAAAAGGAACCTAGAGAAAAATCTGGAAGCTTTCTGCCTTTCTAGGTCCTTTTTAACACTATACCTGCTTGAGGTTGATTGCGCTGTGCCCCAGCAACCCGGCCTCTGTTTTGGAAGGTTTGTGCCCACTTGGCTTCATTTCCTACAAGCTCCAGAACTCACTTCATCTCCATGCCTCAAAGACAAGCCCTGTACTCAGTGATGAGGGGGTCAGGCATCTCCCCAGGCTTGGGATGCCGTGCTTGGGGATCCCCCAGTGGCGGCGCCCCACTGCAGAAGGCAGGGCTCCTGGAAGCAGGTTAGAGCTCACAGCAGGAAACACAGCAGAGCAGGAAAAGGAGGCTGACATGGATGCCTGATTTTGTCATCCCAGCCAACCTTAGTGGCAAACGCAGACTAACAGTCAGGCTTCATCCAGTCTGTTCTCTGTCCCCTACTTCTGCACATGTGAGACCCTCTGCCAGGTGTCCCAGCCCCTCTCTGCTTGGAAATCTCCTCTTCCTCTAAGATGCAGCTCAAGGGCCACCTCCCCTGAGAAGCTTTCCCAAAGTCCTCAGGCCAAGTTACCTGTTTCCTCCTTCGCCATCACACACCTCAGACATCAGCCTGTACAGAATGTGAAGTGCAGTGATGATCTGTATAGATGTCTGACTTTTACCTCCTCCACTCTAGACTGCACACCTTCAGGACACTGCATCCTCAGGACTTGTCCTGGAACCTTGTCATTAGCTGGTGCTCAGCAATTGTTTTGGGTGAGGTAGGAGGGAAGAAGGTAAGAAGGAAGGAAGGAAGGGAAGAGGGAGGGAGGGAGGGCAGACATAGGGAGGTAGAGGGCAAGTGAGGAAGGAAGAAAGAATGGAAAGAAGAAAGGAATAAAGAGAGGGAGGAGGGATGTAGGAAGGACGAAAGAAAGAGTGGAAGGAAGGAGAGAAGGGAGAGAGGAAGGAAGGAGAAAGGAGGAAAGAGAAGGGAAGGAAGGAGGGAGGCTGGAGACAGGAAGGGAGTGTAATTGTCTAAATGCATCCAAAAAATAAATATTCATGATTTAAAAGACAGGGCATATGAGCTGTGGATGAGAAAGAAGAGTTCTGAGTGTTTCACCTCCTTAGTCAGTATTCCAGTGGGAATTTGTATCTTTAGCACTGCTGACCTCACTCTTCAGCATCTAGGAGATGCCCGAGGGCTTCTCCGACACCTTCACCCCAAGAGGAGGCCACTGGGAAAAGCTAAGGTCTTCACGATGCTGGCATGGGGGCTGCCTGTGTAAGACAGAGAGGAGAAAACCTTGGGAGGAAGCCTTTCTTGCCCCTTAGAAAGAGAACTAGAGCCAGGGTGGGGCCCACTGGGTATGGAACAGGTCATATACAGCTGCCTCTGTTTTCAGCAAAATGTCTTTCACACTCACATGGAAGGAGAAGAACGGGCCTCAGCTCACTAGGGACGCACGTGTCACGTAAGGGGGACTCTCCTCTAACATCTGTGACCCCTGAGATCACCAGGGTAATGTATTGAAACAAAGACATGTCAGGCTCTCAGCAGCTTGGAAGACTTTTCGTAGTCCCTGGCTGCCCACCTGTCAAACAGGGATAAGCAAGGTAATGCCTGCAGCCCGGCTCTAGGGAAAAAAATCTGGACAAAGGCTGCATTATGTCAAATCCCATCTCGCTATTGTAACTTTATCCACCATCACCACCACCACCACCACCCCACCAGACTTTATCTCAGATTAGCTCCCCTCCCATCACTATAGCAACCCACATCCCATGACAAGATTCAAGGGCATCAGTGGGAGGAATGGGAGGGGAAGCAATGGAAGGGGGAGCAGGCATATTCAGCCTCCACTGCCAGTGGCCGGTGTTTACACTCAAAGGTCCCATCTGGTGATCACACACCTTCTTCTCACTGAGTCTTGACACCTGGGTCATATACCACCCACCCATGACCTCAAAAAAAGTCAAGTTCACTCTTTGATGTCCCCAGATAACTCCTGAGGGTGACTTTTTTGTGTGTGGTAAATATATGTATAACAAAATATTTGCCCTTCAACAGTCTTCGCGTGTTCCACCATCACCCTTACCTGTTCCCAAATTTTTTCCATCAGAGGGTGACTTTCCTTGGACTAGGATAGGCTGTTCAGGACTCCCTGGAGTTAAATTTGCTCTAATTAATGCTCCTTCTCCATCCCGCCTCTCCAACAAGGGAAGGCCTGACCTCTTTGTCAATATGCCTTTCCAGATTTGTTAAGCAGAAAGAGCCTCTAATAATCAGGTGTCTTAGAACACATTCTCCAGTTGCGCACAAAGGGTCTCCATAGGTTGGATATATTTCCGATTTGTTAATCATGGACATGGAGAAATTTCCAAGAAATAATCCTCCGCTAAGATTTTTGGGTAAAACCTGGATGCTTTCAAAAATGCTTTCAAGGAAACCGTAAAATAGAAACTTATCACCAGGAGGAAACTTCTGAGGCCCAGCATCAGAAAATTATGGACCAGTCACAGTAATAAACTAACTCCTCCCCTGTAAGCACCCTTAGCTGCCCTGGTGAGAGGAGAGGGCTGACACAGGGAGTGTGCTATGAAATGCTGCAGTGGGTAAAGAGGTTTGGATAAACCTTAGGGAGACATCCACAATTCAGTTCCCCTGAGCTGCAAACATCTTGAGATAACCTTTCTCCCAACCCTTCAAGACCACCCAGCCTCTCTTTCTCTGCATTTAACTCAAGGACTCCAAAAAGACATTGTCGAATTATAAAAGGGGTCCTGGCACATGTGCCAAGATCCCCAGTGGTTCTCTTTGACCAGCATCAGCTGTCAGCCCCCTACTCATACCAACCCCACGTACAATGGAATAAAATGCTGCCCAGTCCTGAGCCCTCCCCATAATAGGTTGCGGATCAGACCATTGTGATCCATAGGTTTTTCCACTGCCTCAATTTCAGAAGTAGATTGCCAGGCCTTTCTTCCCAGTCCTTCTTAGTCTGGAAGCTGCACTGAAACCTGTTCAGGCTCATAACAATATTCAAGCCTCCAACGACAAAGTGGTGGCTGTGAATGAGGTGCTTTGCCCAGGAATCACGCCTGAGTCTCCTGCATGGAAGGGGAGAATTCTACCACTGAACCACCATGGCCCCCTCAAAATCCATAATGGTTCCCTTTGACCAGCATCAGTAGATAAGGCAAATACCACAATTCCAGGAAGTGTCCTCATAGTTTGGGGGAAAACTGAAGGACCCCTCTTCTATGGCTGCAAAGTTCTTTGACAAGTTGAGATTTGGGCAATTACTGCCGGGAATGAGGTAGGTGGCTCTCCATAGTAGGAAGGAAGGGTCAGTGCCTGAACTGGAGAACAGGTAGGGGGCTAGAGGGCTCTGCGTGGTGACCTCAGGAGTCAGCACCAGAGGTGTAGCAAGGGAGGGCAGAAGGGGGTGATTGCCCCTGGATGAAAATTCAAGAGGGCGCCAGATGAGGCTCAGAATAACATTCTGAGGCCCCACAAATATTAAAGGTGCCTGACTAAGGCAACTGGACAAGAGGGGGAAGGTGTTTCTGTGGACGTGTCACCACTATCAACGTCTATTCATCTTGAAATTGATGGGGAAGGGGCACAACTTGGAGATTGCCCCTGGGCACTCGTTAACCTCGCTAAGCCTTTGGTCAGCACTCCCACCTTGGAGCAGGTGTTGAGTGGTGTTCTCCACATTTCTGTTTGAGTATCTGCAAGCATGGCTTCCCCAGGCACCTGTGGCAGGGATCATAGAGGACCACTCCAGGATTCGGGTCCAGGCCTCCTCTTCATCACCTTCCATCAGAGACATGACTAAGGGCCACTCCTTCATTAACTGCTGAGAGACTGAAAAGTCTCCTGGGCTCAGGACCCAGGACCTTGGCATGGACCCCTGGGGAAAAGCAACCTGGATCCATTCTCTTAAGCCAAAAAAACCAAACCCATTGCCAATGAGTCTATAGTAGTGACTCATAGTGACCCAGAGTAGAACTGCCCCATAGGGTTCCAAGGAGCACCTGGTAGATTCAAACTGCCCGCCTTTTGATTAGCAGCCCAACTCTCAACCACTAAGCCACCTTACCAAAATCCATTGCTGATGAGTTGACTCCAACTCATAGGGACCCTATAGGACAGAGTAGAACTGCCCCACAGGGTTTCCAAGGAGCACCTGGTGAATTTGAACTGCCAAACTTTTGGTTAGCAGCCATAGCTCTTAACCACTGTACCACCAGGGTCTCTACACCACCTTAGAGCAATGGTTTTCACACTGTGCTCTGAAGACTCCCTAACATGCTGAGGCGAGGGAAGGAGTAAGTGAGGGGGCAGAGCCGACAGCCCCCATCCCCACCTGCATACCTCCCTTTTCTGCATTTTACACAGTGAGTGTGTCAGTAGGGGATTTTGTTTCAAAAACTGGATTCCACTACTTTAAAGAAGTTTGGAAACCACTGCCTTAGATTTTCAAAGCAAAACAAGGAGCTGTTTCTGGTTGTGCTGACCCTTGAACATTAGGGTTTTGTGAGTGCATTGCCATTTTTTGTTTTTTGTTTAAAGAGAAAAGCATTTATGAAGGCTAAGGCAACAGGCCAGGCTCTGAAGACTGTTCTAAACTCAGGACTGGGCTTTGCAGACTGGTTTTCGGTCACAGCATTACTTACATGCAGGACACCAGAGTCAGCAATGGGGACTTGGCTCTCCCAAGGTGCTGAGGAAGTACAAACTAGGAGACATTTCTAAGCCTATGAGTGCGTGTTTGCGTGTATGTGTGCCTGTACATGCATGTGTGTGCATGCACATGTATGTGTACACTGGTGGTGGTAGAGGGTCAGTATTTTTGGAGCACCTGTTTAGAATTTCCCACCCTACATGTCCTGACTGCTCCCTAAGAATCAGCTCTCTGCATTCCAGTAATCTGTCTTCACAATTCATGGAGCTACTCCTGGTTTGGGAAAGAACAGGGAAGGTCCCCTGTCCATTGTCTGTGAGGGCCCACAAGGCAGAACTAGGGCCATTTAGAGAGTTATGGAGAGATCAGTTGAGTCTCAATGTAAGGAAGACCCGGAAGCTTCCAGCTCAGAATGTCTCCCTATTGGGGAAACAAAAGCAAGCAGGAGCTTGTTCACAAAGATAAGGAAGACTTGACTCCCCCTGGCTCCTGATCCAGGGCTTCCTTTCCATCCTCTGGGCCTGGTTAAAAGCACCAGTAGCACTCAGGGCATATTGCTGACAGAGTTTGGAGACAGGAGGGCAACAGTGGGTTTGAGTGACCTATGTTATAATCAAGGAGAGGTCTATCTCTCTAGCTCAGGCTCCTGTTGACAAGAGAGCAGAGGCTGGATTCCCCAGACTGAAGAGGAACTAGAGAAGGATTATCAGCAATGGGACCCAAGAGCCAGATGGGGTTCTCTACGGCACTGTCTTGACACCCAATGTTGACAAAACAGCTCGGCTAAGAGTACCTTGCCCCAGCGCTTCTGTAGGCCCTCAGTGCAACACAGAGACAGGCGCTGGCTCTCCAAGAGCACTCAGCCTTCAAAAGAAAATCCTGTAAAGGGGTGGAGGTATGAATCTTGGCAGCACTACTGTTTGTGTGTGTGTGTGTGTGTGTGTGTGTGTGTGTGTGTTTTCCAAAACACACAGGGTAAATTAACCAGGATAAAAATAGACAGCAGAAAAGAACTGGGAATGGGGCTGCTTCATGCAGGTGTGAATGACTATGCTGCTGGTTATTTCTCAGAAGACAAAATCAGTGCTTCTCCAGAAAGGACTGGTCAAGAGCAGTGGCTAGCAATGCCACAGCCCAGCCTCTGTCTCTGGGGAAGATCCTCTAGGAAAGGGGCCAAGTGGATGTAAGACAGGGGTAGCCATGTTCTTGGCAGCACAGCTAGGATTCTGAAACGCCCTGCTGCAGACTGGGGTCTCTTTTTCCTCCATGTACTAGTGAAGTGAACTCCACTGGCCTTTTTGATTCCTAGTCTAGAGGCCCTTTGTTAAATCAGAGACCTGGGAAACAAGCCACAAATTGGAGGGTTCCTGCTTATAAATGCAGAATCTTTCCCAGAGAGGAGGCCTGATCAGGACCAATGTCAACCTCAATCCTTGGTAAAACCATTAGGCAAGTTGGAGTCATTCATTGATTGAGTCAAGATACACATGCTTTCTTGGTGGCATGAGGTCCCCCTTTCTGCTAGCTTCTCTTTCCTTTTATCTTTTGAGAGATAATAAAATGTGTTGCAGGCCACACCCCAGGGAAACTCCCTTTACACTGAATCAGGGATGTGACCTGGTATGGTGTTGCAATCCCACTCTCATCCTCTTTAACATACAATTACAATCACAAAATGGAGGACCACCACAGAATACTGGAAATCATGGCCTAACCAAGTTGATACATTCTGGGGGGGACATAATTCAATCCATGACAGCCATGTTGGGGGCATAAACCAAGTTCTGGTGGATTGAGCTATTAGGAGGTGAGATCCGTGCAAGTTGCAAAGGGGAAGAGAGGCAACAGGTAGTAGCTGGGGGGGTAAGTGGAGTCAAGGAAGGATTATGTTTTGGTTTTGTTAGGATGGAAGGATTTGCCATGGTTCAAGGCTGATGGGAGGAAGGAGGTAAGTAAGTTAAGAAGAGAGAAGGGTCAAGAAAGAAAAATGTTGCCAAGGTCCAATAGACTCATCCTTGGTAGGAGAAGTTGTTTGTCCCATATCGGAAAGGAGGAAGAAGGAGATGGCCTAGGAAGCTTCTGGTCTGTAGTGAGTTTTCATTTGCAGTAGGAGGTGTTTCTCACAAAGACCTGGGACAGATGAGGAAACTTAGGCTTTGAGAGGTCAGGTAATCTGCCCACCACCACAGAGCCAGGGAATAGAAGAGTCAAGTTTCCAAACCAGATCTGTGTGACTCCAAAATCTATGCTCTTAACTCCACATGCTCAGCAAGAAGAATTGTTAGTTGCCATTGAGTCAGCTCTGAAGCATGGTGAGTCCATGTATAAGAGAAGGAAACATTGCCCAGTCCTGCACTATCTTCATAATTGTTGGTATGCTTGAGTCCATTTTGTAGCCACTGTGTATTTTGAGTGCCTTCCAACCCAAGGAGTTCATCTTCTACCACTGTATCGAACAATATTTTGTTGTGCTCCTTAGGGTTTTTATTGACTAATTTGGGGGAGTAACTCACCAGGCCTTTCTTCCTAGTGTGTCTTAGTCTAGAAGCTCCACTGAAACCTGTTTACCATGGGTGACCCTGCTGATATTTGAAATACCAGCAGCATAGCTTCCAACATCATAGCAACACAAAAGCCACCACAGTACAACAAACTGATAGACAGGTGGTGGGCAAGAAGAAGAAAAATAGCTTACTTTGTCATCTAGGAACACTGGTGGTGTAACAGTTAAGCTCTTGGCTCCTAACTGCAAAGGTTGGCAGTTAGAACCCATGTCCGTGAGAGAAAGATCTGATGACTTTTAGGCCTGCTCCCATAAGACCATAGCCAAGAAATCGGTAAGGGCAGTTCTACTCTGCCACATGGCGTCGGAAATAGACTCGACGGCACCCAACAACAAGTTTGTCCTTTGGGTTCCTTTTTCTATATTTTCTTTTTTTAAGCTTAGCTCTTGTTGGGGCAGAAAAGGAAGCAAGAAAAGTAAAGCCAGCCCTGTCATTCTGCTGTGGCTTGGGGCAGGGTATCAGCCCAGGGAATTAGCACAGCATCTACCATTTCCTTACAACAGGCCCAGAGTCTGCAGGACCTTCCCCTTCAAATAAGAAAGCAATTCATAAACAAGAGACTTGCAGGGGAGAGCAATGAATCTCTGGGGCCCTGCTAATTAAAAAGCCCATATTACATTACTTCCTCAAGGACTCATCTTCTAATTTTTAGGATTATGGTACATTGATTAATTTATACAAGTTTTTAATCCCTCTGTGCTTAATGAAGTCCAGGAACATGGGAACAGGAGCATAATTGAGCTTCATATTATTTTATTAGGGAGAATTATGGCCCAGTGTGTCGTAACATGGAGGAGTTTGTGAGGGTGGGGAGGCAGCGCTCATGTTATTAACTGATTGCTTTCCAAATGTCAGAAGAGACAGTCCCTCGGGGGCAGACACAGTGGGGACTTATCTAAGCCATGCACTTCTGTGGCTCCTGGTTGACTGTAGGGAAAAGCATCCCATCTTTGGTGTGATGTGAGTGCGCTTCCCCACCATGGCATGACCACTTTTCCATAGCTGCTCCCCCACCTACCCAACACTCCTCAACCCACTTGCTCCACACTGCCCCTGCACCTGCTGTTCTCTCGCCCCAAATGCCCTTCTTGGTTCAAACTTGACTCTGGTTTGTTCCCATCTCCTCTGGGGAACCTTCCCTGCCAAGCAAAATCCATCTCCCTGAATCTGTAGTCCTACTTTGCTCATGAGAGGGCCCTGCATCCCCCAGGCTTATCAGGTTTTTCAAAGTCAAGAGAGGGTAGGCTAAAACATCACCTGAAGCTTCTTCAGTCCTGAGCGTCTATGTCTCCATCTTGGGAGCTTCCACCCCAAGGGGATTTAATAACTTTGAGTGGCACAAAGGCCAAAGCATTTCACGATGAACAGGGTGACTGAGGAAGAAGGTGACTAGCTCAGAGGAGATCTCCAGCTCCACACCTCCCCATCACCCAGGATTGTGCAAAAGGCCTGGACTAGGGTGGCTCTGCCTCTAAGTCTCTATGTGGCCCTAGATCAGTTCCTTTCTCCAGGCCTCGATGTCCCTACTGGTGAACTACATAAGGGACCTAATTCTGGCTCCTGAAACCCTCTTCAGTAAGAACATTCCAGAATTCCAGGACTTCGCACAAACCTTCAGGCTTCCAATCCAGGGTCTTCGAGTTTGTGTTTCACGCCCTCTAGAGGCTAGAGGTGGAATTCCAGGTGTGAAATCAACAGACCAACCAAGATCCATTGTCATCAAGTCGATCCCGACTCAGAGCAACCCTACAGGACAGAGAAGAACTGCCCCATAGGATTTCCAAGGCTGTAAATCTTTACAGGAGCAGACTGTCACATCTCTCTCCCGTGGAGCAGCTGGTGGGTTCAAACCGCCAGCCTTTCAGTTAGCAGCCAAGCACTTTCACCACTGCGTCACCAGGACTCCAATCAATGAGCATGGCCAGGAGGAATCCTTCACCCCGAGGGCTGGACCAGCTCTGGTTCCTAAGGAAGCAGAGCCCAGAATCTGAGTTGCACTTTGATTCTTGCTTCTTCCATCAATTTATCCCTGCTGACAAGATGCAAACCTCACGGTCTCTACCCCATTCCTCCCCATGGAATGAAAGGTCCTTAAAAGACTGCTTCTAAACCAGTAAGTAGGTAGAGGGAATTTTCTGGGAACTCTCAGTGTCTCTGAAACCGCAGCTCCCCATTCATCATGGGGAATGAAATGAGGGTGGTGACCTAGCATCTCTCTCTCTCAACTCTTCTCCAAGCAAAGTTCACTGCTCCCGTAGAAGTGGTTTTTACAAGGGAGTTGGTCACTGCCTAAAATTGTCCCACCACAGGATAGGCAGAGAAGACATTCTGTGCTTAAGAAAGAATCCAAATTATGGGCCATGATTCCGCATCATATAATTCTCTGCCATTGTTTTTCAGGTGGGGAAACCAAGGCCTAGAGACAGGGGAGCAGCTCTGGAACAGAGCCCAGGCTCCTGGCCCCCCGTCCCATGCCCGATCCCCCACCTACCATGTGGCCCCGGCGAGCTATTTAAATTTTCTGCATGTCAAGCCTCCTCTGCTGTAAATGGAGATAATGTAAGCAGGGTCATGGTGAGAATAAAATACTTACAATGTTTGGGAAAAGCCTTTGCTTCTGCTGCTACTAATGCTTCCTCATGGTGTTATTATTATTATCTTGCCTTGATCACTTTTAAAAAGAGGACTGGAAGTTCTTCTACAGACGATTATGAGCAGGAGTTATCTCTGGTTTGTAAGACTTATATACGATACTTTTCCATTTCTGCCTCAGGCTTTTAAGTAATTTCCTAATTTTTTACAAAGAACACATTAACTTCTATAACCAGAAAAGAAAAAAAAAAGAGCTTTGAATAAAAGGAAAACTAAGTGTCCCCCCTCCCCCCACAGAAAGCTTCCAGCCCCACCTGGTCTCAGTTTGTGGCTTGGGCACCTGGGTACAGGTAGTCCCCAACTTACAGCAGGGTTCCATTCCAACAACTCCATCGTGAGTTGTTTCTGACCTAAATCGAATAAATTTTTTTTTCTTTTGATTTTCACTATTATTACCTTTTATTATCGGTATCTTTATAAATCCAATCTATATTTGCCTTTGGGGGTTAGAAACGTTCATTACATATAAACTTACAGGTGTATTTTAATACATATATTAAAAAATGCACAAATCATAAAAATTTAGTCTGACAATGAAAAAAAAAGTTGGAAGCCATTGATATTTTGTCTGTTACAATAGTAACTCCACTTGGAGAAGGTTCTAGATCACCTGGATTATCCCTGGGAATGGGGATGGCATTTCTAGTCAGAAAATTGGTGAGAACTGTCTGTACGGTCCTTTCCTTTTTTTCTTCATATATTCCAACCTAACATCTCACTGCTTCCCGAATCTATCGACTTTAGCAAAGCTCTCAGCATTTGGGTCCATGTTTTCAAGCAACTGAAGCCCCTGGTTTAGTTCAGAAAAAACTTCAGCTAAACCTTTCATCATAACTCAAATATGTCATAAATCGGGGACTACCTGGTATCTCAGTTCAACGGACACTTGTCAGGTGTTTTTGATGTGTTAGGACCTGGGGGACAGTCAGACAAAAGAGATACAACATGCAGCTATTCTAATACTCCGACAACTTCCGCAAGCACTTCTATAGCAATTTGATTATGGGCTTCCTTTTTAAACGGGTAGGAGAAAGAAAGAAACGTTTGGATGACATATATATACCAAAACCAAAACCAAACCCAGTGCCATTGAGTCGATTCCATCTCATAGTGACCCTATAGGACAGAGTAGAACTGCCCCATAGGGTTTCCAAGGAGCGCCTGGCGGATTCGAACTGCCCACCCTTTGGTTAGCAGCCATAACACTTAATCACTACGCCACCAGGGTTTCCTGACATACATATATGGGCAATTCAAGGCAGGCATTACTCAGCAACAATTAGGAATGAAGCTTATTCTAAAGCCTTGTTAATGGGCTTTATATTTAAGCTCCCCAAGAAATCGAGCCCCTAATTAGTACCCTCGTCAAAGCCAGCACCTTGCTGTTGGAGGCAGCCCGGGCTCTTGAGCACACCTGTCATCATATTCCATATGAGAAGTGGAAACACACAGTCACATCCATCCCTGCAAAAAAAAATGTGAAGAAGGGTCACAGTATTGTGGAGGGCCTGACTGCAATGGCATTTAATTGCCAGGACTTCATGATGGAACCATGTCAAGCTATTTCAGTGACCATCCTACATGGACTGACCTGACCATCCTTATCATGGGTTAGGGCCAAGCTGTGTCCACGAACTGGAAATCTGGAGGCCTGGGTTTCACTGGAGTTCTACCATTTTCTCTGTAAACAAATTGTCCATTTTGGGGAACAACAATAACTAAGCCTGTTGTCCCATATCATGCACGAAGTCCTGTACTTAGTATTTTCATTAACTTGTCATTTAATCCTCACAACAACACTATGAGGCAGGCCCAGTTATAGGAATGGTCCCATTTTGCAGATGAGGAAACTGAGGCACAGAAACGTGGCAATTCTTGCCCAAGGTTTCTCAGCCATTAGTGATGGAGCTGGCACTAGAACACAGGCTTCCTGACTCCTTGGCTTTGTAAAAACAAATTTCTAGACCTTGCTCCCTGTCCAAGTAGTGAGCTCTCCAACACCAGAAGCTATCAGAGACCAATGTTAACCTCTCTAATTGCTGCGGGAAGAATTCCTTCAGCATAAGTGAGGTGGCCTCTAAAGAGTTCTCTAACACCATGATTCTATAATTCTAGATAGGCAGGACTTTTAAAAGCCAGTCATGAGGACAAGGTCTTCCAAGAAAAGCATAAAAGTTCAGGAGAGAAGAAAAAGATCTCATTTATAGTGAGGAAAAGCGGAAAGAATTGTTATGGTGGCAGAGAGAAGCAAACCCTATCCAATGAGAAAGCTGTGAAAGAAACACGATTAAACTGCAGCCAGGGAGTTTGCTTCCTGCCCCACCCCTTTTCCTTCAATCTTTTCTTACAAGTACCAATTTCTGGGATCAATTGCAAAGGAACCCAGAGAGACAAATATCAAATATAATACAGCTGCATATTGCAATAACCGAAAAAAGAAGAAAGCCAATCCTCTCTGCAGATGGTTATTGGACTGCATGTTTTTGAAGGAAATTTAAGTTGTACCCTCCTCTCTTTAGGCCCATGGGGTTGGGAATGGCTGCTGGCTTCTTTCAATGCAATGTCCCTTCTGTCAGTCCCAGAAGGCAACATGAAGCAGAGTTTTACCATTTCCCAGTTTTCAGAAGAGGAAGCAGACTCAGAAGCCAAACAACTTAGCTGAAGTCAAAGGACTTGCATCTCCAGTTACCCCGCGACTTGCCCCACGGTGATGCCAGTAGCTGGGAGACACAAGGGATAGCCTCCATGGCTGCATCCCCTTCGTCCGAGAGGCCAGAGTCCACTCAAATCCCATCAACCTCACTGGCTTTCCAAACCATTTCAGCCACTGGCATGGATTTGGACAAATGGGAGCATCTTGTGCCAGAAAATAAACAGCAGAAACCACCTGCAGAAAGTTCCATCTCTGCCTCCCTGTCCTCCTGTACTCAGCAAGCAAAAAAGACAGGGAGAGAAGCTGATGGAGAGGCCCCATCCCCAGAAGCCCTGAGCAGGGTTTCATGAGTATGGACTGAGAGGTGATTTTGCATGGACAGAACAACCAAAATTTGGTGGTTTCAGCCCTCCCAGTAGCTCTGCAGAAGAAAGGCCTGGCGATCTGCTCCATAAAAGATTACAACCAAGAAAACCCTCTGGAGGTCAGTTCTACTCTGTAACACATAAGGTGGCCCTGAGTCAGAACTGACTCGAAGGCAACAGGTTTGGTTTGTTTTTTTTCATGGACGACTCATAAAATAACATGGAATCAAATAGTGAGAAAGCCATCCCTCTTTTAGAGTCTCTTATTTTATGTTATTTTAAATATATAATGTTTATAATACACACACACAAAAAAAAAAACCTGTTGCCGTCAAGTCAATTCTGACTCATAGTGACCTTACAGGACAGAGTAGAGCTGCCCCATAGAGTTTCCAAGGACCGGCTGGTGGATTTGAACTGCCAACATTTTGGTTAGCAGCCGAGATCTTAACCACTGCTGCATACACATAAAAAGTGTACGGAATACGACAACAACCACCCAAGTACCCACCACCCAGCTTAAGAGGTCAAACCCTATTCATACAGCTGAGATCCCCAGGCCCCTCCCCAGGTGCATCCTTCTACCTTGCCTCCTCCCACAAACTGTAACTACTATCCTGAATTTGGTGTTTATCATTCCCATGCATTTCTTCACATTTTAGTATGTACGTTTGTGTCCCAGAGCAATATATGGTGTTTTTTGTTTTTTGGTTTTTTTGCTTAACTTTATATAAATGGTATCATGTATACATGTCCTTCTGCAACTTATTTTTTCACTCAACCTCATATTGGTGGGGTTCAATATTAAAATGTGTGATTTTCATTTCTGTAGAGCAGGAACTGTCAAACTACAGGCCACAGAGCCTCCACCTGTTTTTGTAAATAAAGTTTTATTGGAATACAGCCACACCCATTTGTTTAAGTGTTGTCTGTAGCTGCTTTCAGAAACTCTGGTGGCATAGTGGTTAAGAGCTACAGCTGCAAACCTAAAGGTTGGCAGTTCAAATCCACCAGGCACTACTTGGAAACTCTATGCGGCAGTTCTACTCTGACCTGTAGGGTCTCTATGAGTTGGAATCGACTTGACGGCAACGGGTTTGGTTTTTGGTTTGGTAGCTGCTTTCCTGCTACAGCTGGCAGAGTTGAGTAGCTGCAACGGATACACATGACCTACTAAGCCTAAAATATTTATTATCCGGCCCTTTACAGAAATGGCTTGCTAACCCCTGTTGTAGAGTATTCCATTACGACTATTTCTCAGCTAACTTACTCATTCTCTTACTGATGGAAATTTAGGCTGTTTCCGACCTGATGCTCTTACAAGCTGTGATCATGAACATTCTTGCACATGTCTGCTTTTAAGCTCGTGTGAGAGTTTCTCTAGGGTTTACAGTTAACAGTGGATTTCCTAGGCTTTAGGGTTTATGCATGTTCAACCTTTCCGAAAATCAGAAATTTTTTCTCCTGATTGGTTTTACTAACTAACCTCCCAATAGCCATGTGAGATAGCTCTTGTTGCACCAAATTCTCAACAACATTGGTACGGTGATGAGTTTGAAAAGGTGTCTTCTTATAGTTTTCGTTTACTTTTCCCTAGTTACACGGGAGGTTGTACCATATTTGTGTGTTAGCCATTTATGTTTTTCCATAGCTTGCCCATTTGACCCTTTGGCCCACTTTTCTATGATGTATTTTTCTTTCTCTAGTTGACTTGTGGAAGTTCTTTCAATATTCTGGATACTAATCCTTTCTTGGTCATATTATTGCAAGTGTTTTTTCCCAGTCTTTTAGCTCTTCACTTTGGACGTTGTCTTTAGGTAACAGAGGTCTAAAATAAATGTTTATTAGTAGAAATGGTCAATCTTTTTAATGGTTTGTGCTTTTATGTCTTGTAGGATAATTATTTCCCAGAAATGGAATTGCTTGCTGAGTCTTAAGGTAGATGAACGCTCATCTTTAGGAGAGAAAGACAAGATGCTTTCCAAAGTCATTGTACCAGGACTGCAACGTGTTAGAGGTTCCGAGCATCTAAATCTGCTCCAGTACTAGATATTGCCATACTTTTAACTTTTGCCAATTGAATGTGTGAAAGTGGTCTCTCATTGTGGCCTTAATTTGTATTTCCCAAATCAATGATTATGTTAAACCTCTCTTTGTGTATTTATTGGCCTTCTATATAGTCTTACCTGTGAAATTCAATTCATATCTTTCACCCATTTGAATTTAGTGGTTTGTAATTTTTTTTCCTTCTCAGAGTTATTTACATATTCTTGATATCTGTTAAAAAAAAAAAAAAAAACCTGTTGCCATCAGGTCGATTCTGACTCATAGCAACCCTGTAGGACGGAGTAGAACTGCCCCATAGTGTGTCCAAGGAGCAGCTAGTGGATTCGAACTGCGAACCTTTTGGTTAGCAGCCAAGCTCTTAATCACTATGCCCTTTTTCTTTTTCTTTTTGGCTGCTTATATTGCAAATATCTGCTCCCAGTTTGTAACTTGACTTTTTAGTTTCTGTAAGATGCCAGCTGAAAAACAAAAGTTCTTAATGTTAATATAGTCGAATTTACCAATTCTTTTTATAATCAATGCTTTTTGTATCTTGTTGAATAAATCGTTCCCAACTCCTGGTGGCACAACGATTAACCTCTTGGTTGCTAACCAAAAGCGTAATGATTCGAACCCACCCAGCAGCTCCACAGGAGAAAGCCCTGGCTATCTGTTCCCATAAAGATATCAGCATAGGAAACCCTATGGGGCACTTCTACTCTGCCATATAGGGTAGGTATGAGTCAGGATCAACTGGACGGCACACAACAACAACAAGGATACCCAAGACACACTCTTGCATGTGTGCATCGGGAGACTGTAGGAAAATGTTCAGGAAAGCCTGGTTTGTAACAGCAAACATTCTGGGAACAACTACTTGCCTATCACTGGGAGAACAGATCCATTAACTGTCCGTATATTCACACAAAGAATATTATAAAAGAGTCTAAACAAATTACTACAAGTCATACACAATCATAGGGAAAAGTCTTAACAATATAATAAAAATAAAGTAATTTCCAGAGGGTTAAAAACAGCAAGATACCCTTTTTATAAAGCTAAAAACAACTAAATGAAAAACATATACTTTTAGAAAAATGGACTAAAACTATATAAAATAAAGAAAACCAAGAGAATAGCAGACATGAGATTCCGGATGATGGCTCCCTTGTGCTGGGGAAGATAGAGGGATGGGATGTAGAGGGACCATACTATTAGATACAGGTTATTGTCAATGTCCTGGGAGTCCCTGGGTGGTGCAAATGGTTAATGTGCTCAGCTGTTAACCAAAAGGCTAGAGGTTCCAGTCCACCCAGAGGCACCACAGAAGAAAGGCCTGACAATATACATTTGCAAAATCAGTCAAGGAGCACAGTTCTACTATGACACATGGGGTCACTGTGAGTTGAGGCCTACTCAGTGTCTGCTCAAAAACAATGTTTCACACAAGGTAATTACGAGCCCAAGAGACGGAAAGGGCCACATGAACCAGCGACTACATCATCCTGAGACCAGAAGAACTAGATGGTGCCCGGCCACAACCGATGACTGCCCTGACAGGGAACACAACACAGAAGCCCTGAGGGAGCAGGAGATCAGTGGGATACAGACCCCAAATTCTCATAAAAAGATCAGACTTAATGGTCTGACTGAGACTAGAAGGACCTCGGCGGTCATGATCCCCAAATCTTCTGTAGGCCCAGGACAGGAACCATCACCAAAGCCAACTCCTCAGGCATGGATTGGACTGGACAGTGGGTTGGAGAGAGATGCTGATGAGGAGTGAACTACTTGCATCAGGTGGACGCTTGAGACTATGTTGGCATCTCCTGTCTGGAGGGGAAATGGGAGGGTAGAGGGAGTTAGAAACTGGCAAAACGGTCACGAAAGGAGAGACTGGAAGGAGGGAGCAGGCCGTCTCATTAGAGGGAGAGTAATTGGGAGTATGTAGTAAGGTGTATATAAGCTTATATGTGAGAGACTGACTTGATTTGTAAACTTTCACTTAAAGTACAATAAAAGTTATTTAAAAAAAATCTTTTGTTTATTTTTTTAATTTTCAAGACCTTAGTTTTTGCTTTGGGTGGTGGGTTTACGGGTACTTATTGTGTTATTAAAAATAACTAAACATAATAAATAAATGTAAGCTAAGAACAATGGTAAGAGTGTGCCGCAAATCAAGGATTGTAATTAATTCCGTGTACCTAAGTTTAAAAAAAATTATTTCCTACCGTGAGGTCATGAAAATATTCTCCTAAACCTTCATCTTAAAGTTCTGCTCTTAATTTTTAGATGTTTAAATCTCCTGGGATTTATTTTTGTGTATGAGTAGTAATCTAATTGCTTTTCCTGTGGGTAATTAATTGTCCCCAACCATTTCTTGATCCGCTATGTCACCTCTGTCACTTAGAAGTTTGCATACGTGTGTCTGGCTTCTCTATTCTCTTCCATTCATCTATTTGTCTAGTCACACAAAATTACTATACTTTCTTAATTACTACAGCTGTATAATAGGTCTTAGTACCTGGCAGAGTGAATCCCCATCCTTGCCATTCCAACTCACAGGGACCTTATGTACAATAGAACTAAGCACTGCCCGGTCCTCCACCACCGTCACAATCATTGCTGTGTTTGAGCCCATTGTTGCAACCACTGTGTCAATCCATCCCATCAAGGGTTTTCCTCTTTTTTGCTGATTCTCTACTTTACCAGACATCATGTCCTTCTCAGGGACTGGTCCCTCCTGATAACATGTCCAGAGCACATGAGATGAAGTCTCCTCATCCTCACTTTAAGGAGCATTCTGGCTGTACTTCTTCCAAGACAGATTTGTTTGTTTTCCTGGCAGTCCTTGGTATATTCAATATTCTTTGCCAACACCATAACTCAAATGTATCAGTTCTTCTTCAATCTTCCTTATTCATTGTCCAGCTTTCACATGCATAGGAGGTGACTGAAAATACCATGACTTGGGTCAGACACACCTTAGTCCTCACAATGACGGCTTTGCTTTTTAATACCTTAAAGAGGTATTTTGCCGCAGATTTGCCCAGTGCAATACGTTGTTTGATTTCTTGACTGCTGCTTCCATGGGCATTGATTGTGGATCCAAGAAAATGAAATCCTTGACCAACTTCAGTATTTTCTCCATTTATCATGAATAGCTCTAGCTATTCTTAGGCCATGGTTATTCCAAATTCAACTTAGAATAAGCCTATGAAGTTTCACAAGTACCTCGTTAGGATTTTTTATTGGAATTGTATTGGACTTATAAGCTAATTTGGGAAGAATCAACATCTTTTCAATATAGAGCCTACATATCCTTGAACATGGTATAACCCACTGCCATTGAGTCAATTCCGACTCATAGCGACCCTATAGAACAGAATAGAACTGTCCCCATAGAGTTTCCAAGGAGCGCCTGGCAGATTCGAACTGCTGAACTCTTGGTTAGCAGCAGTAGCACTTAACCGCTATGCCACCAGGGTTTCCTGAACATGGTATAAACACTCATTATTTGGGTTTTCTTTGAGTGTTAACAGTGTTCCTCATAGAAGTCATACACATCTTTCATTATATTTCTTCCTAAGCATGTTACATTTTTGCTGCCCTTGTAAATAATGTTTTTAATGGCTTGTTGGCAGTATATAGAATACAGCTGATTTTTGTATATTGATCTTTATCCAACAAACTCAATGAACTCTCTTAATTCTAATTATGTGCCTTTATATTCTCTTGGGTTTTCTATGTAAATAGTCAAAATTGTCTAGGAAAAGTGGCAGCTTTATTTCTTCTTTCCAATTCTTATACCTCCTATTTTATGTGTGTCTTTCGCTGTGATGGTGAAGACTTCCAATATCATATTGAAAAGAAAAAGTGATAATAGACATCCTCGTCTTCTTAATTTTAATAGAACAGTTGTATTTCCCATTAAGTATGTTTTTGACTTATACACTTTATCAGGCTAAGGGAGTTTCCATCACTAGTGGGTTCAAGCATACAAGATAGCATGCCTGTATGTCTAAAATTGCCTCGTTTACACTTGTCAACTCAAGATAATTATTAATAGTGCCTGCTTTCATCCTCAAAAGTGTTCCAGTTTGAACAATGAATTACATTGCTCCTTCTAACAGAAGGGAGATGCTAGATGGGGAATTCTAGGGAGGTAAACTGACCGTTTGAAGGTAAGATGAATAAGAGGACCTTAGAGGTTTCTGTCAGCCTAGAGGTTCCGGAATGTTCTACTGCCTCCCTGGGAAATTCCCAACCTCAAGTAACAAAGCAATAACTACCTGCTCCTTCTCTCTGCAAATGCCTGAGGAGGCATGCTCTAGAGACAGCCCTGATATTGTCCAATTTGCTATAAGAGAAGCAAGATGCACACACAAAATGGAGTAATTATCTTATCAAAGGCCAGCACGATTGGCAATCTGAGAATGAAGCTGACAAAAACCTGGCCTGTCACATGCTCTATTTTGTCACTTATATCCCCAATAGAAATGCAAAAATTGAAAACCAGGTGCAAGATTGAATGGCAATGGATCCATCCTGATGCTGGGCATAAGCCACTTTATTGAAGACATAAATTATAGTGCTGTCACTGTCACCCTTCCTATTTGCAAATAAATGTTGTCATCTAATTGTACAAGACTTGGAAATTGTTTAACAAATTTCTCCCAGGAAGGGCTCGGCAGCGGCTTGGATTCCTCAGACACCCAGATTCTATCTCCCCACTTTGTTCGTCTGTCTGTGGCTCCGTTTGTTTTGCATGACAGGTACTGTTATCCCATCGTCTCAGCCTTTCTTGGAGACAAAGCTACAAAGGTCCGGTGTGCTTCTTGACTGATTCCATTAAAGAGTCATTACGGCTGAGAGCTAGAGAGGCAGGCTTTGAAAAATGTAGCAAAGGGAGGGTCCTTCTTGATGCGAGATGGATTGCCAAGCAGAATGGCAAAGGGTGGGAGCTCTACAGCAGAAAACCTCTTTCCTTCCCCTCAGTCGTGCCAGGAAAAGAAAAAGTAACAGAAACGCAAGGGGCAAGGCCCGGGAACAAAATCTGGGGCCCTGGGACCAGCAGGGTGTGTGTTTCTCAGTCTGCGGGTATCCCATTCGTGCCGGAGAATTCTGAAATGACACGGTAGTGGTAAGGGCAAAGCTGCAGTGACGCTGGCTAGGTCCAGCTCATGCATTTATTCATTTGTTTGACAACTAGTTATTGAGCACTGGCTTAATATGGATTTTCCCAAAAGCAGACCCTGAGACAAGAGTTCAAGTGCTAGCAGTTTGTTTGGTAGGTAAAGAAAACTCCAGAGAAGAACGCAAAAGTTAGTCAGGGAGGGAAGGCAGTCAATAAAGGGTGTGTTATCAAGCTCACCCTGAGGTAACCTCTGAGATTCAGTGCATACTTATCCCTCCAGAGAGGAGGGAGCTGGGGTATTGAGGTACCCAGTTCTTGACTGAGTGAGTTTTCCTGACTGTGTTAATTCCCCCACTTCTGGCCATCCACTCAGGGAGGCAAAGTAGGCCTCAGGAATCAGAGAGAGGCCTCAGGAAAAGAAATACAGAACGTGGAAAGTTAGAAACCAGGCTGACTGAAGCTGAAATGGTAAGAGTGAGGGGATATGAACAGGGCATCAACAATGTCTGCCACTAGCTCCTACTATGTGCCCAGAACCGTGCTACGTGTCCTAACGACAACCTTGGAAAAGTCAGAAAAGGTCCCTGACAACATGAAGCTTGTTGGAGGCACACAGCAGGTGCATGTCCTGCACTTCATTCTTCCTGCCCAGGACAGACGGGTTTCGGGGTTCACCTGAGGTCCATGCTTTGGGCTTCACCCAGGTGTCACCTCTACTTGCTCTAAGTCCCTGACCACTGCCCTGTCCTATGCCTTCATCTCAGCCCCTGCCTCTCTCAGCCCCATTAACCCAGGCTGTGAAATGTCTCCTTCCACACCTCATCCATACAATCTGATAATAAAAATGATGATGATAAGCAATACATTTATTGAGTGCATACTGTATGCTAGCCACTGGGTTAAGTGATTTATGGATATTATCTCACTTAAACCTTTAAAACAATCCTGCCCTCATGCTCCTGACCTCAGGAATCACCACCACCTTGTTCCTTGCTTATTCCACCTGCCAGAAGGGGCCTCCTTGGAAAGCACTATGACCTGAATCAAGGGCAAGGTCCCCACAGCCCTCTGGTCACTGCATCTGGCCAAATGATCACTCCTTTACTTGGGTAAGTCTGCCAGCATTTGGCCAGATTCCATAGCCGTGGCTTGGCCAGGCCTGCCCAGCCACTGTCCCTCCCCAGGATCTCCTGCAGCTGGAGTTCCAGCATGCCTTGCATGCCCTGGAAGCCTCCATCTGCCCCAACCCTGTAACTAGCCTTGTCTCCTAACGATAAACCATAATCAGAATCCTCTGGAGTTAGTTTAAGATCACCGGAGACAAGAGAACGGACAAGATGGCGTCTGTGGGCACTCTCGGTCGCTTTAGATGAATGTCAACTTTTGCCTGCCTTTTCCCATCCTTCTGCCTTTGCTCTGTAGTTGTGTGCTGTCAAGTCAATTTTCGACTCATAGTGACCCCATGTGGCAGAGTAGAACTGTCCCATTGCTTTCCTAGGCTGTAATCTTTACAGGAACATGTCTCCAGGTCTTTCTCCTACGGAGCCACTGGGTTTTAACCTCCAACCTTTCGGTTAGCAGCTGAGTGCTTAACCATTGCACCACCAGAGCGTCTTTCTGCTTTTGCTGCCTTCCCCTAAAAACAGGGAATTGGGTTAAATCAGTAGTCCTCAAACTCTATTCTGATGGGCCATGATTCTGCTTCCCATGATTATTAATGCATTATCCTGTCTCTGATGATACATTTCATGGAGCTTTTTAGGCAGTGTCCTGATGATAAAGGATTGGTTTTCGTGATGGGGATTCAGCCGCAGCAGGGATTGTTGGCAGGGCAGGGCGTGCGTGCAAATTTGGCGGCCCCATGTTGGTTGGGGGGTTCAGTGGTAGTTGAGTGGTGGAATTTTCACCTTCTATATCGGAGACCCGGGTTGGATTCCCAGTTGATGTGCCTCAAGTATAGCCACCACTCATCTGTCCGTGGAGGCTTGCACGTTGCTCTGATACTGAAGAGGCTTTAGCAGAGCTTCCCGACTAAGATGGGCCTGGCAATCTACTTCCAAACACCAGTCTACAAAAACCCTATGGTTCTCAATAGTCCTATCCATAACCGATCACGGGGATGGCACAGGACCAGGCAGCATTTCCCTCCATTGTGCACAGGGTAGCCATGAGCCGAGAGCCTACTTGATGGCGGCTTAGAAGTCTGTTGGTGCATCAAAGAAGCTCAGCTCCAGAGCCTGGGAAATTCAGACCAAGAAGAGTTCATGGCAACAAAAGGAAAGAGAATCGCTCTTTAGTGAGGAAAAAAGAAAGCAGCAAAGGCGGGCCGACCTGCTTATCTTGCATTCCGGCAGAACCACAGACCACCAACTCAGATCCTTCAAAATCCCCTTGGCTCTGCTTCCCAGCACCTCCCCCGAGGCTCCTTAGAGAGAACATCATAATACATCTTGTTTTCTACCCCCCTTTTGAAGTCAAAGTGTGGTCTGGTTAATTAGATGTTGGTGGGGGCCAGGGGCGCTGGAATTCAAACTCAATAAATTTATTCCTGGAAGACAAAGAAGTCAAGTGCATATTAAACTTGAGCGTTCACGGGGCATTTATGCAGCTCGGTGCCTCACAGTTTCGGCAGTGGCCGCGCCAGGTCGCCTTTGGAGGCTGGCTGGGTGCGGAGGCAGGCCTGGAAGTGTGCCCGTCTTGCATTGTACAAGGAGAGGAAAAAGTCATTCAAATGTTTTAACATAAATAGCTCGGTCCCACAGTCACAATGGGAAATCCCTGCCAATATCCGACTCCTTTCATAAGACCAGCCCAGTAAACAGCCTGGCCCTTGCTTTCCCTTCCTGCTGAAATCAAACCCACCTGCCTGACTGTCTGTCCAGGGGAGGCCAGCTTTGGGAGGAGCTCACTCTGTGTCTCTCAGAGCCCAGTGGGCTGGGAGCTGCCTCTCCCCACATTCTGCTATTTCTAGAGTTATCTCAGAGCCCCGAGGCCAAGGGATGGGAGGCTCTTTTGCCTCCTCTTCACCTCCCCCTGTCCTTGATGCAAACAGCAATGGTTCGTGCACACACCACGCCCCAGCTCTGTAGCTGCTCGATTTGGGGGCTCTGGAAAACACAATACCCACCAAATGTCTTCTTGACAAAGAGGCCTTGGCTACCACCAGTGACATCTAGAAGAGTACAGCCTCTGGAGCCAAATAGCCCTGATGTCAATTCCTGGTTCCTCCACTTAGCAATTCCCATTCTCCAGGTATTTTACTTAAAAATTTCCCACCCCAGGAGTCCCTGGGCGGTACAAACCATTAACACGCTTGGCTGCTAACAGAAAGGTTGGAGATTCGAGTCCACCAGAGGTGCCTTGGAAGAAAGTCCTGGCAATCTGCTTCTGAAAAATCAGCCGTTGAAAATCTCATGGAGCACTGTTCTACTCTGGCACACATGGGGCCGCCATGAGTTAACGTGGAGTCCACCTGACGGCAACCGGCTTTGCCACCTCAGTTCAGGAGCGAGAACGGCAGAGCTGCCTTTGTCAGGGTTCTGAGCAGCATGGTGCCAACCTTGGAAAAGGAAACAGCTGACTTTCTCAGCACTTTCTAACTTAGGTCCAAGTTTGTAATGAAACATGAGGAGTTAAAGGCTAAATTCTTCGGGGCATTTTAAAATACCCCTGTTGTTTTGCTTTGTTTTGTTTTGTTTTCTTCTTTCCTTTAGTGTGTTTTGATTGGGAAACGAATGTGTTAGTCACGCATGAGGTGTCTGCATTTAGAAAATTACTGATTCGGCAGTTTAATTACATTTGGAGGCCACTAAATAAGATTGTTTCCCTTTATTTAGACAGTCTGAATCTTCTTAGTCATGTTTTGGGAATGTGATAATCCAAGTGTTGCTTTATCTTGAAAACTTACCACCACACCAATCTCTCCAAGCAAACGAAATGTCATGTTGAAACACTCCAGTTTGGGATGTCCCCAAACCCCGTATTTAAGACTTCTTGTCTGGCAAAATATACCATTGCCTGCTGCAGCGCTGGGTGGGTGGTGGAGCTGTCTCTAATTGTGCTTCTCCTATTCTATTTTTGTAGCACGGTCTCTCAGCTCCAATTGTCCACCATCTCTGTACCCTGGGTTTTCACATACAGAGTTGTTTTGAGAGAGGCCTTTGGCTTTTTTTTTTTTTTTTTTTTTGGCTTTTGTTTTGTAATTTTGGTAAATATATACATATTTCTTTTTTAAACTCTACTTAGAGGCAGTCTCTTACGGTAGAAAAAGTTCTGCTAAAAGTAGATGCCTGGATTCGAGGCCTGTATTTACCACCATCTTTAAAAACCAGAGGCCCAATATGGAAAATCTCTAAGAGTTGTTTCTAGTTTGACTGTCTAATATTCTAAATCAGGAAATTTGAGGAAACCGTTCCCATTGACCAAATTGATGGCTTCTATCTGCCTGATTTTTGCTTCTTAAAAATAATTTACTGGAAGTCTCAGAAATGTGGCTGAGAGGGAGATGACAGAATTAGTTACCAAAGAGGATCCTTGTCAAAGAATCTCTTCCTTCATTGACTGGGGAGGTGGGGGTGCCAGCCCCCCAGAGAAGGAGGGTAGCACGGTAGCATGATGGTTAAGAATCAGACAGCCTGGCTTTGAATTCTAAACCTGATGTCTCAGTTACCTAGTGCTGCTATAACAGAAATACCATGTGTGGGTGGTCTTAAAGAACAGAAAATTATTTTCTCATAGTTCTGGAAGCCAAAAGTCCAAAGCAGAGTCTCAGCTGTGTCAATTCCTTCCTTGTAGGTAGTCCTGGATGTCCCTTGGTTCCTTGGTTTGTAGACCATCCTCACAAGTCATGTGTCTTCCCCCATGTGTGCCCATGTCTGTCTGTCTAATATGCTTTTTTTATAACTCAGAAGTGATTAAGTTTAAGACACTGGTATGTCTTCATTTATATAACAAAGAAAATTCCATTTCCAAACAGCCACAGTTATTGGGGTTAGGATTCCAACACACAATTTGAGGGGACGCAATTCAATTCATAATACCAGTTTTTGCCCAGGTTTCCTCATGAATATAAATATAAACAATATTAGTACTTATCTCCTGGAAGATTAAAGTAAGACAACGTGAAGAATTGAGACCAGATTCTACAACAGAGAAAGAGCTCTGTGTTAGTTGTTGTTGGGCAAGTTATTGACTTATCTGGGTCTCCATTTCCTTATCTGTAAAATGAGCACAATAACACCATCCATCTAACACAGTGGATAGACCCATGCTTGTCTCATATTAAGCTTCCAACGATACCTACTATTGTCATTGTTAAAATGCAATACTAACATGGAGGAACTAGGCTTAACCAACAGCAAAGATCTAAATATGATGTGGTGTGGGTGGTCCACACAACTTTCCAAAATTCAGAAGAAAGCTAAGCTCCTGCCAAGCCTGTTGACAATATTAAATCCTTGGAAGGTCACACAAATCTTCCAGAATGTAGAAAGAAATCAGTAGGCGCCTTGGGGAACATTTGCTTCCCTCCATGATGAATGACAAACATTTCTCTCTTCCTGTTGCTGAGTGGCTCTGAGCATTTGAAGCATCTCAAGCAACTCTGCCTTGGCTGCTCACCCAAGCAAGGGGCGGGCTTCCTTCTTCCAGGCGTTCCTGCAGTGTGCCCTTCTTGAGGGACCTGTGCTGAGCAAATACCTTGGCAGCAGAGGCCACTAGATGGCTCGATGTGCAGATGACCTGGAGTGTTGATAGAGCACTCACTGTTCCCAAGGGCCCAGACTCTGGAATGAAGGGGTAGGGCTGGGGTGCAGAATTGTAGAAAACAGAGTCCTTGCCCAGCATGATGCAGCCAAGAGACCCCACTGGCCCGTTGTCATGGATTGAATTATATCCCTCAAAAATATGTGTATCAATTTGGCTAGGCCATGATTCCCAGTATTGTGTGATTGTTGACCATTTTGTCATCTGATGTGATTTTCCTACATGTTTTAAATCCTACCTTTATCATGTTTACGAGGTGGGGTATGCAGCAGTTATGTTAATGAGGCAGGGCTCAATCTACAAGATTGGACTGTGTCTTGAGCCAATCTCTTTTGAGATATAAAAGGGAGAAGCTAGCAGAGAGACAGGGGGACCTTATACCACCAAGAAAGCAGCAGTGGGAGCAAAGCACCTCCTTTGGACTGGAGGTTTCTGTGTTGAGAAGACCAAAGGAAGACTGATGACAAGGACCTTCTTCCAGGGCTGAGAGAGAGAGAAAGACTTCTCCTGGAGCTGATGCCCTAAATTTGGACTTGTAGCTTACTAGACTGTATGAAAATAAATTTCCCGTTGTTAAAGCCATCCACTTGTGGTATTTGTGTTACAGCAGCAGTAGATGACTAAGACACCCATGTCTACCAGGGATCTGCCAATCAGGAGAAGGTGCCTTCATTAACAGCTGAGGTTCTCAAGTCTCAGTTTATTAAATTAACTCCATTGTGGATTTTGTCTAATTAAAAAAAAAGAAAAGGCTCCTAGAAAAGTCAAGGATTATATTTTGGGAAAAGCAAGCATAAACAAGCCCATTTTATCTCGTTACCAGGATCAAGTAAACAAATAAGCTTGGCTTTGATTTACTAAAGGCCCATAGTGATGCTTTTCAGCTGAGATTTAAACGTCCCTTAGCTAGGGAAAAGAAATTATCAACCCAAGTAGTCAACTAAGCTGATAACGGTTGACATTGACACTGTGCCTGATGGTTGAGAGGCACAAAGAGCCACTGGCAGCTGGGTGCAGGGTCAAAAAAAAAAAAAAAGAGAAATCCAGGGCTGTGCAGGGCTGGACACTTGTGTCTGTTCAGGTGCTCTGTGGTGACCAGATCCCGTGAGGCTCCTCAGGCCAACCCGCTCACACAGCATTGATTCCCACTGCTGGCAGATCGTTCCCACAGTCAGAACACTCACGCTGCTCCCAGGGAGTTGCATGTGAAATCTGAACAAAGGACGATGGCTGTGTTTGAAAGATATTGAATCCAGCTGTGGAAAGCCTAATGCCTGCCCCCATGTCCTTGTCTTTCATGTGCAGAATGTCCCTGATTGGAATGGAGACCACGTGTTTCTCTCTCGTTGTTGTTATCATTAGCTGCCTTCAAGTTGCTTCCCACCCCCAATTCATGTCAACCTGACACACAATGGAACGGGACCATTGTGATCCGTAGGGTTTTCATTGGCTGGTTTTCAAAAGTAGATCGCAGAACTTTCTTCCTAGTCTCTCTTGTTCTGGAAGCTCCACTGAAACCTGTTCAGTATGATGGCAGTGCACAAGCCTCCACTGACAGACAAGGGGTGGTTTCGCACGAGGTACGTTGGCTGAGAGTCGAACCCAGGTCTCCCTCACGGAAGGCGGGAATTCTACCGCTGAACCACCACTGCCCTCAGCTTCTTTCTTAGGGACACATTCTGTCTCCATGCCTGGGGTGCCCTGGCTGGACCAATCTCTCTCACATACCTCCACTCCTCCTTCACATCTGCCGGCAGGGGTGGGGGAGAAGGTAGGGAGGACAAACCTGCTGGCCACAAGGAACAGGGTTACCTTATATATAATGGGGGAAGGAATCTTAGAACAAAATATCACTAACCCAATATCCTTGAGTGCCATAAGAAGGAAATACAATAAAAACAACGTTCACCAGGCAGCAGAGACAAAGTAAAATAAAAAATAAGCCATTCTCATGTCTTTCACATGTCATCAAACCCAGGTCATGGCCCAGATTATCTGATTAAAGCTTCATGCAATACAAGTGAATTGTTTTTTGATTAGAGGCTGGATGATTAAAAGAGTCTTTTAACCATTATCCCTGTCTATACCTCTTCCTCCGCCACCCCCACAAACTCATCCTCCATATCTACGGTCAGAGAGATCTTTTGAAAATGTAGGTGCTGATCTGCTTAAGCTAGTTCCCTAGTTTATTGAGACTGTAGGATAAAATCCAAACATCTTAGGATAACAGTCAAGACCCTGCCAGTCCAACCTCATTTCCCAGGAATCCCTACCTCACACTATCTGCCCAGCCTCCCTGAGCGTGCCATGCCTCTGTTTCTCCATCACCTGCTACCACCTTCTCCATCTTTCCTACTGTTAAACATTTGCCCATGAGTCAAACTCAAATATCACTTCGTGTCTAGATTCTTCCACTATGTTTTTCAGAGTCCTGTTTCCGTATTTCTCATATTGTGTTGCAATTATTTATTCTCCTGTGTCTTATTTATCTTGCATTCATATCTCCCTAAATAATGTCTGGCATACAGTAAGTGTTGGTAGATGTCAGTGGGTGTGTGGATGAGTCGGTTAGTTGAATGAATGAATAACAATCAGAATAGGCCTAGCTACTGAGGGAAAAAAATATAATAGATGGACGGACAGACAGACAGAGGGACAGGCAGGCAGTCAGAGAGACAGACAGACAGATAGATGATATAGATTTCCTAGACTATGCTACTGTTCCTCTGTTCTCCAAATGACTCACACATTCTACTTTCAAAAAAAAAAGCAAAGCCAAGTCCATTGCCATCGAGTCGATTCTGACTCAAACCAATACTAAAGGCCGGAGTAGAACTACCCCACAGGGTTTCCAAGGCTATAATCTTTACGGACACCAACTGCCACATCTTTCTTCTGCAGAGCAGCTAGTGGGTTTGTACCGCCGACCTTTCAGTTAGCAGCTAAGTGCTTAACCACTGCACCACCAGAGCTCCAAATAACCCATATATTCTACTTTCTAGAAAGGAAAAAAATGTTATTTTTGTCTCTGGTAAAAATCGGCAGGGTTTTTTGGCGAAAGAAATGGGGTACGAATAGCTAATCCAATTTCTTTTCTCTGAATGAAGCCTACTTTGGCAAATCAGAGCTGCCGACCTTTTGGTTAGCAGCCACAGCTCTTAACCACTATGCCACCATGATTCCTAAGGCTCCATACACAGGTGAGTTCAAACAGCCAATCTTTAAGTTAGCAGTCAAACGTAAACCATTTGCACCTCCTAGGGACCTTATCACAACACTTATAAGCTTCATATTTTAATAATACCCTTTTGCAACCCACACATTCTCCCAGCCAGAAATGCTAAAAACAAGAATATAACCTAATTTCAGTTCTACTAGCTGGCCACCCCACTTCATGCCCTGGGCCTAGAGACTCAGAGACAGACAACTGGGAAGAGATGGGTGTTGGGGGATGAATGTCTTTGGTCCCATGGATTCTCCAGTCACTCTGCAGATTTCCCCTCTTCTGAGATGGGCGGTTTGTGCTATGTTCATAATAATTACCATCACACCTTAGCATTTGCTTAACATTTTACAACTTATATGAACGTATTTGATCTTGACAGCTCCATGAAGTAAGTACAACAGTACAACAGAAAATGTACAGATAAGAAAACTGAGCCCCAACAAGGCAAAGCAATGGCCTAGCCAAAAGTCCCCCAGTTTATACACATTCTTACGTTTGATAAGCTGTCACCATCTCTCTAGTTTCTCTAACCTGAATGAAAATCTTCCAGGTCTGGGAAGTCAGATTCACTAGCCTGAGGATTTTTTTTGGACGTCTTTTATACATGGGTGGGTGGGAGTTGTTTCCAAATAGTTGATCCTTGGGGAGAGATCTTCCCCTTGCCCTGCAGACAATGGCAGATACAAGTTTTATATAAAATTGATCTTCAGGACCCCTGAAGATCTCTTCCTTAAGATCCACAGATTTAATAAAAACCTGTTGCTTGTCAGCTCTCTTTCCTGAAAATATGGTAAACTCAGCTCACTCTCTGGCCTCACCTGCAACTTACCTTGCACAGGTAAAGAATACATAAAGAAGATCGCATGGGGGAGGTGTCAGTATACAAGCTGCCACATACTTAGCAGTGACAGAGCAATGTAGCCCAAACATCCCAGCCAGTGGCCAGGACAGGCTGCTGGCTGAGCCCACGTTCTTTCCACGGCCTTGCATACATGGGGACCCTCCACTGGGCCATTGGCTCAGAGCCATCTAGTTTTGCCAAGCCCAAGCATCTGCAAAGCTGGAAGGCCCAGCAGAGACTCATCCAGATGGAATCAGGAAAACAGATACGACCCGGAGAGGAGGGTGGGAAGGAGAAAGGAGGCCACAGAGATTTGAGCGACACAGACCCAGAGCAGAAAATGGGAGCAGGTCAGCAAGCTCTAAACTCGGGTAGTAGCAGGACAAAGGGGGTACTGCCCCCTAGTGCAATGCAACCTCAAAAGTATTCCCCACATTAGCTACCACCAGACCACCCTGACAGGGAACACAACAGAGAGTCCCAGACAGAGCAGGAAAAGAATGCATGTAAAAAGACCAGATTTAATGGTCTGGCAGAGACTGGAGCAACCGCCGAAACTATGACCCCCAGACCCTTTGTTAACCCAGAACTGAAACCATTCCCAAAGCCCACTCTTCAGACAAAGATTAGACAGGACTATAAAACAGAAAAAAATACATACCAGGAATGAGCTTCTTGGTTCAATCAGATATATGAGACCAAATGGGCAGCTCCTATCCAAAAGCAGGATGAGAAGGCAGGAAGGGACAGGAACTCGGCAAATCAATACAGGGAATCCGGGGTAGAAAAGGCGAGTATGCTGACACATTGTGGGGATTGCAACCGATGTCACAAAACAATATATGTATAAATTTTTGAATGAGAAATTACCTTGAGCTGTAAAAACTTCACCTAAAGCACAATTTTAAAAAAAGAAAGAAAAAGTATTTTCCACACAGTCCACCAAGTAGGCCTTCTTTGGAGTTACTGAAGGTTATAGACTGTCAGTCCTTCACACCTTAGTATAAGTTGTTTAAATCAGATTCTCTCCCTCTCTCTCTCTCTGTTTCTCTCTCTCTCTCTTTCATTCATGCTGCCTGCAAGCAGCCCTGTATCCACAGGTACTGAGTGTTAAAAGGTACCATAAACCTGTAGGTGACTCCCAACCCCCAAATGAAACAGGAGCAGAGATGCTGCAATTATCCCACACATCCACGCATCCATCCATCTGTCCATCCACCCATCCACCCAACCATCCATCCATCCATCCATCCATCCATCCATCCATCCATCCGTCTGTCCATCCACCCATCCATCCACCCGTCCATCCACCCATCCACCTGTCCATCCACCCATCCATCCATCCATCCGTCTGTCCATCCATCCTTCCATCTGTCCATCCACCCATCCATCCGTCCGTCCATCCATCCGTCCGTCCGTCCGTCCGTCCATCTATCCATCCATCCATCCGTCTGTCCATCCATCCATCCATCCGTCTTTCCATCCACCCATCCATCCACCCGTCCATCCACCCATCCTTCCACCCATCCATCCATCTGTCGGTCCATCCCTGCCTCTTCCCATCCATTTATGTACTCACTTGTGCATCAACTGTTAATAACCTAACTACATGCCAGGAACTTTGAATTGGGCCCTTTCCCAAGAACCTCACAGCATAGAGGGAGTGACAGCTATATGAACAATGCAATGTGACAAGCACTTGGGTAGGGACACAGAGTGGCAAGGAAGGCTTTAGAGAGGAGGTTACAGGTGAGCAGGACCCATAAGGAGAAGTAGGAACTGGCCAGGAGGACTAGGTGGTGAAAGGACATTCCAGGTGGGGGCAGAGTGGGTAAAAGCCAAGGAGACTTGGAAAAGTGGGGCCAAACACAGAGTCAGCCCCAGGAGGAATTCTTTTCCGTTGCTGCTTTGAGACCCGAACTTGGTTTCCCTCATTTTTGAGTCATGGGTCCTATTTGGGGTTGACCTAGTTCCAGCTAAAATGGAAATGCTTGGAGGAAGAAAAGGCAGGGAGAACAAAGTCATGGGTGTGGGAATGTATATCAAGTTCAGGGAATGGTGAGTGAGCAAGCCAAGCTGATGTGGTTAACTCAAACAGCCCTCTGACCCTGTAAAGAAGACAGACAACTATGCCAAGCCTGGGCCTGGCATGGGAGAGGCACAGGCGAAGCCTTTCAAAAATAAAGTGTCCCACTGCTGACACCTAACTTCTTCTTCTGGGGTTCATTCATTTAGTAGAAAGGGGCACTGTCCCCCGATTCCAGACCTCAAATATATTTCCCACACTCACCCCACCAACTTCTTTGAAGTTTGCAACTCTGTTTTTGAAAATGGTAAAGCCTCAGGGAATATTAGACTATCACTTGTTCATACCTCTGTATAAGTGCTTTAATCAGATTGCTTACCTAGCTGCTTCTTGTTGTATGCCACAGAGTCAATTTCGACTCATAATGACCCTATAGGAAAGAGTAGAACTGTCCCCTAGGCTGTAATCTTTATGGGAGAAGATCACCAGGTCTTTTCTCTGGAAGAGCCACTGGTGGCAGCTGAGCGCTTAACCATTGTGCCACCAGGGCTCCTTTTACCTATCTTAAAAAAATCCCTTTTTGACTAGCCATCATGAGGGACTATGAGTGTGCATAGGAGAAAGGGGAGAAGAAATTGTGGGGAGGAGATCCTCGGCCTGGAGCAGGAAGAGGTCAGAGTGAAGAGGTTAGGAAAAGCTAGGAGCCAGCCAAAGGTGCCCCTGCACCTGAAGAAAGGGGACCCAGGCAAGAGGGAGGTGGGATAGTGCCAATGGAAAGCTTTGTCTATCTCAGTCCCCTAACGGGCCCTGGTGGCACAACAATTAAGAGCTCAGCTGCTAAGCAAAAGGTTGGAGGTTCAAACCCACCCAGTGGTTCTCCAGGAGAAAGACCTGGTGATCTGCTCCTGCAAAGATTACAACCTAAGAAACCCTATGGGGCAGTTCTACTCTGTCACATGGGGTCACTGTGAGTCAGAATTGACTTGATGGCATACAACAACAACAACAAGGTCCCAGTTATGGAAGCTAAACTTTGGGCCTCTGAATACCTTCTCCCACGTCCTATGGTCTTCGAGCTATACATGCCTGTTATTGTTGTTGTTGCTGCTGTTGTTGTTAGTTGCTGTCTTGTCAGCTTCAACTCAAGTCAATCCGACGTAGAACAGAACAAAACATTGCCCAGTCCTGCGCTGGCTTCGTGATCTTTTTGATGTGTTTGACCCCATTATTGTTGCTGTTGTGTCAATCTATCTCACTGAGGGTTTTTCTCTTTTCTGCTGACCCTAAAGGAAGAAAAAAAAGAACTAAAGAAAGCAGTTGCTGGATAGGATAACATTAATAATAAATTAGAATAATAATAGAAGATTTCAAAGGGCAGCTCAAGAAGATGAAGTAAAGTATTATGATGACATGTGCAAAGACCTGGAGACAGAAAACCAAAGGGGAAGAACACCCTCAGCATTTCTCAAGCTGAAAGAACTGAAGAAAAAATCCAAGCCTCGAATTGCAGTACCGAAGGATTCTACAGGGAAAATATTAAACGACGCAGGAAGCATAAAAAGATGGAGGGAATACACAGAGTCTCTATACCAAAAGAGATGGTCAATGTTCAACCATTTCAGGGGTAACATATAATCAGGAACCGATGGTACTGAAGGAAGAAGTCCAAGCTGCACTGAAGGCATTGGCAAAAAAAAAAAAAAAGGCTTCAGGAATTGACTGAATACCAATTGAGATGTTTCAACAAATGGATGCAGCCCTGGAAGTGCTCACTCATCTATGCCAAGAAAGTTGGAAGACAGCTACCTGGCCAACCAACTAGAAGAGATCCATATTTGTGACTATTCCCAGGAAAGGTGATCCAACCGAATGTGGAAATAATCAATGTAATTAATACCACATGCAAGCAAAATTTTGCTGAAGGTCTCTCAAAAGCAGCTGCGGCAGTGTATCAACAGGGAACTGCCGGAAATTCAAGCCAGATTCAGAAGTGGATGTGGAACCAGGGATATCGTTACTGGTGTCAGATGGATCCTGGCTGGAAGCAGAGAATACCAGAAGGATGGTTTACCTGTGTTTTATTGATTATGCTAAGGCATTGGACTGGGTGGATCATAAAGAATTATGGATAACATTGTGAAGAATGGGAATTCCAGAACACTTAATTGTGCTCATGAGGAATCTGTACGTGGATCAAGAGGCAGTTGTCCAAACAGAACAAAGGGATGCTGCATAGTTTAAAGTCAGGAAAGATGTGCATCAGGGTCGTGTCCTTTCACCATAACTATTCAATCTGTGGAAACCCTGGTGATGTAGTGGTTAAGTGTTACGGCTGCTAATCAAAAGGTTGGCAGTTTGAATTCGCCAGGTGCTTCTTGGAAACTCTATGGGCAGTTCTACTCTGTACTATAGGGTCCCTATGAGTCGGAATTGACTGAAAGGCAATGGGTTTTTTATCCAACCTATATGCTGAGCAAATATTTCAAGAAGCTGGACTACATGAAGAAGTACTGGGCACCAGGACTGGAGGAAGTCTCATTAACAACCTGCGATATGCCGACAACACAACCTTCTTTCTGAAAGAGAACTTAAAGCACTTTCTGATGAAGATCAAAGACCACAGCCTTCAGTATGAATTACACCTCAGCATAAAGAAAACAAAAATTCTCACAACTGGACCAATAAGCAACATCGTAATAAAGAGAGAAAAGATTGAGGTTGTCAAGAATTTCATTTCACTTGGATCCACAATCAACACTCACGGAAGCTGTTGGTTTTGTTGTTGTTGTTAGGTGCCGTAAAGTCGGTTCTGACCACAGAACAAAACACTGCCCAGTCCTGCCCCATCCTTCCAATCGTTGTTATGCTTGAGCTCACTGTTGCAACCACTGTGTCAATCCATCTCAGGTCTTCCTCTTTTCTGCTGACCCTGTACTTTACCAAGCATGATGTCCCTCTCCAGGGACTGATCCCTCCTGACAACATGTCCAAACTATGTAAGACACAGTCTCACCATTCTTGTTTCTAAGGAGCATTCTGGTTGTACTTATTCCAAGACAGATTTGTTTGTTCTTTTGGCAGTCCATGGTATATTCGATATTCTTTGCCAACACCACAATTCAAAGGAGTCAGTTCTTTTTTGGTCTTCCTTATTCATTGTCCAGCTTTCACATGCATATGATGCAGTTAAAAATACCATGGCTTGGGTCAGGCACACTTTAGTCTTCAAGGTAACACCTTTGCTCTTCAACACTTTAAAGAAGTCCTTTGCAGCAGATTTGCCCAATGCAATGCATCTTTTGATTTCTTGACTGCAGCTTCCATGGGTGTTGATTGTGGATCCAAGTAAAATGAAATCCTTGACAACTTCAATCTTTTCCCCATTTATCATGATGTGGCTCATTGGTCCAGTTGTGAGGATTTTTGTTTTCTTTATGTTGAGGTGTAATCCATACTGAAGGCTGTGCTCTTTGATCTTCATTAGTATATGCTTCAATTCCTCTTCACTTTCAGCAAGCGAGGTTGTGTCATCTGCATAACGCAGGTTGTTAATGAGTCTTCCTCCAATCCTGATGCCCAGTTCTTCTTCATATAGTCCAGCTTCTTGGATTATTTTCTCAGCATACAGATTGAATAGGTATGGTGAAAGGAATAGGTATGGTGAAACCATCAGTTCCGGATCACATGCTACCTCTTGAAATGGCTGAAAGTCGACTAATTCTTTTTTGGTATAGTGACTCTATGTATTTCCTTCCATCTTCTTTTGGTACTTCCTATGTCATTTAATGGAAACCCTGGTGGCGTAGTGGTTAATAAGTGCTATGGCTGCTAACCTAAAAGTCGGCAGTTCAAATCTGCCAGGTACTCCCTGGAAACTCTGTGGGGCAGTTCTACTCTGTCCCATAGGGTAGCTATGAGTCGGAATCGACTCGACGGCAACGGGTTTGATTTGGTTTTTTTTATGTCATTTAATGTTTTCCCCATAGAATCCTTCACTATTGCAACTTGAGGCTTGAATTTTTTATTCAGTTCTTTCAAAGTGAGAAACACCAAGCACTTTCTTTCCTTTTGGTTTTCTATCTCCAGCTCTTTGCACATGTCATTGTAAATACTTTGTCTTCTCAAGCTGCCCTTCGAAATCTTCAGTTCTTTTACGTCAACATTTCTTCCTTTTGCTTTAGCTGCTCAAATATAGAGAGCAAGTTTCAGAGTCTCCTCTGACATCCATTTTTGTCTTTTCTTTCTTTCCTGTCTTTTCAGTCACCTCTTGCTTTCTTTATGTATGATGTCCTTGATGCCATTCCACAACTCACATGATCCTTGTTCATTAGCGTTCAATGGTCAAATCTATTCTCGAGATGGTCTCTAAATTCAGGTAAGATATACTCGAGGTCATACTTTGGCTCTCATGGACTTGCTCTGATTTTCTTCAGTTTCAACTTGAACTTGCATATGAGCAATTGATGGTCCATTCCACAGTCGGCCCTTGGCCTTGTTCTCACTGATGATATTGAGCTTTTCCATTGTCTCTTTGCACTGATGTAGTCTAATTGATTCCTGTGTATTCCGTCTGGCAAAGCCGACATGTATAGTCGCCATTTAAGTAGGTGAAAAAAGGTATTTGCAATGAAGAAGTCATTGGTCTTGCAAAATTCTATCGTTTGACCTCCAGCATTTTTTCTATCACCAAGGCCATATTTTCCAACTACCGATCCTTCTTCTTTGTCTCCATCTTCCGCATTCCAATCACCAGTAATTATCAATGCATCCTGATTGCGTGTTCGATCAATTTAGACTGCAGAAGCTGATAAGAATCTTCAACTTCTTCATTTTAGCCTTAGCAGTTGGTGCATAAATTTGAATAATAGTCATATTAACCGGTCTTCCTTATGGATATTAACCTGTCACTGACAGCGTCGTACTTCAGCATAGATCTTGAAATGATCTTTTTGACAATGAATGAAACACCATTCCTCTTCAAGGTGTCATTTCCGGCATAGCAAACTATATGATTGTCCAATTCAAAATGGCCAATACCAGTCCTATTTAAAAAAAAAAAAAGATGGATTGACATAGTGGCTACAACAATGGACTCAAGCATAGCAACAATTGTGAGGATGGTGCAGGACCAGGCAATGTTTCGTTCTATTGTGCATAGGGTTGCTATGAATCAGAACTGACTCGACAGCACCTAACAACATTACTTCCACCACCCATTTGTCAGTTTCTCATAACATGATGGTTCGCACGTTGCCGTGATGCTGGAAGCTATGCCACCGGTATTTCAAATACCAACAGAGTTACACTTCCTAGACAGGTTTTGGTGGAGCTTCCAGACTAAGACAGGCTGGAAAGAAAGGCCTGGCAATATACTTTACTTCTGAAAATTAACCTATAAAAACCTCATAGATCACAACAGAATATTGCCCAAAACAGTGCTGGAAGATGAGCCCCCTAGGCTGGAAAGCACTTAAGATACACAACGGTCGCACCAGTGGACTTGAGTATACCAGTGATGTTAAAATGGCACAGGCCCAGGCAACATTTCCTTCCCTTGTACATTGCATCATCATGAATCGGAACCGACTTGACAGCAACTAGCAACGGCATGGTTTGGACCTGTACCAAACACTTCACATGCGTAGTCTCAATTAATCTCTACCACCTCCCAGGAGGGAGGCATTATAATCCCACTTTACAGATTTGAAAACTGAGACTTGAAAAAGTTGTATGCTCTGGATCGTTCAGCTGTGAGTAGCAGTGCTGAGATTCAGTCCGAGTCTACTTTCCTGTGAAGCATCTGCTTTAATTCACCGCTGGAGTGTTTCACTGCTCACGGGGCCTGAATGGAGCAGGCACACGTGCAGGCTGGCAGCGTCTACACACAACAGATATTTGAATGAATTGATAGGCCCCCTGGGAGGACAGTTACCTGACCCATGCCTAGATCAAAACCATTATGCGTTTGTTTTATTGGCCAGGCTTGAGAAGCTAAATGTTCCTGTTTGAAATCACCTGAATTGCTAATCCTCCAAGTTCAAGCTTGATCATCCGCTGCCTGCCGCTGGCTCTGACGTACCCATGATCTGAGGATAATTATGTCCTAAAGCCCGCACAATGCTGGAGAGCATCTGGGTTCCTGGTTGAGACATCCCTGTCCCAGACCTGACCCTCACCCCATCCAAGCTGCATCCCTATCGTGCCGCCCACTGGATATCCCTGAAATGCAAAGTGGCTTCTCCCTGGCAATTTGCCCGTTTCGCTTTAGTCTCACTTGCTAATGGCATCTGGCAGCTTTGCACTGAAAGCCCGGTGCCACTCTGTCATCTTAGCTCTTTGTCTGCACTTCCGGTTTGGGCGTTGACATGCAGCTGGGAACAGTCAGCCATTTCCCGAAACACTATTGTGTGTTTAAGAAGACAAACTTAAGTCTTTTTAACTAAGCTTTATCATTCAATATGGAAGCCAAAAGCATACCCACTTTACCTCACTTCACCCCACAGATGTGTCCCTGAGATGGGGGGGTGGGGGAGGCTTCATAACAATATGGTAGAGTTTGTACTTTTCTAAGTACCTTTCCATCCACAATGTCTTGAAAATAAGCAGGGGAGGCAGGAAGCAACATTAGACAGGTGGACAAACTGAGGCCCAATCCCTATGGTTAAATAATTGGTAAGTAGTCTCTTGGGCCAGGCCACATTCTATTTTGTCACATGTCTCCCATTCACAAGACAGAGAAAACTCTTGATTATTTAAACAAATCATGAGCAAAGACGACATCTCACTTCCAGGATGACCCATAGTCTTCCAGCCATCGGATCTTTCATTTGGAGAAATGCACTAAGTTCCTTCATGCCGCCGGGCCTTTGCACTTGCTCTTCCTGCTATCTGGAATGCTCCTCCTTGCAGTATTCCTCCTGCAAGTTTCAGCTCCTAAGTCACAGCCTCAGGGAAGCACCTCCCCACCCATACACTCTCATAGAACCCTCCAGTTCTCCAAACATTTGTCACAACTGAAATTTACTGATTCATGTGATTATACGTTTAATAGCATCTTTCCTGGAAGACCAAGGGCAAGAACCAAAGACATCTTGCTCATTCCTGATCTTCAATACCTACTCCCATGCCTGGTGTATGGTAGGCTCAATACTATCAAACGAATGAATGAAGCTCATCATCCCTATAAATCCCCTCCCCAGGGAGAGCCATCCCTTCCTCCATACCGCACTCTTATTCTCAACCACTTTGTTGATAACTAGAAGATAATTAAGGTGACAGGACACTTCAAAAAAAAATCGAGACACGTGATACATGGTCCAGGCACTGAAAAAATCCTTGAAATTGGGACCCACAGAAAACGTTGTGACACAGAAGGGTTGTATTTTATCACATATTTACTTGGGTTATAATCATGCTTTGTTTGTCTCCTCTTTCAGTCCATGAGCCGCTTGAGAACAGTGACCCTGTCTTACCCCTCTCTGTCTGCAGGACATAGCACAGACTACAAATGTTTGTGGAATGAATGACTAAACACTCTCCATAATTAAGAAAACACTTTGCAATGCCAGCGAACATTGCCCAACAAATCGTCTTGGTAAGATTGGAGAGACCACTAGGAAGCATTTTGAATGAAGAATTTTCTACTCTATTTTCCATGAAAACTTTCTTATAACCAAACCAGTGTGGGACCGTGACATGCTATTTGCCATTCTGAGCAGTCCTGAGGCATGTTAGCATGTTAAACCCAGAACTCACACCATAAGTAGAAACATGCACCCTCCAAGGACTTAGCCATTATCCCTGGCCAAAACTGTTCCTGATATTTAGGAATAACCCCAGCGGCCAAAAGTAGAAGCAACCCAGGGTCTTGGGAACAGAAGAACGTTTCCAAGTCAGACTGATCTGCCTCTTCAAGGGCCTCTAGCCCAGTGATGCTCAGACTTTATTTAGCATAGAATCACCTGGTGGAAGGAGAAAGTCTTATTAATATGCACATTCTAATTCTCTAGGTCTAACGTAGAGTCTGGGGTTTTGCATTTCCAACAAGCTTCCAGGTGATGCTTACACTGCTGGTCCACGGACCATATTTTGAGTAGCAAGAATCTAGAGGCTATTGCTTAACTTACCCAAAGCATCAATGTCCTCACCTGTAAGATGGGGTTGATAACCAGGTTGATCTACCTGGAAAGGCTGCTGAGACACTGAATTGTGGTCAAATGCAAACAATACCCTGATGCCTTCTCCCTCTACTTTGGTGGGGTGAGAGTTCAGGGGTTTTAATTCTGGAAAAGAAACTTTGGGGGCCTTGATTTCCTTACCTGTCTTCCAGAGCGGTGAATTTAGTCTCAAGATCCTGTGCTGTAGGCAACTGGTTTCCCTCCTGGAAACCTCAAGTCTCAGAAATTACCAAGGAGTCTTCTTTGGGTGGGTGGCTTAATTCCATTCAGATCCCACCAGCCACAGCAGGTCTTAACCATTTTACACTCAGTATTAGCTGTTGCCTACTCTACACCATGACAAACAAATGAACAGATAAGCAAGTGGAAAAACTCGTAAATGAGCAATCAGACTTGGTTCAAAGCTTAATATTTCGTGTGCATGGTGTTCCCAAGGCTGAGGCTTTGCACTGTGTTTGCATTGTGAGGAGGAGCAAAGCAGGGACGTGATTGCGAATGAAGCTTTGAGAGAACATTAGACTCCTTGGCCAGGCATTCAGGACATCTATGATATGACCTTCCCCTGATTCTTCAGCCTCTGCTCTCACCACATCCCCCTCCTACCATGCTCAGTTCAACTGTACTTGTTTCCTCCCTAAACAATCTGTTCTCTCTCCCCAAGGCCTTTGCACACACCACTCCCTCCACTTAGAATGCTCTTCACCACCTGTCCAGGATATATACATGTGATCACCTTTCAGACTGGCATTGTTCCAGGACAACTTGACCTATAAAACCTTTCCTGAATGCCCCAGGTGAGATGGCCTCTCCCTGCTCTGGTCTGCTCCACTATGTTGTTGTAATGGTTAGCTGCCATCAAGTTGATCCCATCTCATGGTGACCCCATGTGTGCAGAGTAGAACTGCTCCATGGAGTTTTCAAGCCTGCGACCTTTCAGAAGCAGGTCACCAGGCCTGTCTTCTTCCAAGGCGCCTCTGGGTAGCTTTCGAACTGCCAACCTTTCATCTAGTATGGCCCCTCCATAACCTTACAGGTGTCTGCCATAGCTTATATTTACTTTTAAGTTGTTTATATGTCTGTTTTCTGCTCCTAGACTGGAATTCCTGAAGCAGGACCCATGTCCTGTTTATCTGTATGTGCAGAGGCCACATTTTTATCTTAGCTCTTTATCTTAATTTGTTGAATGAATGAATGAATCTTTGTGACAACACTACACTAGTGCCTAACTCTATCACTACCCCGATCACACTAAATTGCAGTATTTTGCCGATTTGTCTATTTCCCCATTAGACGGTGAGCTTCCTGAAGACGGGTCCTGGGCCTTACATCTTCCGCATTTGTCAATGCTTAATAAATGTTTGTCTAACAAACGAATTGCTTTGGACTGAAGGCAGATAAGGTTCCTTCAGAAAACAAAGGTAGATGCACGATGATACAGATTTTAAAGGGCTGTCAAGTCCATGTGTTGATTTACGGAGCAGATAATATGGCACAGTGCCAACACTCCCGGCCCTCCCAAATCGGTTTCTGCAATTATGTGTACCCAGGGCAGGGCGCAGCTGTTCGTGAAACGCGACGCAGGAGAGGTCTCCCTCGGTTTGCTCAAAGGTCTTCAAGATATTTTTAGTCAACAAACAACCATGTGTCACTCATCAGACAGCCCATTAAACCAAATTGCACAACTTGTTAGACAGTTTCCCATATTCATTGTGAAGGCTTAGAACGTGACTTCAGTCAGCCATGTGCTGAGCCCACCCAGAGCCAGAGATGATAGACGTACAGGCTTGAAAACACTACCCCACAGCTTCACTGACTACCTATGGGCGGTGCAAATGGTTAAGCTCTTGGCTACTAGCTGAAAAGTTGGTGGTTCAAACCCACCCGGAGGTACTTTAGAAGAAAGTCTTGGCTATCTACTTTGGAGGGGCCGCAACTTTGAAAATCCTATGAAGCGGTTCTACTCTGACACATGGGGTTACCATGAGTCAGAATCAACTTGACAAGGCCTGTTTTTTTTTTTTTTTGTTTTGCTTTTTGTGACTGTCAATCTCAGGGCTTTCAGGTAGGTCAGGGGAGGCCTCAGGGAGGAGGGATACGGGGTAAGACAAGAGAGGTCTTGATGGATGAGTGGAAGGTACCTGGGGCGTGGGAGGTTGGGGCTGCTCTGTGAAATGCACATTACCCCACCATCAGGAACTTCCTCCTCAGCCCCATTTATATTTTTAGTATATATTTTACTTAAGGTGCCAAGCACTCTTCTAGATCAAATGACATGTTAGCTCAGGCTATTGACTCCCTCCCTGAATTCCCCTACCCACACCCTACCAAGAAATTCCTTTCTGGCTTAATTCAGTTACAGTCAGAATCCATTGCTTACAGTCAAAGAATTTTAACTGATACAATAGATCTTATCATCCCCATTTTACAGATGAGAGAACTGAGGCCCAAGAGCAGATACGTGCCTTGCCCCGGATCACACGTCTAATAAGTGATGGAATCAAAACTTTAATCAGGTCTTCTACCCCTCATCTACATGCCACAACACCCTCAATAACAGACATTTGGGAAGAAAGTATCAGGGAGAACATTCCTCTAGCAGAAAAGAAATGTCTGGAGGACCCAGAAGGAAAGCACCAACCCCACTCATCCAGGTTCAACACAGAACCCTAAGCAACCTGGACAGAGACACCCTCAGGGGTTAAAAACCCCAAAGTTCTGTACTGGGAACTAAACCTTCAGACAACGAGGCCCAGAATCCATAAAGAAGGAACCACAAAACTGGAGGACAGGGTCCGTTTTTGTTTTGGTTTTGTTTTAAGAAATATTTGTGACAGCTTTATATAATTTTCAAGGTTAATGGTATCGGGATTCACAATAATGAAAGTCTCGTTTATCTACATATTAGTGTCCTGAAGCTAGCTTCATTTACATAATCATATATTGCATTTCAACTGTCCTTAGCAGCTTGTTCCACATTTGATGGAAACGTAAACAGTAATTTTATTTGGGCTCAATTGCATACATACTGCGTTTACGGAGCACCAAAAAATAACATTTTAATCTCACCAGCAAGTTGGGCTTATTACAGCAAAATAAGAATATTGGTTAAAACACCAAGTCAGTTCCCCAAATGCCTTTGAAGGCTCCAGCCATGGTTGCAACTTTGCCCGGTCGGTTTGAATTGTATTTGCTCAAAGCAGGAAGAAGCTAAGTTCTTGGGATGAATGTGTCCTTTAGACTCCAAGGTGTAAGTAGCCAGGGGGCCCCAGGATCCAAGGCGGTGAGGTGGGTGGGGAAGGTTCACCCATGTACGAGGATGGCTCTGTAACTGCCATGGAGGATACCGGAAGGATCCAGAAGTGGGAGGAAACCTGTTCATTATTTTGACACAAGACAGGATGAGCCACCATAAAGAGTCAGTTCAGACAGAAGTGAGCACAAGCCTCGACCCCACCACCCCAACCTCGTCTCCAAGCTTCTTCCCCCCTTGAAGTTAATTCACCTTTTGTGTTCCCAATCTCCTTCTGATCGCTCACTCCTTCTGCGATGCCAGGCTGTGAGCTAGGTGGAATGAACCAGTTGTTTCAGGGTAGAACTGAGCTCCACAGGGTCTTTAATGGCTGATTTTTCTGAAGTAGATCACCAGGCCTTTCTTCCGAGGCACCTCTAGGTAGACTCAAACCTCCAACCTTAGGGTCAGCAGCCAAGCATGTTAACCATTTGCACCACCCAGGGACTCTAGATACAATGAAGAACCCCACCACTCACCAATTTGTACATATTTTATTTCCTGCCTGTGAGGGCAGGTCCAAATCTCAACATGTCTGGGGTCCCACATATCTAAGGAGCAATGACGAACCCCACATGTGCTAAGATCTGGCCCTGCCCTCACAGGCAGGAAATAAAGCGTGCACAAATTGCTGCATGACAATGACCAAATGCTCTGTGACCTGGACCAGGATCCAGAAGTGGGAGGAAACCTGTTCATTATTTTGACAGGTTTGCTGGACCAGGCTCACCTTGACGTGGACACTGAGGCTCAGAGGGGTGAAGCCACTTGCTCAAGTTATAAGGCCAATGGCAGAGTCAAGACGCAAGTCAGGAGAGGCGGCAGAAAGTCTTAAATGTTCACGAGAAATGTTGCACGTAGGTCTCCAGGGAACCAAAGGGAAAAGCAAGTTGGAAGTGTGGCCAGGTGGGGAGCCGCTGTGGATGTCTCCACAACATTGTCCTTCGCCACTGCCATGCAGAGAACAAGAGCCCACACGTCAGTACCTGCAGCTCCCAACTCTGCCCAGGGCTTCTGCGCTGCTCTCACCAATAGGTGTTAAAAGCTAATGTGAGAACGGCACACCTCTCCGGCAAACCTTCAGAGCAGCTCGGCTTTCACCATCCCTGGGCTCCGGGGCAGCAGAAATGTCCTCACTAGTCAAGGCTCTGTCTGACGCCACGTTCTGCACATGGCAGGTCACACATGTATGATCCGTAGCCGAGAGCAGATGGAGAATGGTCAGATCAGGTTGTCCCTGGATAGGGTCCTAAACTGGCGTCTGTCTCCAGGGTGTGGAAGTCGTGGGGAAGACATGAGATTTCTGCAGATGCAGGGCAGGTGGGTGGGGAGGAGTGGCATATTTGTTTCCGGTGACTCTTGGCAGCACATCAAGCCCTGTAGAAAATTCTGGGGCATGACAGTTCTCTGTAGACGGGACAGAAGACAGGGGAACGCACTGTAGCCAATTTTCAGGATGGAGTGAACCCACACAGCTCCCAGCCCTGCCACATGTTTGTTGCGTCGATCCAACATTTCGAAGCTTTCACAGCACTTTTGTGACATGTAGACACCTAGGACAAAGATGCCTTTTTAAGACAGGGGTCTGAAAGGCAGTCTATCTCAAACCTGTATCTCCAGGGGAGCTCCGCTCCCCTCCAAAAAAATCTCAACCCGTTGCCCAGCCAGTAGATTTCAACTCATGGCGACCCCATGTGTGTCAGCGTATAAATGCTCCATAGGGTCTTCTTGCTGTACAAACCCACCCAGTGGTACCATGGAAGAAAAAGCCTGGTAAGCTGCTTTCGTTAAGATTACAGCCAACCAGGAAGGCTTCCTGAAGGAGGTCTCAGGATCTGGCCAAATGAAAGGGTTAGGCAGGGCAGAGAGGGTGGTAAAGGGATTTCATACTAAGAGCTCTGCTTGAGAAAATAATACAAACAGCTAACCGTATTGAGGGCTTCCAACATGCCAGGCTCCGAATGTTTCACCATATTAACTATTCCTCACAACTGTTGTGTTAGGCAGAATAATGCCCCCCAAACACACACAAAGATGTCCGTGTCCCAAGTCCCAGAACCTGTAAGTGACACCTTACATGGCAAAGGCCATTTTACAGATGTAATTAGGCTAAGGATCTTCAGGTGGGATTATTCTGGGTAACCTGGGTGGGCCCAATGTTAATTACAGGGTCCTTATAAGTGAAAGAGGGAGGCAAGAGTCAAAGTCAGGGAGAGACTGGAAGGTACTACACTGATGGATTGGAAGATGGAGGAGAGGCCACAAGCCAAGGAATGCAGGCGGCCTTTACAAGCTGGAAAAGAAAAAGAAGTAGATTCTTCCCTGGAGCCTCCCCTGACAGCCCTGCCGATACCTCGATTTCAGCCCAGTGGGACCCATTTTGGACTTTGACCTCCAGAACTATAAGATAATAAATTTGTAATGTTAAAAAAAAAAAAAAAGATTACAGCCAAGAAAACCCTATAAAGCAGTTTTACTCTGCACACATAGGGTCGCCATGAGGCAGAATCGACTCAACAGCAACTAACAACAACAACCTTTACAGAGGATCTTCAGAAAAGCCACTCGGCGGTTTCAAACCAGCAACCTTTAGGGTAGCTGCTGATTGCAAACTGCCTGCCCCACTCCAGACCCTCTGAATCTCCGCTTGGTTAACAAGCCTCCCAGGTGTCTGTGGGAGGCCCTAGGTAAGAAAAGAGCACTTTCTCTCCTACAGCCTACCCAGGGCCCAGCACCCCAGACCCCGACCAAATTCCTAGTCCCCTGGGTCCTTGATGTATCTGCAATACCTTCCAAGAGTTGTTTTAACTCCTGACTTTAAGATGAGAGCAGGAAGAATGTAAGGAGAGCACTATGTTGTAATGCACTCTGTAGAACGTACAGACAAATGTTTGTTGAATGAATGAAGATACAGGGCACCCAGTGATTTCTGACCTCTAGTTAGCTCCCTCGTTGGTAATGGCCCTAACTGGGCAGCTAAGGAGATATCCTCCAATTTGAAGTCTGAAAATTCCTGCATGAACCACCTTGTTCTTGTTCCAAACCTTGAGCCGAAACATCTGCTTCTTGGTCCTGGGCCCCTCGACCCTGAGTATTTGCACACCTGCTGCTTGGGGCAGGTTCTGAAGACCTCCTGGTCACTGTCAGGTGGCTTTGGGCAAGTTTAGTTCTTCTGCATCAGTCTGTGTTCTCTCTGGCACAATCAACATCCTCCTGGGTGCCATGGTCCAAGACTGGGACATCTTCACCCTCAGGGCAAATTGGAAAAATGAAGGCTGTAAACTTCATGTGTGACTCCATTACATGCCCCACCAGCAATAACTCAGAGCTGCTGTTAAGGTAGTGAGCTCCCTGTTACTGGAGATAACCAAGCAGAAGTCAATCTACAACATGCCAGGAAGGTTGTCACCAACAGCCATCAACTAAGCCGTCGGACCTCTTGACCACTGAAGTCCTCCCGAGTCCAAATGTGTCTGATTCTGTGAGTCTCAAATGTGTCGACTCGCACCACTGCTTCGTGAAAAACATCCATGTCCTACCCACACAGCTTCACGATACTCAGGAAGGTTTTGCACAAAGTGAGGAAATATAATTTAAATATCTCCTAAGTGTCAGAACGATGAGAGAGAAAAAAAAACAAATTAATCAACAAAGAATGCCTTTTCAATGATTTTCCAGCCAGCTGTGTCTGTCACCAAACCACAGGTGAGATACTAATAATATTCAGCTGGATCCAACTGCATTAAAGTTTAAATATGGCCTAGTTTTCTTAATAAATGTATGTAGTATATTTCCTAGTATGGCCCTTTAATGAATGTGAACTTTTTAATAAGACACTTATGAGAATAAAGCAAAGGCATAAAATGAGGGTGGAGTCACAGCTGAATGGCAGACAGGATGAGCCAAGGGTCCGGGTTTGCAGGCAGGAAAGCCAGCTTCCTTGGGTAACCTAGCAACACGGATGCAGCAGGAGGGGTCTTAAGAGAAAAGACTATTGGCAAAACAGTGGAATAAAGTCATTTCCCCCTTTTTAGCCTAATTTGAAGCTCCGAGGTTGTGGGAGCTTGCTCCAGCTTTGCATAAAAACCAATTCTCACTCATGGTGACCCCATGTGTAACAGAGTAGAACCACCCCCATAGAATTTTTTTGGCTGTAATCTTTACAGAAGCAGATTGCCAGGCCTTTCTTCCACATTGTCACTGGGTGGGTCAGTAGTCAAGCCCTTTACCATTTGGCCAGATGAAAGGGTTGGTCAGGGCTGAGTGCATGGTAAAGGTGTTTCATACTGACAGTTCTGCTTGAGAAAGTAACAGTCAACATGTATTGAGGGCTTCCTACACGCCAAGCTCCAAAAGTTTTACCATATTAACTACTTCTCACAGCTGTGGTAGTAGGCACAATAATGCCCTCCAAACACACATGAAGAGGTCCACATGTGTTTGCTTTAACCTTTGGGTTCGTAGTCAAGCCCTTAACCATTCACCCCATTCAAAGCCGTATGGAGTACAGTTCTACTCTGCAACATGTGCGGTCACCATGAGTTGTTGTTAGGTTGTTGTTAGGTGCCGTCAAGTCGGTTCCGACTCATAGCAACCCTATGCACAACAGAACGAAACACCGCCCGGTCCTGCGCCATCCTTACAATCGTTGTTATGCTTGAGCTCATTGTTGCAGCCACTGTGTCAATCCACCTTCTTGAGGGTCTTCCTCTTTTCTGCTGACCCTCTACTCTGCTAAGCATGATGTCCTTCTCCAGGGACTGATCCCTCCTGACAACATGTCCAAAGTATGTAAGAGGCAGTCTCGCCATCCTTGCCTCTAAGGAGCATTCTGGCCACACTTCTTCCAAGACAGATTTGTTCGTTCTTTTGGCAGTCCATGGTATACTCAGCATTCTTTGGCAACACCACAATTCAAAGGCGTCAACTCTTCTTTGGTCTTCCTTATTCATTGTCCAGTTTTCACATGCATATGATGGAATTGAAAATACCATGGCTTTTTTTTTTTTTTTTTTTTTTGGGTCAGGCTCACCTTAGTCTTCAGGGTGACATCTTTGCTCTTCAACATTTTGCAGAGGTCCTTTGCAGCAGATTTACCCAATGCAATGCGTCTCTTGATTTCTTGACTGCTGCTTCCATGGCCGTTCATTGTGTATCCAAGTAAAATGAAATCCTTGACAACTTCAATCTTTTCTCTGTTTATCATAATGTTGCTCATTGGTCCAGTTGTAAGGATTTTTGTTTTCTTTATGTTGAGGTGCAATCCATACTGAAGGCTGTGGCCTCTGATCTTCATTAGTAAGTGCTTCAAGTCCTCTTCACTTTCAGCAAGCAAGGTTGTGTCATCTGCATAACACAGGTTGTTAATGAGGCTTCCTCCAATCCTGATGCCCCGTTCTTCTTCATGTAGTCCAGCTTCTTGGATTATTTGTTCAGCATACAGATTAAATAGATATGGTGAAAGAATACAACCCTGAGGAACACCTTTCCTGACTTTAAACCAATCAGTATCCCCTTGTTCTGTTCGAACAACTGTCTCTTGATCCATGTAAAGGTTCCTCATGAGTACAATTAAGTGTTCCGGAATTCCCATTCTTCGCAGTGTTATCCATAGTTTGTTATGATCCACACAGTCAAATGCCTTTGCATAGTCAATAAAACACAGGTAAACATCCTTCTGGTATTCTCTGCTTTCAGCCAGGATCCATCTGACATCAGCAATGATATCCCTGGTTCCATGTCCTCTTCTGAAACCAGCCTGAATTTCTGCCAGTTCTCTGTTGATATACTGCTACAGCTGTTTTTGAATGATCTTCAGCAAAATTTTGCGTGTGTGTGATATTAACAATATTGTTCTACAATTTCCACATTCGGTTGGATCACCTTTTTTGGGAATAGGCATAAATATGGATCTCTTCCAGTCAGTTGGCCAGGAAGTGTCTTCCATATTTCTTGGCACAGACGAGTGAGCACCTCCAGCACTGCCTCTGTTTTTTGAAACATCTCAACTGACACTCCATCAATTCCTGAAGCCTTGTTTTTCGCCAATGCCTTCAGAGCAGCTTGGACTTCTTCCTTCAGTACCATCGGTTCCTGATCATATGCCACCTCTTGAAATGGTTGAATATCAACTAATTCTTTTTGGTATAATGACCCTGTGTATTCCTTCCACCTTCTTTTGATGCTTCCTGCATCATTTAATATTTTCCCCATGGAATCCTTTACTATTGCAAATCGAGGCTTGAATTTTTTCTTCACTTCTTTCAACTTGAGAAACGCCAAGCGAGTTGAGAGGGATCAACTCGACAGCAACTGGCTTGGGGTTTTTTCATTGCAGAAGAAGAACCAATCTGCTGACCGAGTCCATCACAGTCAGGACGAGCTGGGTCCCAGAGGCAGAGGTGCTGACCTCCAGCTGCCCACCAGCCTCATCACTCCCCCATACCCCATATCTTGTCTTTCTCAAACTCAAGGCATCTTTCCAAGCTCCCATGCTTTTGCATGTGCTTTTCCCTCTGCTCCTTCTCTACTTATCCACCTCAGTCATGCTCCATGCCCAGATTCAGAAATCACTTCCTCCATGCTGTCTTTCATGACTTCTTGTGTGATGTCGAACAGTCTCTCCTTTGAGCCATGGAGCCTCCAAACCCTGTGCCCTGTTCACCACTCCTTCACCTCATCCTTCCCTCTGCAATGTTTCTCTGCCTCCCTGTTGGCATCTCCTACTAGATTGGAAGCTCTTTGAAGGGAACGACCAAGTCGTAGACATCGCTGTATCCCAGTGTGGGTTCCAATCAATGCTTGTGGAAGGAAGGCAAAGGCAGAGGTGATACCACCTGACAAAGCCATTGACTGGCATGTTCTGGCAACAATATCTCCTTGGAAAGCCCACACTGGGATGGGGATTTAGAAAGACATGACCAAACAATCCTGCAATTTTCTAAAATTTCCAGAGATTTGGATATTATGCTCATAATAATGACCATTGTATACTATGCTTCTGATAATGAGAGGCATGGCCATTTCCACTAGGATCTGGACTTGCACTGTGGAGTCAGGCAGAACAAGGCTCCCAGCCCAGTCACCTTGCTGAATTATCTTAGGCAAGTTACACAACCTCTCTGAGTCTCAGCTTCCTCAATCAAAATGTAGAGATGACAATAACTCCTCAGTAGGGTTGTTGAAAGGTTGTAATGAAATTAAATAAGTGAAAGTTCCTGGTGACAAGATTTGCAATAAATGTTAACACTTTCCCCTCCTAGCACAACTATCGGCTGTAAGATTTTAGACACGTGGTACCTCAGTCTTCCCATCCATAGAATAGGCAGGCATGCTCTCATCTTCTTATTTTATTGCTCATGGATCAAGCTTATGTAAAAATATTTAATATTTAGAACAGACTTCATTTGTTCAAAGTGCCATGGAAGGGTAAAATTGTCATCCCATTCTTAAACAATGCAGGAATTACCACCTGTCAATTCTAAGAGGATTAAGAGATTGTCGCCTATTAAGGACATGCTACTCGCTCATGCAAGTTCAAGATGAAGTTCAAGAAAATTAGAACAGGTCCACAAGAACCAAAATATGAACTTCAGTATATCCCATCTGAATTTAGAGACCATCTCAAGAATAGATTTGAAGCATTGAACACTAGTGATAAGAAACCAGACAAGTTGTAGAATAACATCAAGGACATCATACCTGAAGAAAGCAAGAGGTCATTAAAAAAACAGGAAAGGAAGAAAAGACCAAAATGGATGTCAGGAAAGGCTCTCAGAATAACTCTTGAATGTAGAGTACCTAAAGCGAAAGGAAGAAATGATGAAGTAAAAGGGCTGAAAAGAAGATTTCAGAGGACAGCTCAAGAAGACAAAGTATTATCATGAGAAGTGTAAAGACCTGGAGATAGAAACCAAAAGGGAAGAACATGCTCAATATTTCTCAAGCTAAAAGAAATTAAGAAAAAATTCAAACCTTGAGTTGCAATACTGAAGGATTCTCCGTGAGGAATAGTAAACAACACAGGAAGCATCAAAAGAAGATGGAAGGAATACACAGAGTCACTATACCAAAAAGAATTGGTCAATGTTCAACCATTTCCGGGAGTAGCATATGATCAGGAACCAATGGTACTGAAAGGAAGAAGTCCAAGCTGCACTGAAGACATTTGTGAAAAACAAGGCTCCAGTAATTGACAGAATACCAACTGAGATGTTTCAATAAAAGCCTGCAGCCCTGGAAGTGCCCAGTTGTCTATGCCAAGAAATTTGGAAAACAGCTACCTGGCCAACCAACTGGAAGAGATCCATATTTATGCCTATTTCCAAGAAAAGTAAGCCAATCTAAGGAGTAAATTATCTAACTATATCATTAATATCACACTCAAGTAAAATTTTGCTGAAGATCATTCAAAAGCAACCGCAGCAGTATATCAATAGAGAACTGCCAGAAATTCAAGCCGGATTCAGAAGAGGATGTGAAACGAGGGCTATCATTGCTGATGCCAGATGGATCCTGGCTGAAAGCAGAGAATACCAGAAGGATCTTTACCTGTGTTTGATTGACTATGCAAAGGCATTCGACTGTGTGGATCATAACAAATTATGGATAACATTGTGAAGAATGGGAACTCCAGAACATTTAAATGTGCTCATGAGGAAATTGTACATAGATCAAGTGGCCATCATTCAAACAGAACAAGAGGATACTGCGTGGTTTAAAGTCAACAAAGGTGTGCATCAGGGTTGCATCTTTTTACCCTATGTATTCAATCTGTATGCTGAGCAAATAATCCCAGATGCTGGAAAATATGAAGTAATAACGGGGTATCAGGATTGAAGGAAGATTCATTAACAACCTATGATATGCAGATGACACAACCTTGCTTGCTGAAAGTGAAGAGGACTTGAAGCACTTCATGGTGAAGGTCAGAGACCACAGCCTTCAGTATGGATTACACCTCAATATAAAGAAAACAAAAATTCTCACAACTGGACCAACAAGCAACACCAGGATAAATGGAGAAAATATTGAAGTTGTCAACAATTTCATTTTACTTGGATCCACAATCAATGCCCATAGAAGCAGCAGTCAAGAAGTCAAATGATGCATTGCATTGGGCAAATCTGCTGCAAAAGATCTTTCTCAAGTATTAAAAAGCAAAGGTATCATATTAAGGACTAAGGTACACCTGACCCAAGCCATGGTGTTTTCAACTGCTTCATACGCACATGAAAGCTGAACAATGAATAAGGAAGACAAGAAGAATTGATGCCTTTGAATTATGGTGTTGGCGAAGAATATCGAATATACATGGATTGCCAGAAGAACAAACCAATCTGTCTTGGAAGAAGTACAGCCAGAATGCTCCTTAAAAGCAAAGATGGCGAGACTATGCCTCACATACTTTGGACATGTTATCAGGAAGGACCAGTCCCTGGAGAAGGACATCATGCTTGGGAAAGTAGAGGGTCAGTGAAAAGAAGAAGACCCTCATGAGATGGACTGACACAGTGGCTGCAACAATGGGCTTAAGCATAACAATGATTGTGAGGAAGGTGCAGGACTGGTCAGTATTTTCTTCTGCTGTACACAGGGTTGCTATGAGTCGGAACCGACTCAATGGCACCTGACAACAACAATCAGCAGAGAAAGGCATTGCACATGGAAGAAGCATATCGCCTGTGTGAGGGAAGAGAGGATTGCTCTCTGCTGCTCAGTGTTCCCCCAGCTTCATGTGCTCCTCGGGGAATGTGCTGGGAGAGCGTCTCAAGGAATTCTGGACACCACATTTTAAGACAGGTACCACAATCTACATTTTACTGTTGAGAAACTGAGGATCAGTAAGCTCACTTAAAAAATATGCTGAGTCCACAGTACAGGAGAGGTCAGCACAACTGGACTAAACCAAAAGCAAAGAAGTTTTCTGAATAAACTTAATGCTTTGAAGGCCAGTGTACAGGGGCAGCGGTCGGGGGACCATGGTTTCAGGGGACATCTAAATCAATTGGCGTAATAAAATCTATTATGAAAAAATTCTGCATCCCACTCTAAAGAGTGGCATCTGGGGTCTTAAACGCTAGCAAGCAGCCATCTAAGATGCATAAATTGGTCTCAATCCACCTGGATCAAAGAAGAATGAAGAACACAAAGGACACAAGGTAATTATGAGCCCAAGAGACAGAAAGGGTCACATAAACCAGAGACTACATTAGCCTGAGCCCAGAAGAACTAGATGGTGCCCGGTTATAACCAATGGCTGCCCTGATGGGGAATACAACACAGAACCCCTGAGGGAGCAGGAGAGCAGTGGGACGCAGACCTCAAATTCTCATAAAAAGACCAGACGTAGTGGTCTGACTGAGACTAGAAGGACCCCAGAGGTCATGGTCCACAGACCTTCTGTTAGCCCAAGACAGGAACCATTCCCAAAGCCAACACTTCAGACAGGGATTGGACTGGAGTATGCAATAGAACATGATACTGGTGAAGTGTTAGCTTCTTGGATTAAGTAGGCACATGAAACTATGTTGGCCTCTCCTGTCTGGAGGGGAGATGAGAGAGCAGAGAGGGTCAGAAGCTGGCTGAATGGACATGAAAATAGAGTGTAGGGAAGGAGTGTGCTGTCTTATTAGGGGGAGAGCAACTAGGAGTATAAAGCAGGGAGTATATAAATTTTTGTACGAGAGGCTGACTTGCTTTATAAACTTTCAGTTAAAGCACATTATAAATTTTTTTTTTTAAAAGTATTCCGAGTCCAGATTCAGTGTCTTCTGCCTGTTATCATCCAAGACGCTGCAGAAGGGATTGTTGCATTGTAGACAAGGGGGAGCCAGGTGACCACTAAGTTGTGCTCCAGGTGTGAGACTCCTCAGTGCTTCCAAAAGGGTAACCAAGGGTAAGAATTCCTGGAACATGCAGCCCTCTCCTCTTTCCAGAAGGGGGGGAATTGTGACTATAAGAATCATAACAGAACTCAAGATTGGAGTCATGAGATCCTTCTAGAATCATCTGCAATGATGTAAAATGATCTATTTTCATCCACATAGAAAATAAAAACACTATGAAGTTATGCCACAGGGATTTCAAATACCACCAGGGCCACCCATGGTGGACAGGTTTCAGAAGACCTTCCAGATTAAGACAGACTAGGAAGAAAGTCTTGGCAATCTACTTCTGAAAATTAGCCAATAAAACCCTTATGGACCACAACAGGACATTGTCCTACTTGCTTGCTTTGCATACATCATCAGAAGAGGTCGATCGCTAGAGGAGGGCATCATGTTTGGTAAGTAGAGGGCCAGTGGAGGGTGTTGGAGACCCTCAATGAGATGGATCACCACAGTAACAATAACTTGAGCGTGCTGGAAGTTACGAGGATGACACAGGACCAGGAAACACGTTGTTCTGTTGTACATAAGTTCACCATGAGTCACTGCCAACTCAGTGGCAACTAACAACACGAGCTTGTACTCTTGGGAGACAAGTCTCAGGGTCTCCCAAGGTTAGAGTAGGGTGACGGTGTGTCCCAGACTGCCTAGGACAGTCCCTGCTTACATAACTGTCCCAAAATAGTGATCAGTCACACTCCCGTTCACTGTCAAAGTATCTCGATTTATACGGCCACCCCAGCTCTGTGGTTCTCAACCCTGGCTACAGATTAGGATCACATGGGGAGCTTTTTGAACATCACGATTGAATCAAAATCCGTATGGGTGAGATCCAGGCATTGGTGATTTTTTTAAGCTTTCCCAGTGATTCTAACGTGCAGCCAAGGCTGAAGGGCCACTGTTCCAGGTGGAAGGCACAACCCTTACCGAGAAGTCAAGGTGGATCAAGTCTGCGGACAGCAGTTGGCAGATGGGACCCCAGTTAGCCCTGGGCCACCCTGCCCACCAGGGCCTAGGGAAGCCAACCGTGACACAGCTGTGCCTCGCTGTTTTTTCACCTGCTTGTATTGACTTACCTGCCTGCTTCTAGAAAGGATCAGAGGCTCCGCAGCACTGGGTGCCAGCTCAGTAGTGAGCAGGTAATTAGGGCTCATCTTGCTCCCAAAGAGGCAGTGAGAGAAGTCACCTGTTTCACCTTGAAGTGAAGAAGGAGAACCTGGAGAGCCAAATTCTTCCACACATTTCAGAGAGGTTCTGCCGGAGAGCTCCACAGAGGAGCGTGGAGTCAGGCTGCTGCCACAGACAAGCCCCAGGGCCCAGGGTGCAGATGTGCCCTGTGTGGAGTCTCTGGAACGGGTTGTCTCCAAGTGTCGCATTTATCCTAATTAAGGCTGAGAGGAACGTCTCTGGCCTCTCATCGCTCGCCAGGGAGTCTTGAGAAGAGAGGAGCCTGCCATCAACTTGTCCCAGCCACAGAGAGCAGAGTCCGCCCCCAGGCATCCCCCCTGGGTTTTGAATCATTTTCACAGCTCTCGCATTCATACTTCTGCCTGAAAAGCTTTTCCAAGAGCAGAAATTAAAGATGCAGGTTGGAGAGAAATCTGCTCTTTCTAATGCAAGGCAGTGAATATCACTAGAGGTAGGCTGGTGGTGCAGACAGTTAACACGCTCAGCTGTTAACCAAAAAGTTGATGGCTCAAGTCTACCCAGAGGCGCCTTGCAAGAAAGGCCTGGTGATCCCCTTCCAAAAAATCAGCCATGAAAATCCTATGGAGCACAGTTCTACTCTGACACACATGGGGTCACCTTGAGTGAGAATGGACTCGACAGAAACTGGTAGACTTGGAGAGTGTTTATAGCTCCCAGATACATTCCAATTACTTAATTCATCACACATCAGTGTTTTCCAAGATGTGTTCCTGAGAAACACGCCAATGTTATATTATCGTTCCTGTCATGTGCCATCAAGTCCACCCCGACTCATAGTGACCCTCCCTGTGGGACAGAGTAGAACTTCCCCCACAGGGTTTCCAAGCCTGTGATCTTTACAGGAGCAGATTGTCAGGTCTTTTCCCCTGCAGATCCACTGGTGGATTCGAACCATTGACCTTTCAGTTAGCAGCCAAGTGCTTAAACATTGCATCACCAGGTCTCCTCCAATGATATATTAGGAGGATCTATTTCGTGAAATATTGTTTGGAAAGCTGCAAAATATTTGGGAAACCTTTGTCATCTGTGGATTTAGCATTCACATTTCTGAATCATGAGTAAGTTTGAAAGACAGTGCCAAATTGTCCCCTATATGAGCTGTAACAATTTACACTACCATCGGCAGTACCACGCTCACACACAGATAACACACACATCTCACTGTCTTGGCGTTTTCAAACTGGATGACCTTTGCTAGTCTGAAGAATGGAAATATTTTTCTCCCCCATAACTCCCATCCCTGAAGTTTGTGTGGGACATTGAAACACGCCGCCAAGTTGATCTTGTGTTTAAGAAAGTGTAACCCCTAAATCAGGGTACTCATAGCCAGAGTGATCCTTTCACTGTGCAAGAAGTTAAAGCTCAAAGAGAGGGCGAGACTTGTCCAAGGTCAACAACAAGTTGGCTACTGAGCCAAAACCGGAGTCCAAGTACACTCACTCCCAGCCCAGTGCTCCCCCCAGCAACCCGCCCTGGCTCCCAAACCACCTGTCTTCCACTTCCTTCAGGGGAGGCTCCTGGTGAAAACTCTGCCTTTTAATTCTGCCCAGGATGAAGAGAGAAGAGGTTGACTTTGTACTGTCATCAGATATTAAGCTTGATTTTCCCAGCTACTGACATCCAAATTGCCAGTGAGCTAGAGAAAGCCCCAGCGGAGCCTGTTGGCTGTGCTGATAGAATCGGGGCCTACAGCTGGGAAGGAGGGACAGCACCCCCTCAACTGCAGGAGGGGATGGGCATCCAGGGCCCCACAGAGCCCAGTGACCACCAGCAACCCAGAGACAGGGTACCAGCTGATAAAGACAGATGAGGGTCAGGGTCCTCCATTAAAATTTTAAACCGTGGGCACTCGACGACCACACATACTTGAAATGCCATCCCTGGGAATTAGAAGCCAAGAGGCTGTTAAGGTTATTGTGTGGAGTTGCCAAAAATTGAGGACATAATGCATCATTTGTCCTCTGGAAAATTTTTGAAAGCAAAGCTCTCATGACATGAAACACGCTATGCAAATGGAGGCAGGAACTAAAGCAAACTTCTCACCAGTTTTCCTGAGAGTAACAACAAAGTCTCCCCATTATTTTAGAGGGTTTCTGACTCATGGCAACCCCATGTGACAGAGTAGACCTGCCTCATGGGTTTTTTTAGATTGTAATCTTTACCGGAGCAGGTCGCTAGGCCTTCCTCCCGCGGAGCCACTGGGTGGGTTCACATCATCAACCTTTTAGTTAGCAGCCAAGCACTTTACCTTTGCCCTAACAGGGCAGAGTTAGAAAAATCTCAGGAGTTAGAAAAGTGGGCTCTGGAGTTAGAAAAATCTGGATTCGGTTTCTAGCTTTAAAGATTTTTTTCTCTAGTCAAGTCCTATAATCTCTCTGAAACTTTGTTGTCCTGAGGTTAAGAATGCCTTCCTCAACCAGCACAACTTGTACAAGGCAAGGTCGTGGAAGCTCCATAGATACATCCAAACTCCCTGAGGGACCAGATTGCTGGGCTGAGGGCTGTGGGAACCATGATCTCAGGGAATATCCAGCTCAGTTGGCATAACATAGTTTATAAAGAAAATGTTCTACATTCTACCTTGATGAGCAGTGTCTGGGGACTTAAAAGCCTGTAAGCTGCTATCTAAGATACTCCACTGGTCTCACCCTCTCAGGAGCAAGGGAGAATGAAGAAAACTAAACATACAAGGGAAAGATTAGTCCAAAGAACTAATGGACCACATCTACCACAGCCTCCACCAGACTGAGTGCAGTACAGCTAGATGGTGCCGGGCTACCACCACTGGACTGCTCTGACAGAGATCACAATACAGGGTCCAGGCCAGAGCTGGAGAAAAACAGAGAACAAAATTCTAACTCACAAAAAATGACCAGACTTACTGGCCTGATACAGACTGGAGAAACACCAAGAGTATGGCTTCCGGGCACCCTTTTAATTCAGTAATGAAGTCACTCTGAGGTTCACCCTTCAGCCAAAAATTAGACAGGCCCATAAAACAAAGTGAGACTAAAGGGGCAGGCACAATGTCCCTGGGGCAAGGACTAGAAGGCAGGAGGGGGAGGAAAGCTGGTAATAGGGAAGCCAAGGTCGAGAACGGAGAGTGTTGACGTGTTGTTGAGTTGTGGACCAATGTTATAAAACAATATGTATACTAACTATTTAAGGAGAAACTAGTTTGTTCTGTAAACCTTCATCTAAAGTAAAATAAAAAAAAAAGATAGAAACCAAAAAAAATTTAAAAAGCTGAAATAAGAATCAAAAACTTCTTCATACACATGTCCTCCCTAAAGAAGCTCCAGGCCCAGACTGTTTGACAACTGAACTCTGAAAGTATAGATTATCTCTGTTATTCAGGTTGTTGCAGAAATGGAAAATAAGGAATGCTGCCCAGCCTACTTTACAAATTTAACTTTGTTTTTAAAAACAGATAAAGACAGTACACAAAAATTATGGGTTACTATCATTGTGAACATTGGTATACCACCCAAATAAAATATTAGCAACTTGAATCCAATACACATATGAAAAATTGATGCAGAATACAACTATTGGTCTCTACTCATCTGGAGCAAAAGAGAAACAAGGAAATCAAAGACTCAAAGAAGAAACTAGTCTTCAGGACTAACAGCTAATACCTCAAATCACGGCCTCACCTACCCTGAGACCAGAAGACCTACATGGTGCCCAACTACAACTACCACCATTCTGATCGGGGGACACAATAGAGGACCCTGATAGAACAGGAGAAAAATGTAAAGCAAACTCAAATTCTTAAAAAGCCCAGACTTACTGCACCAGTTGAGACTAGAGGAACCCCCAAGACTATTACCCTGAAATAATCTTTAAACTTTGAACTGCAACTACTCCTGGAGGTCACCTGTCATGGACTGAATTGTGTCCCCCAAAAACATATGTCAACTTGGTGAGGCCATGATTCCCAGTATTGTGTGGTTGTCCTCCATTTTGTGATTGTAATTTTATCTTAAAGAGGATTAGGGTGGGATTGTAACACCCTTACTAAGGTCCTATCCCTGATCCAATGTAAAGGGAGTTTCCCTGGAGTGTGGCCTGCACCACCTTTTATCTGACAAGAGATAAAAAGAAAGGAAAGCAAGCAGAGAGTGGGGACTTCATACCACCAAGAAAGCAGTACCTGGAGCAGAGCGCATCATTTGAACCCAGAGTTCCTGCATGAAGAAGCTCCTAGTCCAGGGGGAGATTGATGAGAAGGACCTTCCTCCAGAACCAACAGAGAGAGAAAGCCTTCTCCTGGAGCAGACACCCTGAATTTTGACTTCTAGACTAGTAGATGCTGAGAAAATAGATTTCTCTTTGTTTAAAAAAAAAAAAAAAAAAAGAATGCCTTCCTCAATCAAGGGATTGATTGCCTTAAGGACTAAATGCAGTGTGTTATGAAGTTCCTGGGATAGTACCTCCCCGCAATAGGGACTCAAAACCTGGTAATGCCTTCTCTCTTTTTAGAGCTTGAAATGGACTTTATGTTTTACTTATTTCAATGCCTTAATTTTTCATATGAGGAAACTGAGTCCCAGATGTGGAAGTGACAAGTTGGAGTCAAATCCAAGACAAGTCTTGTGATTCTCTGGCAATGGCCTGTCCCTACATCAAGGAACATCTCCTCTCTCATATCTTCATCTTTCTTTTCCTCATAGCTCAACATCTCTGAAATATTGGGTATGAGGTACGAGAGGGGATGGGGAGACAAGTGGGCCATGGGTCACTGTGGCATCCTAGATATCCTTGCTTTCTAGGGCAAGCCTGATATCTAATCCTACCAAGAAAGCAATCCCTGTGTGACCTCCCCCAAGAAATCTGAGTCCCTTGAGGATAGAATAGGCACAGGAGGGAGACAGAGAGGAGGGCAGAGAGAGAAACTCCTAGAATAGCAAAACCCCGAGGGATTAGATGTGAGATAAAGGAGATTTGCTTTGACTCTATGTATTTTCAAACAATTACAGAAAGGGAGAAACCACAAACAGCTATGGCTGAAACTGTGGAACCAACGAGGGAAATAAAGAAGGCTGTGAACCACGACACGCAAAGTAGTAGAAGAATCTGTGGGAACTGACACCACACATGAGCCACAGGGCACAGAACCCCAGCCAGGTAGCAACAACAGGATGATGAAGGTGTCATCTCAAGCTGAGCTACAGCAAAGTGCTCATGCTTTTGTTTCTTCCTGTCATCTCTCTTGATGGAAATTTCTGACCTTCACATTGCCAAATACAAATAGAATGTAAATAGCTATTGTCATCCACTTTTCTGCATATCTGGGGTGTTTCTGACAGATGTGGATCAAAAGTTAGTTATCCCACATGTGTGGGGCACATACTAGACTCTTCCGGGGAGGGTCCTTGGTATCGAGGAACGTGCATTGTACCTGGAACGCAGAGATGGGATTTGGAGCAAGATTGTGCATGAAAACGAAATAGAGATGGCACCTAGAAACTCATGGTATGAGGGAAAAGAGAGAGAACCTAGGGTGTTTCAGCCCAATTCTCCAATATTACAAATGCAGACACTGAGTGGACCAGAGAGGAGGAGGGACTTGCCCAAGGTCACACAGATAGTGTGTGATAACAAGGACTAGAGCCAGCCCTTCTGCTCAGTGCCCTGGGTGCATCATGCTACACTCAGCTTCTTCTTGTTGATGACTGGAAGGAACAGAAAAGAAGGCTTCATATCTTCTTGTGCAGGTAAGACCCTCTTCCCGGGATCTGAGCAAGTTCCCCTGGGGCCCAGACCAAACCCCGAAGGATCAGAAAGAGAACCAGAGCCTGCATCCAGGCCTGGCCTTGCCATCACTGTGCACATAACTCTGGGCCACTCATTCCACCTCTGCTGGTCTCTCTTTCTGTAGCTGAACACCAAGGAGTTCACCACTTGGCCATTATAACCACAATATGGGCAGTATAATAATAATAATAATAAATGTGACTGTTTAATAGAGTACTGCCCACCACATTGTCCAATCCAAGGAATGCCATCCATACTGGACTCTAGAGTTTACTGTGTGTCAGACACTGCCCTCAGTGCTTGTACTTGCATGTCTTTCCACCCCTATCACAGCCCTATGAGCTAGTGCTACCTTTACCCTCATTCTACAGGTGAAGCAGCTGAGGCCCAGAGAGGCCAAATAGCTTCCCCAAGACCATGCCACCACTAAAGAGCAGCCCATACTCAAACCCCGTCTCACTCTACCACATGCCCATTGCTGTTGACAAACCCCTAACCTTCTCCCTCACATCATCTCATCCATTCATCACCATGACCCCCATGGGTACTTATTATTAACCCCATTGCACCACTAAGGAAGCTAAGCTCGGAAAGACTAAGTCACTTGCTCAAGAACACAAAACTAATACCAGACAAATTTGGATTCAGGAATCCATCAGTGAGAGCCTGAGTCCTTGTTGGGACCCATCTGCCGATCTGCTGATTCCAACGGGTTCCGATGCTGTGGCTTACATTTAGCTGCAGGTGGGGAGGGTAGATGCATAGGTCAGTGAAGGTGGAAGTCTGGAGGTGAGTATAGGATCTGAGGAGCCTGAGCTGACCAAAGGAAATAAGGATTGGGGACCCTGGTTCTCAACTGCCTCGTGTTTGTGGCAGGCATGGCATTAAGTGATAAAAATTTGGCGGGCACATGTGCCAGACTGAAAAAACTCCAAACAATGTTCAGGAAGTCATTACCACTCTGTCCCAGGCTCAGTGTCACCAGGTCTCACCGTGTCCATTAAAATGCCTCAGTGACCACACTGCCCACTGGTATTGCCCGTCAGCCTTGTAAGGCTGTTTGGAGCTAGGCTATGCCTGCGCTGCCTCCTACATCCACAAGCCCAAGCTCTCCAACCTCCTGGTAAACATACATGCTCGCGTGACTGGGCTGCACAGCTCTCCCCTTTTACTTTCAACCAGCTGACTCACCACAGCCCCATATCTGGTCAGCTTGACATTGGCCAAGACGGTGTCCATTAGCAGTTGCAACAAAAAATAAATGTTACATATTGATCAAAACTTTGTATGTGTCCAGGGACCCACAAAGAGTACTCCTCGTGCAGGGGCTTAAAGGAGATGTTATTGTTAGGTGCCATGGAGTTGATTCACGTAACGACCCAATGTGAACTGCCAATGTGGAACTGCCCCCTGGGTTTCCTAAGCTGTAACCTCTATGGGAGCAGATCACCAGGTCTTTCTCCCACGAAGTCACTCGGTGGGTTCAAACTGCCGGCCTTTCAGTTAGCAGCCGAGTGCTTAACCGTTGTGCCACCAAGGCTCCTCCAAAGGAAATGAAGAAAGATGTTTTCAAACCCCTCGCCCCCGCAGTAAAGTTGACATTAACGCATGGGCTGGCTGGGGGTGGTGGCCCCTCCCCTGGCAGAGGACTTTAGCAGCCTCCACTGGACCCCCGATGGGCAGAGATGGTGCTAAGGTAGCCAAGGCAGTCTGAAACCCTCTAGAAAAGGCTGTCTGCCAGGGGACTCTGATGATTTGTAATCAAATTGTGTTTCATTAAAGAGAAAATGTCCAGAGGCTTCCTGTTGGCTGCATTCTTGCCAATTAAAGATAATGGAGTTAACAAAGAACAATTGTGAGTCAGATATCAACAGGTGAGAATGAGAAAACTTCGTCTCTTTGGGGTGCTACACATGGAATGTGGGTCCTCCTCATGTAGGCACCAGGCTGGATTCCATCTTAGCCCAAAAAGGTGGCTCCACGTCAAAAGCAGTTCTGCCGCTGCCTTGCCATGGAACCTGGACCCAGGACTGCTTTTTTAGGTGTTTTTAGCTATCCTAGTAGGAAACCCTGGTGGCATAGTGGTTAAGTGCTATGGCTGCTACCCAAAGGGTCGGCAGTTCGGATCCCCCAGGCGCTCCTTGGAAACTCTGTGGGGCAGTTCTACTCTGTCCTGTGGGGTCGCTATGAGTCGGAATCAACTCGACAGCACTGGGTTTGGTTTGGTTTTCGGTTTAGCTATCCTAGTTTGCCTAGGACTGAGGGGTTTCCTAGAATGTGGGAGTTTTAGTGTTTAAGTCAGGAAAGTTCCAGACAAACCGGGATGAGTTGGTCACCCTACTGGGCATCCAAAGGTCCCTCGCAGGGTCAAGAGTTTGCAATTATCCTGAAGAACTCTAATATCCTTGGGAATTCTTCAAGTGAACCCATGAGCCATCACAAACGTGTTGTGGGCCTAGCAGGGCTCCCAGTACACAGTAGGTTGGTAAATGTCTGCCCCTTCCCACGTTCTTGGCCAAGCATTGTCAACTCTGGCCGCTCTGAGACCTTGGAATTCTTCCCACTGGTGAAGCTTCAGGAATATTATCACATGTGGCCCTCACCACAGTCCCAGAGGTTGGCAAATTTATATTGTCCAGGTGAAGAAATCAGTGCCCAAAGCAGGTATGAGATTTGCTTGAGGCCACAAGAACGTTGAGTAATGGAGTGAAGACTCAACCCACACCTGTCTACTCCAAGTCTGGCAGCTCCTTGGCTGCACCAGGCTGCTGTGTACCCTCCTCCCCACATACCACCCCCCCAAAACACAAACACACACACACACACTCACCCCAGTGGGGGCCTCTGTTAGTGCAGGGGGCGAGTGCCTGCCTCTAATGCATTTGTGTTTCACTTACCTGGGAGCACCTGCTCACTGTCTGCTCTATTTGTCCAGCGCTCCCCACTTCCTCCATGCCCACTCACAGCTACATAGGCACCTCCCTGCCCAATGGAGGGTGATCAGTGTCCCAGCAACCCCGTGTCCATGATGGGGCCACTCCACATCATGAAACACAGGCCCTCCCTGTGTCTTAGAGTCTCAGACATTGCCCTCCCTCCTCACCCCCAACAACTGCCCAGGAGGAAGAGAAGGAACCAGAAGGGTGGACAGGTGGAGGGAAGGGCAGACAGCCCACCCACCATAGTCAGGCACTCCCTGGAGCAGAAAGCCCTCAAGCTAGGCATCCTCCGAGGCCCAAAGTGGGCCAGAGAAACCGGAAACTCCAGCCAGGAGGGATGGAAACCCAGGAGGAAACAGGGCCTGGGAGGAGGCGGCAGCCTGTGATTTTTAATTTACTTTTTTTTTTTTTTTTTTTGCCTTGAGACAGAAATTAATTTGATTTAGGGAAAAAAAAAAAAAAAAGTAACTCTGTACTTGACTTTTAACAATAGAATTTCTGCAACTCTTTTCCCACTTAACAGAATATTTCTTCAACTTCTAAGGCGTAACGTTAATATGCACCAACAATGGGGAATTCCCTGAGCTCAGCTCACATATCACTGAACTGATTTTTTGCCTAATTACCTAGTAAAACTGGCTGGGTTATGCTAACAGGAGGGTTAACAGCTAATTTTGCTACAGGGAAGATTAAATGATCTTTAATAATGGATTAAACAGACTCCTTCAGTCCTGATTCTTTTTATTAGATAAGGTCAATGGCATCTTACACCAACCAATCTATCCCAGCCTGGCAACGATGTATGAAGGAGATGGTCAGACTGACTTACAGAAGACGGCATGGCTGGAAGATCAGGCTACAGATGACGAAAAGTCAGATACAGTGCTGAGACCTGGAGCTTCAGACTCAAAGCTGGACCCTAAAGCACATAAGCTGTATGACCTTGGCCGTTGGCTCCGCCTCTCTGAGCCTGTCTCCTGATCTGTTTATGGGGATAACAATTCCTTCTCCATGGAGCTTTGTGGCCCTTCACGTAAAGCCCAGCACACTGCCTGGCTCACAATAGGGATAGGTGCTCCTGCGCGCTGGCCCCAACCGATTTGTCTCCCTCATCACGCAGAGGAGGTAGACTTTACAAAGTACAGGGTTTTCATTGGCTGATTTTCAGAAGTAGATCACCAGGCCTTTCTTCCTAGTCCATCTTAGTCTGGAAGCTCTGCTGAAACTTATTCCATCATAGCAACACACAAGCCTCCACCAACAGATGGGTGGTGGCTTCACATGACGTGCATCGGCTGGGAATCGAACCCAGGCACCTAAGGCTGGGTTCTCTAGAGTAGCAAAACCAGCAAAGTGTATAAATACATAAAAAAAAAAAAAAAAGAACCCACTGCCATTCAGTCAGTTCTGACTCATAGAGACCCTATAGGACAGAGTAGTGCTACCCCATAGGGGTTCCAAGCAGCGCCTGGTGGATTCCAACTGCCGACCTTTTGGTCAGCAGTCATAGCATTTAACCACTATGCCACCAGGCTTTCTGTATAAATACATAGAGAGGGAAGTGGCTCAAGCATTTGTAGAGGCTGGAACGCCCGAAGTCCATGGGTCAGAACAGAGGCTTCTCCTGATTCACGTAGCCCCAGGGGCTGGCAAACCCCAGATCAGCAGGTCAGAGAGCAGGGCTATTGCTCACAGGCTGCAAAGATCAATGAGTCCCAAGATCGGCAGGCAAGCTGCTAGTTCTAGTCCCAAGAACTGGAGATCAGATGAACAGGAGTCAGCTGCAGGATCCAGAACTAACAAAAAGCCACAAACCTTACCAGAATGTCCACTTATATTCAATGGAGGCCACATGCCTTTTCAACTGATGGGCTATTCATAGCAGATCCCATCATGGAAGTGATCACATCACACCAAATCTCATCATGGAAGTGATCACATCATCATATGACGGCCAAACCACTGCGAATCAGCCAAGTTGACACACAACCTTAACCTCAACCATCACACTGGGTCTCCATGGAAGGAAAGAATTCTATTACTGAACCATCAGCGCCCATAAAACAAATCATCCAGACAGGATTAGTCCCATCTCAGAATAAGGGAGGCCGGACACTGCCTAAGGACCAGGATTCTAAAGCTGGCCTTCTGACTCCAGTTTATTTCATCTAAATCCCCCATTCTTTAAACCAGTTGTCTCTTTTTTTTTTCAGTCACACAGACTTTTTAGTAAAATGTATTTTCAGGACATGTCACAAACTCCATATCAGGATTTATTTATTGGTCATACACATGTCCTGTTAATATCATATATAGTCTCAAACATACACAAAAATAGAAGGAATAGATAAGAACTAAATATATACTGACCACCACCCAGCTGTCAGTTTGTTGTATTGTAGTGGCTTACAGGTAGCCATGATGCCGGAAGCTATGCCATGGGTATTTCAAACACCAGAAGGGTCACCTATGGGGGATGGCCTTCAGTGGAGCTTCCACACTAAGACAGATTAGGAAGACAGGCCTGGTGATCTACTTCCGAAAATTAGCCAGTGAAAACCCTATGGATCACAACAGGAATATTGTCAGACTTAGTGCAGGAGATGAGCCCCCTGGGTTGGAGGACACTCAAAATACAAAGTGGCCACAAGAGAGGACTCCCACATACCAATGATCATGAAGATGGTGCAGAACCGACTCAGTGAAAACTAAGGCCAACAAATGTTCTCTGAAGTTCTACAGTTTTCTCGCTGAAGTTCTAGAGTTTTCTTGCAGGAACAGGGACGTGTGAATTAGCTGGAGAGAAGGGGCAAGCCCACTGAGAGACCGAAAACCAGCATAGCCTCAGGCCTGGGGGCCAGATAGACCTGCCTCCTCCTTTTCATTAAAGAGGAGGCAGAGGCACAGAGAGAGGTCAGTGGTCTGCTCAAGGTCACGCAGATCTCACCCCTCCAGGCTCCCCACCCGGTTCTCTTTCTCCTGTGTAGAGTGGAGTTGGTGCTGATGCCAGCAAGCCTAGGGAGCCACTGACGGTGTTTGAGTGAAGGTGGTGCCAAACGCAGCCTGCTTCTGACTGAATGATTATTGCCCCAGTAACTTATACAGGCGGTGGTTTCATCTCAGCCCGAGCGCTGGCTCCCGGCCCCTTAGCCAAAGCCCAGGCTCCGGTTCCCAGAAGTTTCCAAAGCGGGGGCTGTAATTACAATGTTTTAAAGCAAACAAACACACACCCGAGTGGGAGGACTGCATATTTATTTGACTAATTAGAGAGAATTCACAGACAGGATGAACAATAACGTCAGCTCTCTTTTTGGTAATCCGTATTGACATTTTCTCCTGACATTTGATTAGGAGCTCATCTTTATTTTTATTGTGCTCAAAATAAGGTACGAAGGCAAAGTGTCACACTCTGGCAATAAACGAGTGTGAATCACGCGTCGCATAAATACCAGTGGCTCAGGGAGCCTGAGGTGCAGAGCGTCAGTTATCAGCCCAATGCAGGGAGGGGGCCTTTATGGCATGCAGTCAGAGGCCTTGCAATTTGCTGCCTGGCTGCCGAGAGCGCTGGTTCCGCTCGACCCAGATCCCCAAGAGGCCGCTGTCAGCACGCTTGGGGGCCGACCTGAGACTGCGTCACACTGACCAAGGAGGATACCAAACAGTACACATCCTGCTGCTTCCACGTCCCCGCCGTGGGTCCCAAGGATGAGCCGAGAAACTTGTTTCAATTCAATCCGGTAAATACTGGAACTTAAAATGTGTCCAGAGTCCCTGGGTGGTACAAAGAGTTAATAACTGCTAACCAAAAGGTTGGAGATTCAGGTTCACCCAGAGGTGGCTTGGAAGAAAGATCTCGTGATCTACTTTCAAAAAAAAAAAAACCAAGCACTGAAATCCCTGTGAAGCACAGTTCTACTCTGACACACATGTGGTCACCGTAACTCAGGGTCAACTGGGAGGCAGCTGGTCAGAATGTGTCCAGCTAAGGTGCCAGGCTCAAGGTAGCTGAAAAAGCAACTTGGAATCTGATCAATCTGGATTTAAATTAATTCCTCTGAGCCTTCATTTTTCCTTCTGTACAATGGAAATTAAATACCTATATCATGGGGTTAACGTGAGAATTAAAATAGCAAATTGGAAATTAAATACCTATATCATGGGGTTAACGTGAGAATTAAAATAGCAAATTGGAAATTAAATACCTATACCATGGGGTTAACGTGAGAATTAAAATAGTGAATTATGCAAAGCACCTAACACAATGCCTGATGCGTCCACATGTCTGACAAGATTCAGTGAGGACCCACAGAAATATGATGAACGGAGCTCAGAGACCTTGAGGCGAGGACAGAGTGACACCAGTAAACGCAAGTTGCCGTCCAGTCAGCTCCAACTCAGGGTGACTCCATGTATGTCAGAGCAGAACTCTGTCCCATAGGGTTTTCGGCCACTGATTTTTCATAAATAGACTGCCAGGCCTTTCTTCTGGGGCACCTCTGGGTGAATTTGAACCTCCAAACTTTTGGTTAGTAGCCAAGCACTTAAGGGTCTGTACCACCACCCACGGGACATAGTAGGTACACAATAAACGCCCATTCACACCCCATAAAAACTCAGTGCTGGAGGCAGAGGTGGTCCCAAACTGTTGTAACATCTGGCTGGCTCCAGCCTTTGGGCAATGGGGAGCCACTGAAGGTCTTTGAGCAGAGGCAGGTGATGACCAGAGCTATACTACAGGCCAACCTGGTCTGTGGCTACTGAGCACTTGAAACAAGCCTAGTTCTAATTGAGATCTGATGGGAGTGTAAAGGAGTCCCTGGGTGGTACAAACAGTTCAGTGTTTGGCTGCTCAAGAACATCCAGAGGTGCCTTGGAAGAGAGGCCTGGTGATCTGCTTACAAAAAATCAGCCATTGAAAACCCTAGGGAGCACAGTTCTACTCTGACACACATGGGGTCACCCTGAGTCAGAGCGCACATGACAGCAATTGATCTACTGGTAAGTTTAAAATAACTTTGGATTTCAAAGATTTAGTACCATCAAAAGAATGTAAAATACCTCATTAACAACTTTCATATAGATTACATGCTGAAATAGTATTTTGAATATAGTGGATTAAATAAAGTATATTTAATTTAATTTTACTTTTTAAATTTTCACTTTCAATTTTACTTTTTTTTTTTTTTTTTTAATGCGGCTACTAGAAAATGAAAAATGGCACCCGTGGCTCCCGCTCCGTTTCTATTGGACAACACTGCCCCGGAGTGTTTGCTGGATGACTCAGAGGACAGAGCGGCGGGAGGCAACAACTGTCTCTGGGCCCTGCTGTTCCAGCCAGACTGCTGCTGTCCTCTCTCAGCTCGGCCCTGCCTCCCTGCTGCAGGTTCACTGGGCAATTAAAACGCCTTGAAGCAAAGCGCCTGCCTCCTGAGAGTTTGGCCAAGTCGTTTCTTCAAGAGGCATCTAGAAGGTGTTCTTAGATACCCCGTGTTATCCAGGGTAAGGACTGGACACCAAAGTGCCTGGCTCTTGGCCCCGTAATCTAGTGGCCGTAACTCACGTCCTCCAGCAGCCATTTCACGAGGTAAATTAAAAAGCAGCCAGCATTTTCCTCTCCAACCGGCACCAAATGGATTGTTTTTCTGCGCACATTTCCCTTGCGGAGAGCTCTCGAAAGCCGGCAAGATCTATCCCAGCAGATACAACCGTAACGTTGCCAGCGGTGGAGAATGAAGAAAGCAGAGACTGTTCCCCTGCCTTTGGCTTTGGTCTGCATGCCCCAGGTTCAGGCTTGAAATTAAAGCAATAATGCCATTGACCTTCTGGGTGGAGGCCTTGAACCTTGAACCTTTATCCATCAGCAAAGTGTGAAAGCTGGGCTCAAGGTCTGAAACATTATGGGAGAAGGCACGTTACCAGAGCGATTAAGCACATGTGTTCTGGAGTCAGGAGGACCAGCATTCAAGTCCCGGCTCTGCCACCTGCCAGCTGTATGGCCTGGGACGAATTTCTTAGCCTGTCTGAGTGCCTCCCCGCCCCCCCCCCCCTTTTTTTTTCTAAAACAGGAATGTGGATAGTGGGAATCTCATGGGTTGTAGGGATGGTCAAATTGGATAATAGGGGAAAGATGCTTAGAGCAATGCATGGTGCTTAGTAAGCACCCAGTGAAGTCACCTAGTAAATAAAGACTACACTGTTTGTTCTGGAGGCATTGGTCAGGGCCTCAGAAGGCCTTGGTGAGTGCTGGGTTTGACAGCTCTTCCAGCGGCTGAGATCCACAGGCTAAGGGAGTCTGATGCTTCTTCCGGGTTTAGACGGTCTGCACCCAGCAGAGGTGTGGGCAGGTGGGATAGTGGTACTTCCCTTTGGTGGTGTTTCCAGGCTGAAAGGATACAGGTGTCCCAGGGAGCGCTGGGGCTCAGGAAATCTGGACAAGACCTGAAGTAGGATCAGGAATGTGGGGAGCATTACTCAGTTGTGGTTGCGGTGGTCGTTGTTGTTAATTGCTGTCGAGTCAGCTCTGACTCATGGCAACCCCACGTACAAGAGCAAAAACCCCAGCACCACACCATCCTCATGATGACTGGCATGCTTGAGTCCACTGTCACCTCCCAGCCTAGGGGGCTCATCTTCCAGCACTATATCAGACAATGTTCTGTTGTGGTCCATGGGGTTTTCATTGTGATCCAGGTCTTTCTTCCTAATCTGTCTTAGTCTGCAAGCTCCACTGAAACCTGTCCACCGTGAGTGATATTTAAAACACCAGTGGCATAGCTTCCAGCATCAAGCAACACACAAGGCACAACAGTAGGACGAACTGACAGATGGGTGTTGGCTGCCTTGGTTAGGTCACATTATATGGCAAAGGTGAAGAGATTTCGTAGATATAACTAAAGTGCCTAATCTATTAGTTTTGAGTTAACAGCTGCCCCCTGGTTATAAGAATAATAATGCCTTGGGCTGCACTTTGTTCCTTCAACAAGAATTGATTGAGCACTTCTTATGTGCCAGGAAATGTATGACTGGGGAGAGGGCAGCAAGATGGCACTCAGACATGTCAGAGTCCACGGGAAAATGCCGGCGAGCAAACCAGAAATTACAAACCACACACATTGGCCAAATGGCGAAGTGTCAAAATTAGTATTCAGTCCCAACTGAAGTCAAATGACACCACCGTGGAAAGGACCTCTGGTATAAAAGAACACTTCTGACATTGTATTTTAAAAATTATTATAATTTTATGACTTATGTTTTAGTAGTCACATGTTGGACATTGATGTTTTAGGACAGGTGCAGTAATATTTTATCAATGTCAGCAGTCAGGTGGCCCCTATGATCTCTTACCTCTCATGTGTGATATTTAAAAGCGCTCAGCTGAGGTCAGAAGAGAAGCAAGACATTTGGGTTGCCTTCTCTTTCTCCAATGCTTTCTTCTTTTTCATTATACTGTATATTCTTTATTGCATCTCAATTAAAGATGCATCATGAACCCTGTACACGATTTTGGAGTTTTTCGTCCTGTTTTGAGGTGGCAAAGGTGGCATTCCATTTCCAATTCATCCACTCAGGATAGGAAAAATTCCCAAATATCTTCTTGAAATCCTCATGGCCTATAGAATTCCTAAATAGAATTAAGAAACTAAAAATTAAATGCAGTTATTAAAGTGTTATTTTGCTTAATGTTATGAATGCTGGTACAAGAATAACTCTACAGAAATTATAATTGTGATATAATCTAATTGCTATTATTCTTTTCTGTACTATTATTTAAATTTTATAAACATTGGTTGGCTCAGGAAGGAAGTAATATTCTTCCTAAAGCTATCTAGCTAATGCTCTCAGTATTTGAATTAACTGTCACTCTGGTGGTGTAGTGGTTAAGTACTACAGCTGCTAACCAAAGGGTCCACAGTTCAAATCTGCCAGGCGCTCCTTGGAAACTCTATGGGGCAGTTCTACTCTGTCCTGTAGGGTCACTATGAGTCAGAATTGACTCGACAGCACTGGGTTTGGTTTTGGTCATTCTATCTCCCGTTTTATCTGACCACTGAAAGTAGTTTAAAATGTTTCAGTAAATAAAATTCCATTGCTCTTTGGAAAAGTTGTGCCATTTGCATTTCACCGTGGTGGGGAAGAGGCTCCGAAAACTGGGTCTCACTCCCCATCCAGAGGGTGAGGACGCCCCGGTGGGTAGTCAGGGTGTGTTACCCAAATACCAGGGAAAACATTGCCTTTTCAAAACTTTGGGTATAATTAGAGTCTATACTGGGTGGGACTGAGAAAATAGCCCCACAGGATATCCTAGGTATACATGGATTCTCAGCAAATGTTTACAGAATAAATAAATCAACGGACTAGGAAAAATTCATTTGGGATTTGTCAAAAGTTTTGATTAAACCTAACTCTCTCATCAAGACTCAAGAGATCACTAAGGGATGCCAAATCAATGTTTTAATTGGCTGTATGTGCAAGGCACTCTTGGAGACACAGGGGGACATCAGAGGAAGAAGCAGCATGGGCCCACTGCTCCCAAGCAAGAGCTGTGGCTAACAAACTGCCTGCTGTGGGTTGGACTGTGTCCCCCAAAAAGATATGCTGAAGTTCTAATCTGGCATGTGTGAATGTAACTATATTTGAAAATAAGGAGTTTGCAGATGTAATCCAGTGAAGATAAGGTGATACTGGACTAGCTGTTTTTAGGTGCCTTCAAGTCGGTTCCAACTCATAGCGACCCTATGCACAACAGGACGAAACACTGCCTGGTCCTGCACCTGCCTCACAATCATTGTTATGCTTCGGCCCATTGTTGCAGCCACTATGTCAATCCATCTTGTTGAGGGTCTTCCTCTTTTTCTCTGACCCCCTACCGAGCATGATGTCCTTCCCCAGGGACTGGTCCCTCCTGATAACATGTCCAAAGTATGTGAGATGATATCTCGTCATCCTTACTTCTTTTTTTTTTTTTTAATTGAAATTTAGCTGAAGGTCTACAGAACAAACTATCTTCTCATTAAACAGTTAGTACACATACTATTTTATGACACTGGTTAACAACCCCATGTCAACACTCTCACTTCTCGGCCTTGGGTTCCCTTTTACCAGCTTTCCTGTCCCCATTGCCTTCTAGTCCTTGCCCCTGGGCTGCTGTGCCCCTTTAGTCTCATTTTGTTTTATGGACCTGTCTAATCTTTGATCTCCATCCTGACTTCCAAGGAGCATCCTGGCTACACTTCTTCCAAGACCGTTTTGTTTGTTTTTCTGGCAGCCCATGGTATACTCAATATTCTTCACCAACACCATAATTCAAAGGCGTCAATTCTTCTGGATTCTACTGAATCGGGGTGGGTCCTAAATCCAATGGCTGGTGTCCTTACACGGACAGGGAGATCTGGATATAGAGATACATACAGGCAGAAGGCCAGGCAAGACGGAGGCACAGAGTGGAGCAATGCAGCTACAAGCCAAGGCATTCCAAGGACTGCCAGCAACCACCAGAAGCTAGAAGAGAGGCCTGGAACAGAGGCTAGCTCTCAAGGCCTTCAGAGGGAGCATAGCCCCGCGAAAACTCGAGTTCAGGCTTCTGGCCTTCTGAACTGCAAGAGAATAAATTTCTGTTGTTTTAAGCCACCCAAAAAAAACCTGTTGCGTCGAGTCCGACTCATAGCAACACTATAGGACAGATTAGAACTGCCCCGTAGAGTTTCCAGGGAGCGCCTGGTGGATTCAAACTGCCAACCTTTTGGTTAGCAGCCATAGCTCTTAACCACTACGCCGCCAGGGTTTCCTTAAGCTACCCAGTTTATGGTCATTTGTTACAGCAGCCCTAGAAAACTACGACCGTGTCCATGGATATAAAAAGAGCTGGGTTGGAGCCTCAGCTCCCCTATTCAATAGCTGAGTGTGTCTAAGCTATTGTCATCATGTATATAGTCTTTAAGCCTCAGTTTTCTAATCTGTGTAATGGGGGTACTAAGAAGAACCACTTCATGGAGCTGTGTGAGAATTAAATGAGATGATGTTTTCAACGTGCCTGGCAATGAATGGACAAGAAATAGCATCTGCTATTATTTATTTTCTTTTTATCAAGAAGGAGGACAAGGAAGAGGCTGCTGATCGGTTCACCAGCCCCAGGCAAATTTCTCACCTGCTGTACAACAGGAAGCCCCACTGCGGGCTTCACCAGCTGCTGAGGCTGAAACCTCAGCTTTGGCCCCTGCCCTGGTCACGGCCCAGCCACCAACATTAGAAAGGCCGGGGGCGGGGGGGCAGACTGTGTGGTGGCCAGTCCCAGGGCTGCTGGGGAGGGGAGTGTTGATGACACTCTCCCGGGGTTTTACTAGGAGCCGTCCTTGTCTCCCCACTCTCACCCCACCCAGCAGTACAATCTTTTTATGCAAATCCACCGTCCACTTGGCCCAAAGAACATATAGTTCCAAGGAAGAACTCTGTGTCGACCAATCACAATCATGCCTTTGTCACCTGGTGTTGCAGCCCAGGCTGTGGGAGGCCAGAGGAGCAGGACTTTCCCTTAACAAGCCAGGTGCCTACTCTCTCATTCCAGTGGGCAGTTGGGAGACCATTGGCACCTCGGCAACGTGAGAAAGGATTGGAACTTGGAACCGTGCCTTTCCCTGATGGCATGGGGTAATGATTTAGTGGATCCCTGGACAAGCTGAGAGGGAAGAATGAATTAACCACCATGCGGGCAGCCACCCCAGGTCGTCCTGTGTCACGGCTCCAGAAGACAGGAAGGTGCGGCTCAACTCAGCATAGGCTCAAACCATCACGTCCCTCCTCTCAGTCACTGCAGGACAAAGATCACTCCTGCCCATGCTTTGTGCCCTTGTTCCTGTCTAAATCTCTTCCAGCCACACAGGGGACAAGGGACAAGGGACAGTTACAGCTAAGCATAAACACTCAGGCTACTACCGGTAAGCACACGGCTAGCTAGCATTTTCTGGCCCCTACTGGATGTCCGTGTGCCCAGAATCCAGCTTTAAACACACACACACTCTCCCACACACATATTTGCCCCCACACAAGCACACACACATACACACACCCTCTCACACACGTGCACTCACACACATACACTCACGCACACATGTGCATTCACACACATCCATACACAGTGCACCCATTCTTCCCTTCACACAGACTCACATACAGACATGCACACCTATAAGTGCAAATGCACGTTTCCCAACACGAGCACACTCACATGCAGACACTCACAACTGGGCTACAGCTGCTGTTTCTGCAACTCACCTGCTTGTTTATTCAGGAAGATTAAACAACCCCGGCCCCCTGTTGACTCTTCTGGCAGAAAGACAGACTATGAAATCCTCAGCTTAACACCATTGAATCCAGGCTCCTCACCCATCGATTCCCCTCTGATGCTGCTGTCAAGCACGTCTCTTTCCACGGGACGTGCGTCTGATCTTGGAGAAATGGCAGGATTAGTCACCTGGCCTTCCAAACACCCTGCTCACCCCTAGTGGGGCTCCAGGCTCCCTGGGCCTGGCGCTATTGCTCCAAGCTTTTCTCCAGCCCTGGAGGCATTCTTCCCTCCTACAGCAGGACAAGAAGGATCATGGGCATTAAAGCCAGGAAGGGCAGGCTCTGAAGCCAGGCTCCATGACTCCCCAGCTACCATCACGGGCAAGGGTACATGCCCTGGGATCCTCGGTTTCCCTTCTGTGAGACGGGGGTGAAGATCCCTTTCTCTTGGGACAGAGGTGAGAGATGGGGAGGAGACCTACTGGTGTCTGGAGACCAGAATACAAGATTCCAAAAGGCAAGTGGAGAACATTCTAGAAGAGGTGGGGAGGTAGAGGCTCAAGGAGGGCAGGCACATGGTGGCTGAATTTAATTCTGCTCCTGGCTGACCCTGGTCAGCTTTTAAAGGACTGAGTGTTTGTCACGCAGTTCTGAAGGCTTGCTTATTAAAGATCCCTCTCTCTGCCCCAGTTTCAGCCATTCTGGGGTTGACTGTCCACCTCTTTGATGCACTTGCTCCCAGGATCCATCAGTATGAATTCTGCATGCACGTAGAGAATAATATTTTAAGTCAAACCACCCAGGACCTATAAACTAGGTGGAAGTCTGTGGCTGGGAGTTCACATGGCTTTCTCCTCTTCCATCTCTTATAAAAAGACATACTGGTCATTGAATTTAGGGGCCAACCAGATAATCTAGGACACAGCCAGATTACCTAATTAACAAGGTACACACGGGTTTACTTGTGCGTATTTACTAATCTGCAGTGAAGAATTTCACCTGTTTTTTGAAGATGTGGTAAAACTCATGTAAAATTGTTCACTACGAGTTCACACGTAAACTCGTGCGTACCTGGCTTATTGGTTAATCTGCCCTGATCTAGGATGGCCTCATCTCAAGATCCTTCATTACATCGCCAAATCAGGTCACACTCAGAGGTTCTGGGAAGTAGGGTGTGGACGTTTATTTGAGGGGGCCATCATTCAATGCACTGCATGGCTATTTACAAAAATCTGGGTAGGCTTAAGGGAGCCTGGAGCACCCAGGGGCTGGACACAGCCAGGAGAGTTACCACCCCTAGTCCTTGCGGGTGGGGGCTGGGGAGGAAGGGACTGGACCAAGGAGGGAGCTGCAGCTGTAGCCACGGGACAGGAGCCACTGTAACCCTCAGCCCTGCAGGGAGGGAGGCACAGGAAGAAATACCCTGTACTCTCCCTTCTGTCCTCTGATCTGCTGCCGCCTCCCACTGACCAAATGGAACCAGAAGCCAGAGTGTGAGGGAGCCCGAGAATGCAGAAGGGCAGCTTCCGACACAGAGCAGGGTGGAGAAAGATCTGGAAGGGCAAACATGAATATCCTGACACCCCCTGTTTCTTGCTTCACTGTCCTTTGGGGCAAACGTTCCCTGATAAATGAGCACCTCACTATGGGAGGAAAAGCTCAAAATGGGGTATCCACTGAGCTTGGATTGCCCTCAAGTTGCTCCAGACTTTCTCCTGTTGTGCTGGGCTCCAGATGCCTCTCCCATGATGTCCTCAGCCCCCAAACCTGACCCCCCAAACTTGGCACTGCCATACCAAAAAGGAAGAGACAGAATGAGTCGTGTTGGGAGGCTGGGTGGACAGGAGAGTCTACGGTCTTAGCATTGAGCTGGCATGAACCAGTCTGTGTGTGACTGATCATAGAGAGACCAAAGAAACTGGAGCCAGAACAGTGCCCACGGTCAGTGCCACATGCCCCACCCAGCTCTGCCTGGATGCTGGGGCCAGGGCAGCAAGCCATCTGCTAAGACGAGGTCCTGCCCCCACCACTCTCTGGGGAACCCCCCCAGAAGTATCACCTCCTCACCTGCATCCAAGGCCCAGATCCCCCCCCACCACCACCCCTCTGAGGCTGCTACTGCTAGGCTGCAAGAAAAGCAAACCTGCAAATCATATCCATGGCTGTTTCCCCAAGTGCCGCAGAACAAAACAAATGGAAGAAATCACAGGGCCGCTCTGTGGAGGGGCCAATGGCCCTCCAGTTACTGACACACAACCTTCTCCAACTTGAGCTCCCACGTCTTATCTATAATAGATAAAGGCCCAGCCCTAGGGAGGAGACAAAATTCTTTTAAACCTAGTAAAATAAACCAGCCAAGTGAGTCTTGCACTCAGCCCAGCTGTCAGGGCAGGAAGGGGTACCCATGGGTGCGCAGAGCAGCACTCACAGCCCCGTCTGGATGCTGGGCTTCCAGGCTCTCTCCCTGCCCCCCACCACCATGCCCCATCCAGGAAGAGCATCTGGAAGCCCCAGCATCCTCGTCCAGCAGCATCGATGTGTGCCATCGGGGGCAGGCTGAAGGAGAGGGGCTCGCAAGGAGACTGTGGGTCTGAGCTGCAGCAGCACAGCTGGAGACGACGTCCTTGTCGCTGGAATGCCCTGGGCACCAACCCTGGATTCTCTCCCCGACCTCCTGAGCAGGCCAGCCAGCAGAGGCCCGAGTAAATCCATCCACTCCATAGAAGACGAACATTCTACTTTAGCCTTGGCAGGAACACTGGGGGCCAACGTTCCTGCAAGCAGAGTGTGGGGAATTAACTCTTGATATGACGGAGACATGAGGTATCAGGGTCCAGCTGCCGAGACCCTAGGACTGCAGGAGAGAAGCGTTTCTGAGACCTGCCCCCTGTCCACCTGCCCACCCCCTCCATGTACCCTGGCCCTACCACCCCCAGGGCCCTGCTACAAAACCAGTGAGCACAGGCCTTTTCTGTTCACCCCATCCAAGGCCTCCATGAACCTCCCCCTCAAGCCTGTGTGGCAAGGGGTATGGCCACCAGTAGGAAGTTAAGAGCTCCCTGACCACCTGGGTTCAACTCCCAACTCCACCTCTTTGACAAGTTGCCGAACCCACCTGAGCCTCAGTTTCCTTGTCTGCAGAGTAGAGCTAATAATACTATTCACCTGGACAGATCGTGAGATCAAACGGGATGAAATGTGGGACGTGCACACAGTGAGTGCTCATTATACGACAAATGTATCATGGCTACTACAGCTGCTATCATTATTTTTCAATGAGAAACTGAGAGCCCAGGTGAGTCACAGTCAAAAGCACACAGCAGGAAGGTAAGTTGAGAGACCCCCAACCCAGGGTGCTGAATCGGGTCCCCACTCTGCCAGCCCCATGCAGTGCCTCGTACAACAAAGCCTTCACGTTCTGTACTGATGTGGCTCCTAAGACCCATTTTCCTCTTGTAGCCCATGGGAGCTACAGAACAGCCCAGAGCCAGAGCCCTGCCCACGTGCTTCACTGTGTCATTCCTGGCCATGTGACTTAGGGCAGGTCCCTGTTCCTCTCTGGGCCTGGTTTCTCCAGGTATAAAATGAGAGGGTAGAACTAGATGGTTCTTTCTCCCTGTGTGATCAGAGGACAATCCACCTTATTGACCCCCAGCCTGCCAGCTCCCCCCCTCCACCCACTTCCGCTCCTCCCAGCCCTCAGCCAATGTCCACACACTGGCACTACCCATGGTGCTTGAGGTCAGAGCAAGAGATGGTAAATCTCTGGAAGTTTTTCAGTCATGAAAACAAAACTTTCAGGGGACTGGATAGAACACGACCAGTTCTCAATATGTATTTTTAGGACCGTGATTAGTCCCTTTGGTTAATTCCGGAACACAAACACAGGTGTGTCTTACTTTTGTGTGATTAAGACACGGGCCAAGGAGAATAAAAGCAGTTTCTCCTTTTGTGTTTTCTGATTTTTTGGAAAAAACCAAAAAGTTCTTCAGAACAAAACTCCTCTCCCCTGCTCCCCCTGCCGCCCGCATAGTCCTTCCTTTCCTTTCTCCTTGGCCTTCCTTTCCCACTCTGACTGGGCGTCTCGGTCTGAGCCAGGAGCCTCCCCCTCCCAGAGGTCTCCAAAATGAGGACCTCGGCCCTGACCAGAGCCTCAGACCCACCCCGGCAGCTGGAAATCACATCCAGATGTGCAGCCCTGGCTGGAGAACCTAGCGGTGAGACCGAAAGCTCCCAGGCCCCACGGCCCACAGCCCTGCGACATTCCTCTCAAACCACATCAGGAATCTCTCCAGGAAGGTCAGTGTATTTCTTCCAGGCTCTGCTGAGTGCTCACACCCCACCCTACACCCTGTCACAGGCCGTTCACTGGCTCTGCGCCCCACAGGAAGGCTTCACCCAGCCCTGGACCTTGGGCCTGGCAGGTGAGGCCGCTGAAGCCATAGCACTGTGGTCTGTTCTCTGCATCATGGTTTCCACAGGGCGGCCAGGCCCCAGGCCACTTACACGCTTACACACCTTCTCTCCCTGAAGCCCTCTAACGGTAGATGTTACTAGCCCATTTCCAGGTAAACCCACTGAGCCACCAAGCCCAAAGGGAAACCCAGGTCTGTGCGGTTCAGCAGCCTAAGCCCTGAGGTGCTAACAGAGCTTCCACCTGCTCCAGGGCACGAGGTTTTGCTAGTCAGCAGAGAGGGAAAGCTTAGTTGCCCTGGGTCCTCTCTGCTTCCGACAGGCAGAGCTCAGGCTCAGGGGCGGTCAGGACTTCAGGACCTGCCACCCACAGGCACACACCTGCCCTCTCACACACATGTACACACGTGCACACACCCACTCCTGGTTCCTGTCCTTCAAAGCCTGGGGTAGGGGGGTAGAAGGGGGAACAGTAGCAAGAGGTAAAATAAGAGAGGGGATAAGAGAGATAAAGGAGGGTGGGAGTGAGGAAGAGACCAAAGGAAGACAGAGGGAGGAAGGGAAGAAGGGAAGGGGAAGGAGGAAGGAAGAGAAAGGAAGGGGAAAGGGAGAAGAGGGGAGGGGAGGAGGGGAGAGAGAGAGAAGGGGGGAAGAGAAGGAAGAAGGAATGGAGCGAAGAAGGTGAGGAAGGTGGGAGAGAAAACATGAGGGAGGAAGGGGAGAAGAAGGAAGAAATGGAGGGAGACAAGAGAAGGTGGGAGGGAGGAGAAATGAGGGAAGGAGAGGGAAGAAGAAAAGAAAGAGAACTAGATAGCTCTGAAGGGGTAGCTGAAGGGCAGGGCCTGGGTGGGCACTGAGTTCCAGGGCCTGGTGACCCTGACAACACGGAATCAAAGGCTTGGGGCCTAGGCAGGGCCGCGAGGGAGCGAGCAGCGCCAATTGGCAGATGAGCAAACTGAGGCCTGAAGGCGGTGATCTCTGCCAGGGCCCCACTTTCAGCAATGAGCCGGCGGTTCTCCGCGGAGACTATGGCCACGGGGCTGGGTGAGGGGGTGAGGGTGCTAGCACTGGGCCAAAGCTGCGCTCTTCTAGGGCGCGGTTAGCAGGGGCACGGCCCGCAGGGCTGTAGGGAGGCGCCGCTCCCCAGTCGGGGGGAGGGCAGCGGGTGGCTGCGTGGCCACAGCGCCCCCTGGCGGCCCGCGGGCTCCTTGCGCGCAGCTGCCGGGTCTCGGTCCTCCCGGAGGGATGCAGGGTCGCCCCTCGCCGAGCAATCCGGGGACTTCCTGGAAACTCCCAGCGCACAGAATCCTCTGCCTCTGGAGTCAGGCCCTAAGCGAATAGGGCACCCCCTGCCTCTTGTCTAATGTGTTATATATGTAAAAGGGCGCCCTGCCCGCTGCGATCGCCCACTCCCCATCGGAGAGGGATGTTTTCCTTCGCAATTTTATTTCTTCCCCCAAACAGTGGTAGCTAAAGAAAAAAAGAGGGAATCCCAAATTCTACTGTGACCTTTCTCCTCACCTGACCTTAGTACACTTTCCAGGTATTATTCCTCATATCAAGCCTATTATTCCGATACTAAAGCCCCATGGTGATGCAGTGGTTAAGCGTATCGGCTGCTAACCGAAAGGCGGTGGTTAGAACCCACCAGCCACGCCAAGGGAGAAAGATGTGGCAGTCTGCTTCTATAAAGATCACAGCCCTATGGGGCAGATCTACTGTGTCCTATAGGGTCACTATGAGTGGGAATACCGGGTTGGGTTGGGTTATCATCCCCATACTGATGAGGAAAGGAGCTTGGTGGTTTGGGCAGCTGGATTAAAGGACCGGAGGGCAGGGAGTTCAGCTACCCTCCCTCCCCCCCCCCCACCCCACCGCCCGGGCCTACTCAGGCCTCTCTGTCCATCTCCACTGCCCTGGGTATGATTCCACAAAAATGGAGAAGAAAGAAGGCTTAGGGAAGATGGAGGTTTTGCCCATCAAAATGACTTCTCCAAGCTCCATGAAATGCCTACAGTGCAGTGGCTCCCGCTCCCTGTGGCTTCAGATTCAACTCTGTTGCTCCCTTGCCCCTGCCCCATCTCCAGCAAAGATGCAAGGATAGAACCTCACTGGCCCCCTGGTCTCTCCCCTGGCCTCAAACACAAGTGGGCTGGGTTCTGACTTGCAAAGCCTTCCTCCCTGGCCGAGATCTTAAGTCTCCAAGTTCTCCGGTCAAGCTATTGTAAAGCCTGCCCAGACCAAGGTCAGCACAGTGGCCTGGCCAGCAGGGGAGTACCCGGGAACCAGAGCAAGAAAGCCAGAGGGACTTCTTCCAGGCTGGTCACCAGACAACTGGAATCATCTTTGCGGTGGAAAGACTAACTAACAAAGCAGCCTGATTGCCTTCGTGGGTGAGCACGGTTTAAAGCCAGGCAAGGCCTCCTCTGTGCCAACTGGCCCCCACAGTCCCAGAACCCAGAAAGGGATGAATTTTAGTGAGATCATGAGAGGGAGGAGGGCAAGTGGGGGGAAGGCATACAACCATTTACACACAGCCCATCAAGCTAATTACTCCCTGCTGTTACCACTACCCTAGAGAAAGAGGCCAAACTGAGTTGCTTATTAAAACAAACAACCTAAGTTTCTCTGCAACTTTTCCCTTTGTGGGAACTCACCCACCAACTGTCCCAGAATACCCTGGAATTTAAAAGGGAATGTGCCAAAGGGGAATATACTCTCCCCTTTGTCGTGGCTGGGATCCCTGAGTCAGAATTGATGGCAACGGGTTTTTGTTGTAACTGGCTGGAGCTTGGTACAACACATGCGGGGACCTCGGTTCTGTGGATCCATGGAGACAGGAAGAGTGTGGAACTGACAGGAGTGGGGGGGCCCTGGGGGACCTCTTGGGGTGTCCCTAGAACAGGCCATGCTCCTGCTGCCAGCCTCAGGGCCTTTACACCTGCAGTTCCGTCTGCCTGGACTGCTCCCCCTTCAACACTTTCACCCATGAAACATGAGTTTTTCTTCAGGTGACGGTAAAAATTCCATTTTCTCAAAGAAGCTTTCCTTGATACATATCTCCCTGGAATCTATTGTAAGGCTTTAAGGCAGCAGGGGTCAGGTGGCTTGTGTGGGGCTCCCAGAAGGCGCAGCCTGAGACCAAGACTTGGATGCAAGTAGTTTATTTGGGAGAAGGTCCCAGGGAGGAGGAGAGAAGGAGCAGGGAGAGGAACACAGGGAAGAATAAGAAGGCTCCATCCTGCTGGGACCTCCCAAGAAGCATTGAGAAGGCGCCAGAATCATTCCTAAGGGGCAGGAAGTTGGGGGATTTACCCACAAGCTTCCATCCCTCATTGTGGAGGGTTGCCCCGTGGGAGGGATTAACACCTCCCACACACACGCACACACACACACACACACGCAGCCAGGCTGGGCTTGCATGGGCTGAGAGGGTCCCACAGAAGCAGATAAGGAAAAGGCACCTGGTGCATGCTCGCAGGGGAGGCTGTAGGAGCAAGGTGAGTCTGAGATGCCGTGGAACTGGCCACCATCCACTGTAACTGAGCTGAAATCAGAGCTGGGCCAAGGGATGTGGTGCAGGGTGCCAGAGGCGTCCACTTCCTGCCATGTGCATCTTTGCCTGTTTGTTTTCTCGCCATTGATTCCCCAGTGCCTAGCATAGTGCTGGCATTCTGTGGGGACCAAATAATTGTCTGCCGAATCCATGAGTGACTGAATGAATGAACATTGTAAGGCTGACCCCAAGGAGAAAGACTAACAGTCCAATGTATGACAAAGTGCCTGAGTCAGTTGAGTCCAGTGCCCAGCCCCAGAAATCTCCAGGTGAGGTTTGAAGCAGTCTGAGATCTGAAAGCAGCAGGTTGGGCCAAAAGCCAGAGAAATAAGGGGTGAGTACAACTTACAACGTGATTGGAAACCCTGGTGGTATAGTGGTTAAGTGCTCAGGCTGCTAACCAAAAGGTCAGCAGTTCGAATCCTCCAGGCACTCCTTGGAAACTCTACGGGGCAATTCTACTCTGTCCCTATAGGGTCACTATGAGTTGGAATTGCCTCGACAGCAGTGGGTTTGGTTTTGGGCAACATGACTAAAGCTGGGTAGCACGAGGAAGTCCAGGATTTTACAAAAGGGACGTACTATTACCTACCAGACTAGGGCGAAGAAGCCCTGGGGGTGCACCAGTTAAGCTCTCAGCTGCTAACTGAAACATTGCCTCTTTGAACCCACCCAGCAGCTCCAAGGCAGAAAGACCTGGCTATTTGCTTCCATAATGATTACAGCCAAGAAAATCCTATGGGACATTTCTACTCTGTCACATGGGGTCTCTATGAGTCAGAATTGACACAATGGCACCCGACGGTACAGAGAAGGTTGTTCGGAGGTTGAAGAGATAATTCACTCATCTGCTGACAAAGAAGTTACTGAGCCCTTGTGAAGTGCCAGGCACAGGGAACAGCACTCATGTGGCCCTGTCCCCCTGGAAATGGAATGATCTAAGTGTCAGGAACAGAGCAGAGACTTGACAAGCCTTGGCTTTCTCCCCCTTCTCTCCAAGAAAACATTCTCATCTTCTGGGACTCAGTAGTTCTTCAGGGATCTGCCCCTCAAGCCAAGAAACAGGTAAGAAACTTGTTTCCTCGAATAAAGTCTCCTCCGCCTCACCTTGGCCTCCAGGCCGATTCTGGTGATACAAAGTAAGCAGGTTTTGTCGTGTGTCTGTGTGTGTTTTAATAAACAAGAACCATTTCCCCAGCCTCACGTTAAACAGAAATCTGTTCTTTAGCATGATTCTATGGCGTGTTTTGAAAACAAAAATCTGCAAATCGAAATGGCCTCTGACATCACCCGAGGACGGGGAGAGCCCCGCCTGCTGCAGGGCTCAGGATGGGGGGATGTCCTCCCTACCCCCACCCACCCCAGCTGCATGGAGCCCCCAAAACCCAGCTGGGTGATTCCGGACTCACCTCTGGAGTACAGCACCCACAGTCACTTTTCCGAAGCCGCATCAGGATCCCACTGGAAACCGACCACTCTTGGTCCCATTCTCATCTGCGTCCTCCGCATTGCAGCGCCTCGCTTCTCGGCCAGTCCCTCTACAACTCCCAAATGGTGGAGCCAGAGGTGCTCAACACAGGCTTGTGGTGACTAGTTGCTGACTTGGTAAATAATATCTTAGAGGCCAAGATAACCAAACCAAACCCATTGCCATCAATTCCGACTTGTAGTGACCCTACAGGAGAGAGTAGAACTGTCCCCATAGGGTTTCAAAGGCTGTAATCCTTAGTGAAGCAGACCGCCACATCTTTCTCCCGAGGAGCAACTGGTGGGCTCTAACCATCGACCTTTCAGTTAGCAGCCAAGTGCTAAACCACTGCGCCACCAGGGCTCCTCATATCTCAGAGGCAGACACCTATAAAATGAACGGTTCCGCCTCAGTGAGGCTTGTTGCAAATATGAGGGCTTGTTCTTTTCAAAATACTTCAACATCCCTAGGGTATGAAAAAAGAAGATAATCCCCTCTCGACTGATTGACTCAGAGCGGGTTTTGAGCAAGAGCCATCGCAGCTGACTAGCCGAGCACTTCCTAAACGCCGCTGTCTCATTGCACTCCGCTGAATGGCCCCACACGGAGCTCTGGCTCTCGGGGTATCAGTAGCCGAATTAGCTCCCAGGAGAAGGTTCTAGGGCTGTGTCCGGCCTCGCAGCCAGACAGCAATGGGGTTGGTTAGGGGACACAGGCTCTCCAGAAGCAGCCCGTGCCAGTCTGCTCAGCACACTCTTTGGAGAGGGTTAGGAGACCTTGGGTAGCGTGAATGGTTAAGCGCTGAGCTACTATCTGAAAGGTTGGCAATTTGAACCCACCCAGAGGCTCCTGGGAAGAAAGGTCTGGTGCAATGGCATCACTAAGGTGGGGTGTGGAGGGTACAGATTACACCCCCTGATGCTGTCAGAGGGGTGACACCAAAATGACCCCAGGGTCTGAGGCAGCAGTGGCATGCAGGCCAGCACCATTGAAGAAGGGGCTGCCAAGGCAGGGTTGTCACTAGGGTTGGTGTCACCTGTCATCCAGTGCAGTAACATCACCACCACCACCCCACCATCTACTCCCCTGCACCCCTACCTGCTGGTCAGGATGCCAGTGGCCCATAGCACCCAACATTGGGGGGGAAGAGGGTCTCCACCTTGGCCAATGGGAAAGAGGGTAGCTTTGGGGAGCTGCTGGAGGTGGGCGAGGCCCATCACCCAAGAGAGGGAGGGTTTCCGGGCTGGCCTGCCCAAAGGGGGTTGGAGGGCTGTAACACCATGAGTTACCACATTGAATGATACCAATCCTAGTGACTCCAGTGGCCTGGTGATCTCCTTCCAAAAGGTCACAGGCTTGAAAACCCCATGGAGCAGTTCTACTCTGCACACATGGGGTCACCACGAGTCATAACCCACTTGGTGGCAACTGCTTTGATTTTTTTGGTTTGGTTGGTTGATAGAAACCTGCATATAAAATGGGTACTTTGTATCATTCTTCTGGATTAAGATGAAGAACATCAGTGGAGTTTCCAGGAAGTCATTTGATTTCTCTAGTTTCAAATCAGGCGATGGGTGTTATCAGACGCAAAAATGAAAAAGTCCGACACTATCAAGTGTTGGTGAGAGTACAGGGAAAGCATAAGTCTCACACACCGCTGGAGGGGATGTAACTTGGTACAGGCACTGTGTATAGTGGCATCCATTAAAACTAAAACTGGGCTATGACTTGGTGTTTCTCCTGCAAGACGTCTGCCCTAGAGACACCCACATAAACGTGCACAGGACACGAAGCATTGTGCATAACAGCAAAAAGAAACTGGAAATAATCTACACGATCATTAATAGTAGGACAGATTTTTTTAATCATGTGACAAAACAGCAGTTAAAAGGAAAGAACCAGACTCGTCGGTTTGGACACAGATAAACCTCAAAATCACGTTGTTGAGTGAAAAAAATAAAAAGCAAACTGCAGAATGATATGAAGAGTATAAAGCCATTTATGAAAGTAAAAACACATAAGAAAATACTATTATTTCCAATGGATGTGTGAGTGTATGTGAAAGGCTTGTTTCTTTTTTGTTTGATTGTTTTTTGGTGGTTTTTTTTTTTTTTGGTTTTTTAAGCGCCGAATAGCTATACAGCAAACTCACTGTGGAGGATACCACCGGAAAGAGAGGGAAAAGATGAGGATTTGGAGGGAGATGGGGACATATTGTATGTAAATGTTATGGATTCAATTCTGTCCCCCAAAAATATGTGTCAAATTGCCTAGGCCCTGATTTCCAGTATTGTGTGCTTGTCCACCATTCTGCCATCTGATGTGATTTTCCTATGTGTTGTAAATCCTCCCTCTATGACGTTAATGACCCAGAACTCAATCTACAAGATTGGGTTGTATCTTGAGTCAATCTCTTTCGAGATATAAAAGAGAGAAACAGGGGGAAGTCATATCACCAAGAAACCAGCTCCAGCAGCACAGTGTGTCCTTTGGAACCACAGTCCCTGTGCTGAGAAGCTCCTTGTCCGGAAGAAGATTAATGACAAAGACCTTTCCCCAGAACCAACAGAGAAAGAAAGCCTTGCCCTAGAGCTGACACCCTGAATTTGGACTTAAAGCCTCCTAAACTGAGAAAATAAACTCCTGTTCGTTAAAGCCATCCACTCGTGGTGTTTCTGTTATAGCAGCCCGAGATAACTAAGACAGGGACAATGGAGCACTGTAGTCACAGCACCTGTGCAAGTCGGGACAAATATGATAAATGTTAAACAGCGGAAATATGAGGGTTGTTATTTTAGACTTGATGCTTTTCAATATGTTGTAAATTTTATTTTAATATAGCCAGAAGGAATTGTTCAATCACCTATTGAGTGGCCACTGGGAACCTGGGCTATGACAATGTAAAACCCTTTTGAAGACAGAAAAGGAGCGAAGCTGAGTGGAAGATCCAGAAATTGCTTCAAGTCGGGGATGACTAAAGCTGTATTCATTAGCAACCATGTCATTATTGAGGAAAATTGCCCCAAAATGGAAAACATATTTTCAATTTTAATAATGATGGAGACTAATCAAAACCGGCTTCAAATCTGAGGTGTATTAAGGATCCAATAAATAACTTGGATTGAAGCAATTAGTTAAAACTGAAATTTGCCAAGTGAAGGGAATGAGTCATTCATTAGCACAGTGACACCCAAATCCTGGCAGAAGCAGGGAGTCCTGGGGAGGGAGAGGGATGTGTGGTGGAAAAGGGTAGATGTTGCCTCCACCTCAGGGTTTCCATCTGTAAGATGGGGAGCCTGCTCACAGCCCAGCCACTCTGACGGGGGCATGCCCAACCAGAGCTCATTGGTTTCAGTCTCGAGTCTTTGTAGCTCAGGTTGACTTTACCTTTGCACTGTGTCTTTAATGTTAAAGTTTCACTCATTGTCTTAGTCCAAGTTCCTTCCAGAAGAAGACCCTGAGATAAGGATTCAAGTGCAAGTACGTCAGTTGGGAGGTACAGAGACCACCAGCAGGGGACTGGGAAAGTGGCACAGAGAAAGAGGAGACAGCCTAAGTGGTGCAAACAGTTAAGCACTCAACTACTAGCTGAAAGGTTGGCAGTTCAAACCCACCCAAATGCACCTTGGAAGACAGGTCTTGAAAACTCTATGGAGTGGTTAGTTCTACCCTGCCCACGTGGGGTCACCATGAAACAGAATTGACTCAACAGCAACTAGCAACAACATCAAGCCCGCCACCACAGGGGTGAGGTGGTGAGTAGAACAATGCCCCCCTCCCCCGCAAAGATGTCTACATTCTAATCCCCAGAACCTGTGACTATATTACATTACATGGCAAAGAGGAATTAAGATTACAGGTGAAATTAAGGATTGTGAGCCAGCTGACCTTGAGGTAGGGACATTTTCCCGGTTATCCAGGTGGGCTGAATGTAATCACAAGGGTCCTTATAATGCGGAAGACAGAGGCCAAAGAGTTAGGGTCAGAATGCGGTAATGTGAAAAAGACCCAATTGGCCATCGCTGGCTTTCAATATGGAAGGGGCCACAAGCCAAAGAATTTAGGAAGCCTTTAGAAGATGGAAAGGACAAGAAAATGGATTCCCCCCTGGTGCCTCCAGAAAGGAACACAGCCCTGCTCACACCTTGATATTAGCCTAGCAAGACATATTTCAGACTTCTGACCGCCAGAGCTGTAAGCTGGTAAGCCACTACGTTGCGGGTAGTTTGTTACAGTACCAATAGGAAACCAACACAGATGAGGAAACCCTGGGAAATGGTGCAGAGCCCGCCTCAGAGTTAGCCCAGCTAAGGGTCAAGGGAGCTGGGATATTGATACACCAACCCCAACAGTTCCATAGTAGGGTTCAGGTGGAAGGTGGATCGGGCCTTCCAGGTTCCAGGAAAGTCATCAAGCACAAGATGGAATGGGAAGTCAACTGTGCTTGCTGAAAGCTCAGGGCCTGAGGGATGTGGGTGGGCACTGATAGCTAAGGACAGGAATCCATTGTGGAGAAACTACTAGGTCTTCCCCTAGGCATTGTCTCACAGAAGCTCCACATCAACTTCAGGGCCAAGATGGGAGTAACTCACTTTTATTAGTTGAGAAAACTAAGGCCAAGAAAGATTAAGTAAGGTCAAGGTCACACAGCTTGTAAGTGGCAGAGCCAGGGTTGGAACCAGAGCCACCTGACCCCCAAGGCTGCCCCTTTTCCACTCCCCCATGACAAGGATGCTCACCTGGTGGCAGCTTGCTGCTTGCTAACCCTCAGTTCAGACACATAATGCAATTCTGAGGTCTCCGGAGGAGGCCACACCAAGCTCCTCTGCCAAGAAACACAGAGAGTGCTGCTAAGTTCCTCCCTGAGAGCAGCCCATAGAGACAACTGACAGGGACACGGGCCCCACCAGGACTCTCCAGTTACTGGCTCCCAAAATGAACCTACACTGCTAGTGGGGGCTCCAAATACGCCCCAGCCCCTTCTGCTCACCCTCTGGCCCTGCTCCCAGGTTCCCACCAGAGGAACATGGTGAGAACCAGCCCAGCCCTGAAAAAAAAAAAAATTTTTTTTTTTTTTTTGAGCGGAAGCTGAATTCATCAAAATGCTGGTCAATATAACGGTGGGATGCCCTGTCCAGAGATCTCCAGTACCGTCTCCCCGGAGCCTGCAGAAATTTCAGCATGGGGTTCTCTTTCTCCACACTGGCAGCAACATCCCCCCTAAAGTAAGGGTAGAAAAAGGGGGCTGGGCTGTTCGGGGCCTGATGGGGCTGGAGGAGGAGGAATCTCTGAGCTCCACTGGAAAACCAGGCCAGGGCCAAAGAAGGCTGTGGGAGGGGCAGCTGGAGACTCAGGTTCATCACTCATAAAATGATGGCTGTTTTATGGAGTCCCTGAGTGGTGCAAATGGTTATGAAAGGTTGACTGTTCGAACCCACCCAGAGGTACCTCAGAAGACAGGCCTGGTGACCTGCTTCTGAAAGGTCACAGCCTTGAAAACACTATCGAGCAGTTCTACTCCGCACACATGGGGTCTTCGTGAGTTGGAATCAACTCAACAGCAACTAACAATAACGACAACAAGTATTTAACTGTGCTTTAGAAAATGAGGATGCTATAAACCACACTTCACAGAAAGACTACACTGAAGATAAAATGTGTGCAAAGCACCAAACTCAACACGTGGCACGCTTAGACCCTCCATAAATGGCAGTGACGATCATTATCATTTAGGTGGAAGCTAAGGAGCTCTCAAAGTCAGGACCTCGCTTTGAGTCCTGACTCTTCCACATAGCACCTCATCGGTATTGAACTTGCCAAGATGTTCAAAGGGAGGAGCAGGGCTCTGAGTCAGGTAGATCTGGGTTCTAAACCCAGATCTGCCATCAGTCACCTGAGTGACATTGGACATGGCATTTAAGCCCTCTGCCCCTTACTGCTTCACCTGTAAAATGGACCTCCCTCTCATACTCTGGGGCATGGGTGGAAGGTACCCATGCGTGCAGAGCGACTAGTGAGAGACTGGTGGGTAGGTGGTATTTGCTACATATCTGTCTCAGATTAAGGGAAGAACTGGCTTCGGTGAAGGATGTTCAAGTTGAGCAACAGGCAGCCCTCCCGTGCTCCACTGCTGGTCAGCCAGTTGTAGGTGACAGCTGGTGTAGCTGTAATCATGCTGGGGAGAGAAGGCTTGATATCAGAGGGAGAAGGCCCAGCAGGGGAGCTACTCAAGACGCAGCGGAGGTGGCCATGGTGCAGAAGGCAAGGGTGGACAACAGCAGAGTCGAGAGGCATTTGTCAGGAGGAGTGTATCCCTCATGGCTGTACCCTTCTGCTCACCCCTATTCCCTTATGGCCACTCCGCCAAGGAAAGAGGTCTTGGTCACCCACTGGTCAAACCAGAGACTTGGGTACAATGTTACCGGTGAGCAGGGTCATTGTGTGTGTTAGACTTCAGTGCTTGTGCCCACATGGCTCATGCTCTTGTCCCTCCTGTGTCCATGACTAACAGGAAGAGGCAGGATAGCTGTCCTCGTTCATGCAGGCACCTGGGGTCTGTTCTGCAGAGGAGGCCATCCTGGATTCATCACAGGATGTAGGAAGCTTCCTTTAAGCCTCAAGGCCAAGCTGCATTCCCAACCCAGCTTTTACCAGAGGCCTTGTGTGTGCTTGCCCAGCTCCTAGCAAGCCTGTGCATTGCTTTCTTTTTGGCTACTGTTCCTTAAGTGTGTCCCTCACTCAGGCCAAAGTCCCAGGACAAAGGAAATCCAAGCCCCATGTTGAGCTGCTACTGATCGTTGTCTGGATAGAAGGGCTCAGTCTGCAGTGAAGAACTCCCACGCTGCAGTGAAGACCTACCCGAGGATTCTACAGGAACTGGGTCCAGGAAATCTAGGTGCATTGGCACAATAAAATCTATTAAGGAAACATTCTGTATTCCACTTTGGAGACTGGCATCTGGGGTCTTAAACCCTAGCAAGCGCCATCTAAGATGCATCAATTGGTCTTGACCCAGCTGGAACAAAGTAAGAATGAAGAACACCAAAGACACGTGGTATCTATGAGCCCAAGAGACAGAAAGGGCCACATAAAACAGACTCTACATCAGCCTGAGACCAGAAGAACTAGATGGTTCCCAACTACAACTGATGACTGCCCTGACAGTGAACACAACAGAGAAACCCTGAGGGAACAGGAGAGCAGTGGGATGCAGACATCAAATTCTCGTAAAAAGACCAGACTTAATGGTCTGACTGAGACTAGAAGGACCCCAGAGGTCATGGTCCCCAGATCTCCTGTTAGCCCAAGACAGGAACCATTCCCAAAGACAACTCTTCCAACAAGGATTGGACTGGACTATGGGATAGAGAATGATACTGGTGAGGAGTGAGGATCAGTTGGACACATAAGACTATGTTGGCAACTCCTGTCTGGAGGGGAGATGAAAGGGCAGAGGGGGTCAGAAGCTGGCCGAATGGACACGAAGATAAAGAATGGAGAGAGGGAGTGTGCTGTCTCATTGGGAGGGAAGCAACTAAGAGTATATAGCAGTGTAAATAAATTTTTGTATAAGAGGCTAACTTGATTTGTGAACTTTCACTTAAAGCACGATAAAAATTTAAATTAAAAAAAAAAAAAAAAGAACCCGGTCCAGGAAAGGAGAGGGGGAGACCGGGTCTGTGATTGCAACACGCCAGGTGTCCAGCTCAGAGATGTGCTTCCTGTGGGGCTGCATCACACACACCTCCCGATGGCGCCACCCCAGCTGGTGTCCAGGAGGCCCCTGCTAGGCCCCAGATGAGAGGGTCTTTTAGAGTGGGCTCCCTGGAAACAGACTGTGGGAAGGAGGGTTGCACGCAGAGCACCTCGTGTGGCGTGGTCCCGGGAGATCTACCTGAAGGAAAGCCAGGAAGGCCAGACTGGGCAGAGGAAAAGGCTGACCCCCCATGCAGAAGCAGCTGAAGGCTCAGCTCATCCCTCAGGGAGCTCTGGAGTCAGGATGGCCCTCCGAGTTATCCTAAATCCAGACCTCTCAGCTCCCCTGTCAGCCAGTCACTGTATGGAAGTGGGTGAGACAGTTCCCCACACCCAAGCAGCAGGTCCAGTGAGGGATGCAGCTGGGAGGTTTTCCTAGCTCTGGGGAATGGGTGCCAAGACCCTGCAGATAGGGTCTGTGCTGATACCATAGTGGGATGCAGGTAGTGAATGGAGATGGGTATGGGGGTGCCTCCTTGTCACCTCCAGTCCCAGCAGACTGATCCCAGGGTCCTCCACCCCTCCCTGAAACCCCAAAAGTCCACTACCTCCCCTGTCCTCAGACCCCAGGCAACCTCAGTGAGGCAGCCTGTCTCCCCTACAGAGGAGCTAACAGAGACATCAAAGCCACAGCCTCTCGCTTTCACGCAGCTTTGAAATGAAGAGTTTCTGAAACGGCTGTGCCCAGAAAGATTTCAAGTCCTTCTGTTGAAGAATCAGCATCTCGGGCCTCAGAAACGGAGTGGGTGGGCTCCAGGGTACAGAAAAGTGGAAGCCTTTTGTGCACCAGGCGGTAGAATAGAACAGCCAGAAAAAGGAACACGCAGAATGAAAATAGGGGATGAATCTCAGCAGTACAATCGGAGTTCTAGATCTCTGAAGTGGCAACATAAATGTGCAAGTCCCCACCTGGGTCAGGGAAGTGCGCAGCTGGCAAAAAGGAATAAAAGGCCTTCATTAATTCACTCCATCATTCATTCATGCAGAAATGATTCGTGAGCACCTACTAAACGCCTGAAGTCCCTGGATAGGGCAAACAGTTTGCCTTCAACTACTAATCTAAAGGTTAGCAGTTCAAACCCACCCAGTGGCGACAGGAAAGAAAGGCCTGACTCTACCTCTGTAAATATTACAGCCAAGAAAACCCTATAGGGCGGTTCTACTCTGTAGCACAAGGTGAAGGGCAGGCCAAGTAGGGGAGTGTTTTAGAGCGCAGGACACTGCAGCCAGCTCACCTGTATTCACGTCATCACTCCGTTACTTCTGCTGTGTGACCTTGAACAAGCCTCTTCACCTCTGGCACAGGAAATGGGGTCCATGCAGCCCCTGCCTCAGCAGGTTGGTTTTGAGTTCATGGATGAAAATCACTGAGCTTACAAGTAACGAATGCTTAACAAGTATCAGGGAAAAGACAAGGCCCTGAATCCAGGAGTCTGTGACTCCACTGGGGAGACCTGGGGGACTCAGACATTATAGGGCTGCTGGCCCAGGGTATGGTCTCAGTGCAGGGAAGGGTTGGAAAGTCTCAGGAGGACTTCAAAGGAGAGGAAGGGCCTGAGTGTCTCAAAGTGAAGAGGACCAAAGATAGCACTCCAGAAGCTGGCACCGATACAAGAATTGCCTGGTGGCTGTGGGGACTGTCAGGGCCAAGTGTAGTCAGGCAGAGGGCCTCGCGGCCACCAAAGCAAAAGAAGGAAGGCTAGCTCAGGAGGGTTGACTGGCTCCTGGAAGGTTCCAGAGTCCAGCTCCTGGGCCGAGGGCTGTGCTCCTGCGGGTTTGGTCTCTCCTGCCTGACATTTTAAACTAAGCAAACAGACCAATAAGAATAATTCTCACAGGCAGATGACTCGGTGCAATGTGTGTGTGTGACCTGAATGCTGTACAAACACCAGAAGCGAATAAATGGACAGGAGAAGAATTTTTTTGATTGTTCCAAGCGAAATTTCTGCCTTTTGCTTGTATTTAGAAAATTAAGTCAGACCTTTGTCAGAGGAGGAGGCACTCCTGGTTTTAACAAAGGCCTAAATACTAGTGGAGTCCATGGGTGGTGCAAATGGCTAAGAGCTGTGCTGCCAGCTGAAAGGCTGGAGATTCGAACCCACCGAGAAGCACCGCAGAAGAAAGGCCTGGCAATCTGCTTCTGAAAGCTCACAGCCATGAAAACCCTGTGGTGCATAGTTCTACTCTGAAACAAATGGGGTCGCCGTGAGTTGGAATCCACCCAATGGCAACTGGTTTGGTTTTTGGAAGATAACAATGCCCGTTACGCCCTCAATAAATACTTGTTGAATGAATGAATGAGTGAATGAAGAAACAAATTGGGAAGCTCGCTAATATTTTTGCAGGCCACCGCTCCTGCCTGCAAGTTGGAGGGTAATTGCAATTCTTGTCAGCTGAAGCCCCCTGGCTCCCTGAGGAGCCTGTTCATATTGAGCGTCAGTAGAAAATGCGACCCTCCAGGCTAGGCAACTTCAAGGTCAACATTGCCAGGATCTTATTATGAACACTGTTAATTCTGAATTAAATCTTGGAAGAATGGGACTTGAAGCGGCAGGGCAGGGGGAGGAAATTTCTCCAAGCCAAAAAAGAACTCTATCATGGAGCCCCTGGCCTCCTGCTCAGGGCAGGGGGAGCTGAGATGGACTCTTGCCCCCTTGGTCATGCCCTCTGGGTTCCTTGGTCCCTCCCGACCCTTCATCAGAGGCCCTGCTTCCCTTCACCCTCCATCCCCAAGGTCATGCCCCCCTCCCACCCAGGGTTCTGGCTTAGATTCTTGCTCCCTCACTCTTCAGGCCCCATCTAACCCTGCTGCAAACTAAGACTTCTAACGATGCACAATTATTGAGCACCTACTGTGTGCCTGGCCCTGTAACAAGCGCTTCATATACATTAGCTCATTTGCTCCTCATAGCAGCCCTCCTGAGAGCATCGTGGGCCTCGTTTTATAGATGAGGATACTGAGGTTCAGAGAGGCCCAAGGTCCACGCCACTGGAAGAGTCAGAGCCAGGATCTCAACCTGTGACTCTGAAGCCTGTGCTCTCAACCCCACTACAATCAGTCTTGTGCAGGCATCAGGATTTTGCCTTATCAGTGCACCACCTTTCCTATTCTTTACTTAATATTTTTATACAAACTGACTTTATTTTTGACATAAATAAATGCATTTAAAGTAAACGCTATAACACTACGGTGTATATAAAAATGGAGGTGCCTGGGTGGCACAAACGGTTTGTGCACTACCTGAAGGTTGGCGGTTCGAACCCACCCGGCAGTGCCACAGAAGAAAGGCCTGGCAATCTGCTTCCATAAAAGATTACAGCCAAGAAAACTCTGTGGAGCAGTTCTACTCTGTAACACACGGAGTTACCATGAGTCAGGACTGACTCAACTGCAACGGACTCGCTTTAGATTTTATATGAAAAATAGTATCACTTATCAAAACACTGAGCAAGAATTACCACTGAATCTTACTACCTGCTGGAGACACCTGCCCCACTCTTCAGTCCAAAGGGACACTTTGTCACCAAACCACCTCTTTCACCAAGACAGGATTGATGGAGCTGTCAAAGGGGCCTTTGTCACCCCTGTGACCCAGCACTGTGAAGGCTCAGTCTGGGCCCCTGACAACATCCTCCTGTGACCCACCCACCCTCAGTGATATATGGGCCACTCTGTGGAATTGTCCTCCCCTGTCCTGGAACACATCTATTTCCAGGGCTCCAATGCCCGCGCCACTCTGAGGGTCCCCATCTGTGTGTCTACAGCCCAGGTCCCTGTGGCCAATGGCTCAGTGGTCAGGTTCTCCCCTGGGTTCACCCCAAGCTCCAGCCACAGCAGTGTACACACACACCCACACCTGAGCCCCCACATACTTGAAAGGCACCACACACAGCCCAGGGACCCAACTGGAAAAAGGGGAGTCATTCCAGTGTCCTCCCTACCCCCAGCATCTCACCCTCAACATTTCAGTCAATTTGCGAATTTGGGACTTCCCTGTGCCAGGCTGTGAGCTGGGTAGAGATGAATCAGGCCTACTCACCACCCAGCCCTGGAGGAGTTCATAGGTTCGTGACAGAAAAATAACGACTGCGCACCCCAGACAGCTCTAATTGCTCAGGGAGAGGTTTTGGGAGACAGACAAGGGGAGAGCTGTTTAACCTGGGGGTCCTTAGGTAGGTTCACGAAGGAGGTGATGCTTAATTAGTAGGTAAGAAAACCTCTCTCTCATCACCATTTTGATTCTCAGAACATGCTGTGGTTACCTTAGAAATGTCTGGCCCCATTTACAGAGGAGGAAATAGAGGCCTAGCAGCTTCAAGTAACACAATGTCATACTGGCTCTTTGTGGTGGAGCCAAACCTTTGTCTTTTTCCAACGCTTCCCATTGTTTCTCAAACAAGCACCCAGCAAACCTTCAATGGCTTGCATGAAATACCTTCATCTCCAGATGGAGCAGAAAGCTCTTGGATACAGTAGCTATTTCTCTCTCCCCACCATCCTCCAGTTCCCCCCGACATCATGCCCACCAAAAACCAAAGCCAAACCTGTGACCATTGAGTCAATTCCAACTCACCATGATCCCATGTGTTACAGGGCAGAACTGCTCCACAGGGTTTTCTTGGCTATAATCTTGATGGAAGCAGATTGCCCTGCCTTTCTTCCTTGGTACTCCTCAGTGGGTTCAAACCACCAACCTTTGGTTAGTAGTCAAGTGTAAACCACTTGCACCACCTAGGGTCCTACCAAGCATACAGTTTCCTGCAAACCAGAGGTGCTTAAGTAAAGGATGGGGTAGGGTGCTAAGAGCAGAGGGAGGAAGAAAAAGCGGAGGTATAAATGCAATACAGTCCTCGTCTGCCTTCTCACTGGGAAGACAATGTCCTGGGACCAGGAGCAGACATGAGGCAGGCCCCTAACAACCCAGGGGTCACGGAAAGGGATGGGGACTCCTCCGGAAGGTATTCTGGAACAGTAATCGTGAAGTTGGTCGTGCTTTGCTCAAAATGTTGCACTGCTTTTCTTGTTTGAGACGGAGCCGGACTGACGACTGACGAGGGAGGAACCCGGACATAGCTTAGAGTTCGGGCATCTTCACTGTCCACCTCCGCCAGGCCAGTTAGCAGCCACGCTGTCCCCATCCCAGCCCGCTGTCGGAATCCGGGATGGCAAAGCCACAGAAGGGAACTCATTCCTGGGGTTTATGCTGAGAGAGAAGCACTTTGCCGAGAACTTCGGCTCCCCCTAGCGACCATCAAGGGTAGCAGCGCCCACCTGGAATGTGGCTCTGCAGCCCAACCAATGGCTCCGGCCAGAGAACGGGAAGGTCAAGTGCAACGGGAAGGATCCCGGGGCATCGCTCCTGAGGCCGGCCCAGCCGGACACCCCACAGTAGCCAGTGGTGACGGCAGGGTCTGTAGTGCGCCCTGGAGGCTCACGGAAATTTCATTAGCTCAGAATCTAAATGTTCGTGATGCCTTTTTTCCCCTCAGAGGAGTCTCATAACCACTGTTTTAAATACTATCTTAGAGCTTGAAATTAATAACACTACTATTGACACTGTGCAGGCTTTAAAAGTGCCCCTAACAGCTTTTTCCCCCAGTTTCCCATATCTAAATAATTGATCGTTTTAATCGCTGTTGTTAAGCCAATGGCAGCCGCTAATTAAGTCACTTATCAGAGGTTTTTTGCCTCCTTTTGTCTGAGAGGTAAGGGAGAAAGTTTTCTGGGTTTCAGTAATTACAGTGTTTTCCTGGCAATCGAGGTGCTATTCACAGGCCTGGCCTCCCATGGCCACAGGCAGCCAGGGAGTACAGTGGTACACTCAGCAACCCACACTGGGCCTCCCAGGGATGGATTACCCAATAAGCAAGATAAATGCTTAGGGCATCAACAAAACAGGGGCACCAGCTGTCCAAAGCAAAGATGCATAGACACCAAGCAGATAGGACACAAGGAAAAGCAAGTGCCACAGTGGAAAGGAACTGGCAGAGCTGTTTAAGCTATGAGGCCTCTACCACTTCAACATCTTCTTGGACATCTGTCTCCTATAGTCCCCTCCCATGTAATTGAAATTCCTTATCTTGGCGGGTCTCCTGGGAGTATACGATTTCTTTCTAATAAACAAGAGGTAGGGGTGGGCCGTCAAGTCTAACTCTCGCTACCTTCACCCACTATGCAACTGGATCCAACATGAGTGGTTACTGGGCAAGGATGGATTATATTAATAGATGGCAGGTCTCTGATCCATTTTGAGAGAACCATCTTGTACACCCATGTCAGCTAATCCAGCAACTCCAGCCAGAAGGTCCAGCAATGTTCTTTGCTATGATACAAACACAAGGGTATGCTCGTGCACATGGGCTGGTAAACAATGAACGGGAACACCAGTCCCAGATGATGTGCAGAAGTGAGGGAACTCGAGGAGATGGGGCCAAGATGGTGGAATAGACGGATGCTTCCAGCGAGCCCTCTTACAACAAAGACCCAAAAAAAGAAGTGAAACGAGTATATTTGTGACAAGCTATGAGCCCTGAACATCAAAGGCAAGGTTAGAAAACGAACTGAGGGGCAGTGGGAGGAAGAGACTGTTCAGAAGCAGAGAGGAGTTACCACTCCCAAATTGCAGGGAGCCCTCAGGCACCATTTCCGGAGTGGCGGCAGTGGGCTGTTACTAGCATTCGGCCGCAGTTTCCTTAGGGAGAAGCAGCCAGCTACACAGCCTACTCACACCTCCAGACCCAGAGAAGAACGGTGCTCTCAGCAAAAGCTAAATACTTGCGTATATTTTACCACCCCCACCCCCACCCCCCCCCCACACACACACCCAAGCCGGCTTCAGCAGCTGACTTCCCTGGGCCTGAGATAAACCCTGTTGAGTCCCTAGAGTCATCCTCCAGGCCCTGGAGAAGGAATAAATTCCCAACTGGGGGAAGAGATAATTTGCCAGCTCCACTAACAGGGGAGCTCAGGACAGAAGCGGTTCCTGTCCAGGCATAAACGGCCATGGATATTGAGTACCTTTCCCTTCTCCATGGACCTGTGTGGGCCTATTTCAGGAGAATAGGCCCTTGTTGGCAGACTACAACTGTTTCAGCTGTGTGCTGGAGAGGTGGGTATTTGATGTTTGACACCGCTTTGCCTATTAAACAGGGAACTCACCTACCCACATCAGGGCCCAAAGGACTAGTGTCTCCACTCAGGTCACCCAGCCACCTCCAACAGGGGTCCGAGGATAACTGGTACCTCCCAATACTTACAACCAAAAACATTGGGTGCCATGGTCCGTCTGCAGAACCCACCCACCTGTACACTCTAAGGAACAGGGACATGCTGTCCTCAGAGACACATGGGGGACGATTCTCAGCCTCCTGCCTTGTTCAGAGCGTGACCCCCTGCTGCAACTAGATACCGGTAACCACACCAGTCACCCCTGCCCCTCTAAGACTGTAGGGGAGAGCCTGTACCACACACTTGGTGATCCCCTCCCTGGGCACTTGAGCTGAATTCGTACAAGAAAAGTGAATGGACTCCTAGACTGATATACATGATAACAGCTCTAGCCATCCAGAGACAGGACATCAGAACTCCAAAGGTGAAAATAATCAAGCTAGCGCACTCAAGCAACCCATTTGGGCATATCAAAACAAAACAAAGCAAAAACCTACGATACAGTAAGCAAACATAAAATAAACCAATACAATAACTTATAGATGGCTTGGAGAAAACAGTCAGGATCAAGTCACATGAAGAAACTGATGATGATCACCTCAACGAGCTCTCAAAACAAAGAATCCAGGGATCTTCTAGATGAAAGTGCCATCCTGGAATTACCAGAGGCAGAATACAGAAGATTAATATACAGAACCCTTCAAGACATCAGGAAGGAAATCAGGCAATATGCAGAACAAGCCAAGGAACACACAGATAAAGCAATTGAAGAAATTAAAAAGGTTATTCAGGAACGTAATGAAAAATTTAATAAGCTGGAAAAATCCACAGACAGACAGCAATCAGAAATTCAGAACATTAACAACAAAATTACAGAATTAGACAACTCAATAAAAAGTCAGAGGACCAGAATTGAGCAAGTGGAAGGCAGAATTTGTGAACTTGAAGATAAAGCACTTGGCACCAATATATTTGAAGAAAAATCAGATAAAAGAATTTTAAAAAATGAAGAAACCTTAAGAATAATGTGGGACTCTATCAAGAGAAATAACCTACAAGTGATTGGAGTCTCAGCACAGGGAGGGATAACAGAAAATACGAGAAAATTGTTAAAGATTTGTCGGCAGAAAACTTCCCTGATATTGTGAAAAATGAGAAGATAGCTATCCAAGATGCTCATCGAACTCCACATAAGGTAGATGTTAAGAGAAAGTCACCAAGACATATTATAATCAAACTTGCCAAAACCAAAGATAAAGAGACAATTATAAGAGCAGTGAGGGATAAACAAAAAGTCACCTACAAAGGAGAGCCAATAAGAATAAGCTCGGACTACTCAGCAGAAAGCATGCAGGCAAGAAGGCAATACGATGACTTATATAAAATATTGAAGGAAAAAAATTGCCAACCAAGAATCATATATCCAGCAAAACTTCTCTCAAATACAAAGGTGAAATTAGGACATTTCCAGAAAACACAAGTTGAGGGAATTCATAAAAACCAAACCAAAACTACAAGAAACACTAAGGAGAGTTCTTTTGTTAGAAAATCAGTAATATCAGGTATCAACCCAAGACTAGAACACTGGAAAGAGAAACCAGATGTCAGCCCAGACAGGGAAATCACAAAAATAAATCAAGATAAAAAAAATGCTCAAAACAGGGAAACAGCGATGTCATTATGTAAAAAAAAAAGACAACATTAAAACAATAAAGAGGGACTAAGAAATGGAGTCATAGATCTTCATATGGAGAGGAAAACAATGTGATACAAAGAAATAAAAGTTAGTTTTAAATTTAGAAAAATAGTGGTAAACAATAAGGTAACCACAAAGGAGACAAACTATCCTACACATCAAAATAAAGTACAAGAAAAAAATAGAGACTCAGCAGAAACAAAATCAACAACAACAAATATGAGGAAAAGACAATATATAAAGATAATCTACTCAGCACATAAAATTAAGTAGGAAAAAGAAACTGTCAACAACACACAAAAAAGACATCAAAATGATAGTACTAAATTCATACCTATCCATAATTACGCTGAATGTAAATGGCCTAATGCACCAATAAAGAGATAGAGAGTGGCAGAATGGGTTTAAAAACATGATCCATCTATATGCTGCCTACAAGAGACACACCTTAGACTTGACACACGAACAAACTAAAACTCAAAGGATGGAAAAAAATACACTAAGCAAACAATCAAAAAAGAGCAGGAGGGGCAATATTAAGTACTGACAAAATAGACTTTAAAGTTAAATCCATCATAAAGGATAAGGAACGACGCCATATAATGATGAAAGGAACAGTATACCAGGATGATATAACCATATCAAATATTTATGCAACCAATGATAGGGCTGCAAGTTACATAAAACAAACTTTATCAGCATTGAAAAGTGAGATAGACAGCTCCACGATAATAGCAGGAGACTTCAACACACCACTTTCAGTGAAGGACAGGACATCCAGAAAGAAGCTCAATAAAGACACGGAAGATCTAAATGCCACAGTCAACCAACTTGACCTCATAGAAATGTACAGAACACTTCCACCCAACAGCAACCAAGTATACTTTCTTTTCTAGTACACACAGAACATTCTCTAGAATAGACCACATATTAGGTCATAAAGCAAGCCTTAGAAGAATCCAAAACATTGAAATATTACAAAGCATCTTCTCTGACCATAAGGCCATAAAAGTGGAAATCAATAACAGAAAAAGCAGGGAAAAGAAATCAAACACTTGGAAACTAAACGATACCCTGCTCAAAAAAGACTGGATTATAGAAGACATTAAGCATGAAATAAAGAAATTCATTGAGTCCAATGAGAATGAAAACACTTCCTATCAGAACCTTTGGGACACAGCAAAAGCGGTGCTCAGAGGCCAATTTATATCAATAAATGCACACATCCAAAAAGAAGAAAGGGCCAAAATCAAAGAATTATCCCTACAACTTGAACAAATAGAAAGAGAGCAGCAAAAGAAACCTTCAGGCACCAGAAGAAAACAAACAATAAAAATTAGAGCAGAACTAAATGAAATAGAAAACAGAAAAACAACTGAAAGAATTAACAAGACCAAAAGCTGGCTCTTTCAAAAAATAAACAAAATTGATAAACCATTGGCCAAACAGCCAAAAGAAAAACAGGAGAGGAAGCAAATAACCTGAATAGGAAATGAGATGGGTGATATTACAACAGAACCAATTGAAATTAAAAGAATCGTACCAGATTACTATGAAAAATTGTACACTAACAAATTTGAAAACCTAGAAGAAATGGATGAATTCCTAGAAACACACTACCTACTTAAACTAACACAAACAGAGATAGAACAACTAAATAGACCCATAACGAAAGAAGAGATTGAATAGGTAATCAAAAAACTCCCAACAAAAAAAAGTCCTGGCCCGGATGGCTTCACTGCAGAGTTCTACCAAACTTTCAGAGCAGAGTTAACACCACTACTACTAAAGGTATTTCAGAGCATAGAAAAGGATGGAATACTCCCAAACTCATTCTATGAAGCCAGCATATCCCTGATACCAAAAACAGGTAAAGACACCACAAGAAAAGAAAATTACAGACCTCTATCCCCCATTAACTTAGATAAAAAATCCGCAATAATATTCTAGCCAATAGAACTTAACAACATATCAAAAAAATAATTCACCGTGACGGAGTGGGATTCATACCAGGTATGCAGCGATGGTCCAACAGTAGAAAAACAATTAATATAATCCACTTTTTTTTTTTTACCACATAAATAAAACAAAAGACAAGAATCACATGATTTCATCCCTTGATGCAGAAAAGGCATTTGACAAAGTTCAACACTCATTCATGATAAAAACTCTCAGCAAAATAGGAATAGAAGGAAAATTCCTCAACATAATAAAGGGCATTTATACAAAGCCAATAGCCAAAGGCATCCTAAATGGAGAGAGCTTGTAAGCATTTCCCTTGAGATCCGGAACCAGACAAGGATCCCCTTTATCACCACTCTTATTCAACATTGTGCCGGAGGTCTTAGCCAGAGCAATTAGGCCAGATAAAGAAATAAAGGGCATTTTAGATTGGCAAGGAAGAAGTAAAAATATTTCTATTTGCACATGACATGATCTTATACACAGAAAACCTTGAGGAATCCTCAAGAAAACTACTGAAACAAATAGAAGACCTCAGCAGAGCATCAGGATACAAGATAAACATACAAAAATCAGTTGGATTCCTCTACACCAACAAAAAGAACATCGAAGAGGAAATCACCAAATCATAACCATTTACAGTAGCCCCCAAGAAGATAAAATACTTAGGAATAAATCTTACCAGAAATGTAAAAGACTTCTACAAAGAAAACTACAAAACACTTCTGTAAGAAACCAAAAGACACCTACGTAATTGGAAAAATACACCTTGCTCATGGATAGGAAGACTTAACAATGTAAAAATATCTATTCTACCAAAAGCAATCTATAGATTTAATGCAATTTCGATCCAAATTCCAACGACATTTTTTAATGAGATGGAGAAACAAATCACCAACTTCGTATGGAAGGGAAAAGGGCCCCAGATAAGTAAAGCATTACTGAAAAAGAAGAACAAAGTGGGAGGCCTTACTTTACCTGATTTTAGAACCTATTATACCGTCACAGTAGTCAAAACAGCCTGGTACTGGTACAACAACAGATACATGGACCGATGGAACAGAATTGAGAATCCAGGCATAAATCCATCCACATATGAGCATTTGCTACTTGACAAGGGCCCCAAAGCAGTTAAATGAGGAAAAGACTATCTTTTTAACAAATGGTGCTGGCATAACTGGATATCCATTTGCAAAAGTCAACCTTTGCAATGAATTCAATCAAGTGACTTTTAACTGTATAGCATTTATGTACAGAGTTATGTTCTAAGTTTTGTAAACAATAATATTTGTAACTGTAACTTCAAAATATGATTGGTGTACATCCAGATGCAATCTAGTATACACTTAATATAATACAAATATGGTTAATAATATAATACTAAAAAAAAACACATTACCGTCAAGTCAATTCTAACTCATAGGGACCCTCTAGGACAGAGTAGAACAGCCCCATAGGGTTTCCAAGGATCTGCTGGTGGATTTGAACTGCCAAACTTTTGGTTAGGACCCACATTCTTAACCACTGTGCCAGTCACATTTAAAAGAAGTTACATCATGGATAGCTAAGACACACACACATACACATACATGCATGTATATATAAATATAACTCTAATATCCCATTTGAATGTGTAAGTAAGCAGAGGAGGGAGTACCACAGATTATCAGTGCCTGGGACCCTCTCATGCCTTAATCCAGCCCTGGACCCTCCCCATGGTCAGTGCAGAGGTGGCCCAGTAAGCCCGTCTCGGCTCCTGCAGGATCGGGGGTGGGAGTGGGGGACATCGCCATGGCAAGAGCACTGTGTGAACAACCCATAAAACATCTTTTTGGAGAGAAACCACAGCCTTTCAGTTTCAGTTCCCCAACTGCTGAGTGCTCGCAGCCTGGAAGACCTGCCGGAGGGTGACGTTCATTTAACTAGAGCAGCTTTGCCAAAAGAGGCCAAATAACCTGTTGCCAGGGCCCTGCTACGGGGATGGGAGGGAGCCACTGACCGTGGGTTTTCCTGGAAAATAGCTCCCACATCAGTGCCTTGCATTACCTGGAGCCCAACAGCCAGGCCATGGCAGGCCAAACGGAGTTTTCTTGGCTGTAATCTTTACGGAAGGAGCCCTGGTGGTGCAATGGTTTAGGCTGGGCTGCTAACCAAAAGGTCAGCTATTTCAACCCACCAGTGACTCCAAGGGAGAAAGACCCTGACAATCTGCTCCCATCAAGATTACAGCCTAGGAAACCCTATAGGGCAGTTCCGCTCTATCCTGTAAGGTCACTATGAGTCCGAATCTACTTGTCGGCACACAACAGCAACAACAATATTTACAGAAGCAGATTGCCAGGTCTTTCTCCCACAGAACAGCTGGGTGGGAGCAGCAGGTTGGGTCCAAGCTACCAACCTTTTGGTTAGCAGCCCAGCCCTTAACCCTGGAGCCACCAGGACTCCTTATTAAGAAGCGTAGTGGTGACGTTGGTAGAAGTCCCGGAAGCCAGCATTTACAGAGTGTAACTTCCTATAACAGGCTTGCTTTGTGTGCATTTTGGCATTTATCCCCAAGACAACTCTATGACAGAGGCTGTTACCGCTCCTGGTTCATAGACTTAGAACTATGGCTTAGAGAGATTAAGGAACTTATTCAAACAGCAAAATTCCAGAGGCAGGAGGCTAACCCACATCTGCCTGTCCACACAAAATTTCCAGGTTCCAAACTGGCCCCCTTCCGGTCTTCCCCCATCCCCAGAGTCTCTGGTCTCCCCCATCTCATGCCTCTTGCCCCACCCTCACCACAGGCTCATGTGAATCAACACACAAATGTGTGTCTGTTCCCAAACAGACAGCCTGGGTCTGACTTGTTGCAATCAAAAGGGCACGATGTTTCTACCGAACTCACGAAGTTACCTTTTGCAGATGGAGATATTGTTTTGGGTGTTATCTTACTCTGTGGTGAATGACCGATCACTCAGCAGCTCCCCTTGGTGGGGGCTGAGATGCAGGTGTCCGCTCTACCCCATCCCCACTGCCTTGGGTCAGACCTTCATCAACTCTTGCCTGGACCAACCACTAGAAGAGTGTCCCTACAGGTCTCATTCTAGCCCAACTTGCCTCCAACCTCATCCACTCTCTTAATGACTGCAACAAAGGGGTTCTAGCACCGAGTACCACTCCCTCCCCACCTTCAAAGCCTCCAAAGGCTCCCCATTCCCCTTCAGGATAAAACCCAACTTCCCTTCTTGACATACCAAGTGTTCTATGATCTCACTTTGCCAACCCCTTCAAGCTCACCTTCCAGTGCCACTCCATCCCACTGGTCGAAACCATCTATAAGCTTATCCCTGCGTACACTGTACTTGCTCATATCTCTGGACATGTCCACATGGTCTTCCCTTTCTCTATGTTGCCCTTCCTTTGCACACAGGTTCTACCTGGAAGAAACCTATTCGGCTATCAAATCCTGGCTCAAGTGTTGCCTCCAATGAGAAAGCTTCCCTGGGACTCCCTCAGCCACACCTCACAGGCAAATGAAAGTGACTCTCTCCTCATGACCCTCCTTCTCAACACCTACTACATCTATCCACTGGGCATACCCTTCACCACTTTGTAATCTCATGACTTGAATGCATGTGAGTCCCCCGGCCTGTGAGCTCCTGGAGGGCAGGGTGATACACGATTAATTCCTATATTCTGGGAACCTAGGAACCTGGGTGTTGTAAGCAGTTTGCTATCGGCTGCCAACCAAAAAGTTGGCAGTTCATACCCATCTAGCCACTCAATGGAAGAAAGATCTGGCAATCACTCTGCTTCCATAAAGACTACAGTGAATATGTAGATAATAGATTAGAATTATTTTAGGTGAAGAGAAAGGAAACACACAATACAGGCGAGGTCAGCACAACTGGACTAAACCAAAAGCAAAGAAGTTTCCTGAATAAACTGAATGCTTCGAAGGCCTGCGTAGCAGGGGCGGGGATTTGGGGACCATGGTTTCAGAAGACATCTAAGTCAATTGGCATAATAAAATCTATTAAGAAAACATTCTGCATCCCACTTTGGAGAGTGGCTTCTGGGGTCTTAAACGCTAGCAAGCAGCCATCTAAGATGTATTAATGGGTCTCAACCCACCTAGAGCAAAGGAGAATGAAGAACACCAAAGACACAAGGTAATTATGAGCCCAAGAGACAGAAAGGACCACATAAACCAGACACTGTATTGGCCTGAGACCAGAAGAACTAAATGGTGCCTGGCTACAACCAATGACTGCCCTGACAGGGAACACAACAGAGAATTCCTGAGGGAGCAGGAAAGCAGTGGATGCAGACTCCAAATTCTCGTAAAAAGACCAGACTTAAGGTCTTACTGAGACTAGAAGGACCCCGAAGGTCGTGGTCCCCAGACCTTTGGTTAGCCCAAGACAGGAACCATCCCCAAAGCCAACTCTTCAAACAGAGATTGGACTGGACTACGGGCATAGAAAATGATACTGGTGAGGAGTGAGCTTCTTGGATCAAGTAGACACATGAGACTATGTTGGCTTCTCCCGTCTGGAGGGGAGATGAGAGAGCAGAGGGGGTCAGAAGCTGGCCGAATGGGCACGAAAATAGAGAGTAGAGGGGGAGACCAATTAGGAGTATATAGTAAGGTGTATGTAACTTTTTGTATGAGAGACTGACCTGATTTGTAAACTTGCACTTAGAGCACAGTAAAAATTAAAAAAAAAAAAAAAAAAGATTACAGTGAAGAAAACACTACGGAGCAGTTCTACTCTGTAACATGCGGGGTCGACATGAGTCAGGGGTTGATTTTACAGCAGCTAATAACAACAACAATGCAGGCCTTGGGAGTGGCTGACACTAAAATCATTAAAAAAGAAAGAAAAAGAAGATAAAGTAATTAATGTTGAGTGAACGAGTAGAGAGAGGGCACTTCAGTGGTCCATACAAGAGCTGGGGAGGGCCTAGATGAAGTCAGTGGTGACAGAGATGACAGTAGTGAGCTGTCTGTGGATTTGAAGACTCCATCTTCATCCTGGCTGTATCAGTGACTATAGATGAGTCACCTGGCCTTTATCTAACCCTCAGTTTCCTTGTCCATAAATATGGATTTAATAGCAACACATTACCAATCTCAACCAACCTCCCAGGAGCCAACAAGACAACACAAAGGAAAACATCCACCATATGGCCCTTTATGAGAGTGAGTCACTCATGTCTGATGCAGCTTTCACATTGATTCCACAGGTGTGGACATTCTAAGAAGCTTGGTTTCTGTTGGAGTGTCTTGGACTTTCCAAGTTGAGCTGTGCTTTCAAGGATAAATAAAATGTGGGTGGGTGGATGGAGAGGAGAGGAAATATGCTCCAGTGACAGAAAATGATCTGATCTGGGGACACCCTGGAGGGAGAGGGAAGGACAATGGAAAAACACCCCTCCTGAGCATCTGCTATATTCTCAGCATTGTGCAAGGCATGTTCCATCCTCTTATTTCACCCTTCCAAGAATCATCTACAATCAAAATGAGGGATCTGCAGTCTATTTCCGCTCACCACAAACACCATTAAAAAAACGAATGGAGGAAATATTTTAAACTAGAGAAAGGCCTGGGAGGCGGAGCCAAGATGGCAGAATAGACAGACGCTTCCCTAGAGCCCTCTTTACAACAAAGACCCGAAAAAACAAGTGAAACGAGTATATTTGTGACAAGCTGGGAGCCCTGAGCATCAAAGTCAAGCTTAGACGATGAACCGAGGGGCAGGGGAAGGAAGAGAGCATTCAGAAGCAGAGAGGAATTACCGGACCTGAATCACGGGGAGCCCGCAGGCACCATTCCTGGAGGGGCCGTGGCAGCGGGCTGGTCCTAGCGTTCAGCCGCAGTTTCCTCAGGGAGAAGCAGCCAGCCACACAGCCTACTCACACCTCCAGAACCTGAGCAGAAGGGTGCTCTCAGCAAAAGCTAAGTACCTGCATATATTTTACCCCACCTCCCCACCCCCACCCCCAAGCCAGCTTCAGTGGCTGAATCCCTGGGCCTGAGATAGATCCTGGTGAGCACCTATAGCCATCCTCCCGGCCTTGGGGAAGGAAAAAATTTGCAACTAGGGGGAAAAGATAATTTGATAGCTCCATTAATCAACTCAATGGCACTGAGTTTGTTATTAACCAGGGGAGATCAGGACAGAAGTGGCTCCTGTCCAGACATAAACTGTCCATGGACCTTGAGCACCTTTCCCTTCTGCATGGACCTGTGTGGGCCTATTTCGGGAGGATAGGCCCTTGTTGGCAAACTCCAACTATTTCAGCTGTGCGGTGGAGAGGTGGGTGTTTGACGTTTGACATTGCTTTGCCTATTAAACAAGGTCCTCACCTACCACATCAGGGACCTAAGGATTGGTAGCTCCACTCAGGTCACCCAGCCACCCTCAACAGGGGTCCAAAGATAACTGGTACCTCCAGTCCTTACAACTAAAAACTTTGGGTGCCCATGGTCCCTCTGCAGAACCCACCCACCAGCACACTCTAGGGAACAGAAACGCGTTTTCCTCAGAGACACTCGGGGGTCAGTTCTCAGCCCCTGGCCTTGTTCAGAGCGTGACCCCCTACTGCAATCACATACCAGTATATACGCCAATCACCCCTGCCCCTCTAAGACTGTAGGACAGAGAGTGTACCACACACTTGATATCAGCTACCTGGAAACCTGAGCTGAATTCATACAAGAAAATTGAATGGACTCCTAGACTGATATACAGCTCTAGCCAGCTGGGGACAGGACACCTGAGCTCTAAAGGCGAAAATAATCAAGCTAGCTCACTCAAGCAACCCATAGGAGTATACCAAAACAAAACAAAGCAAGAAGCTACACACAGTACCCAACCCAGTAAGCAAGCATAAACTAATACAATAACTTATAGATGGCTCAGAGACAACAGTCAGTATCAAGTCACGTAAAGAAACAGACCATGATCACCTCAACAAGCTCTCAAAACAAAGAATCCAGGGATCTTCTAGATGAAAGTACATTCCTGGAATTACCAGAGGCAGAATACAAAAGTTTAATACACAGAACCCTTCAAGACATCAGGAAGGAAATCAGGCAATATGCAGAACAAGCCAAGGAACACACAGATAAAGCAGCTGAAGAAATTAGAAAGATTATTCAGGAACATAATGAAAAGTTTAATAAGCTGGAAAAATCCACAGACAGCAATCAGAAATTCAGAAGATTAACAATAAAATTACAGAATTAGACAACTCAATAAAAAGTCAGAGGAGCAAAATTGAGCAAGTAGAAGCTAGAATTTGTGAACTTGAAGATAAATCACTTGGCACCAATATATTTGAAGAAAAATTAGATAAAAGAATTTTAAAAAATGAAAACTTAAGAATCATGTGGGACTCTATCAAGAGAAATAACCTACGAGTAATTGGAGTACCAGCACAGGGAGGGATAACAGAAAATACAGAGAAAATTGTTAAAGATTTGTTGGCAGAAAACTTCCCTGATATTGTGAAAGATGAGAAGATATCTATCCAAGATGCTCATTGAACTCCACATAAGGTACATCTTAAAAGAAAGTCACCAATACATATTATAATCAAGCTTGCCTAAACCAAAGATAAAGAGACAATTATAAGAGCAGCGAGGGATAAACAAAAAGTCACCTACAAAGGAGAACCAATAAGAATAAGCTTGCACTACTCGGCAGAAACCATACAGGTAAGAAGGCAATGAGATGACATATTTAAAAAATTGAAGGAAAAAATTGCCTGCCAAGAATCATATATCCAGCAAAACTGTCTCTTAAATATGAAGGTGAAATTAAGACATTTCCAGATAAACACAAGTTGAGGGAATTCATAAAAACCAAACCAAAACTACAAGAAATACTAAAGGGAGTTCTTTGGTTAGAAAATTAATAATATCAGGTATCAACCCAAGACTAGGACACTGGGCAGAGCAAACAGAAGTCAACCCAGATAGGGAAATCCAAAAAAAACCAAGCAAGATTTTTAAAAAAAGCCCAACACAGGGTAGCGGTGATGTTATTACATAAAGGAAGACAACATTAAAATAATAAAGAGGGACTAAGAAATGTAATCATACATCTTCCATATGGAGAGGAAGATACGGTGATACAAAGAAATAAAAGTTAGTTATAAATTTAGAAAAATAGGGGTAAATAATAAGGTAACCACAAAGGAGACAAACTATCCTACTCATCAAAATAAAATACAAGGGAAAAATACAGACTCAGCAGAAAAAAAAAAAATCTACAACAAAAAATATGAGGAAAGGACAATATATAAAGAAAATCTACTCAGCACATAAAATCAAGTGGGAAAAAGAAACTGTTAACACACAAAAAAGACATCAAAATGATAGCACTAAATTCATACCTATCCATAATTACCCTGAATGTAAATGGACTAAATGCACCAATAAAGAGACAGAGAGTGGCAGAGTGGATTAAAAAACAAGATCCATGTATATGCTGCCTACAAGAGACACACCTTAGACTTAGAGACACAAACAAACTAAAACTCAAAGGATGGAAAAAATATGTCAAGCAAACGACAATCAAAAAAGAGCAGGAGGGGCAATATTAATTTCTGACAAAATAGACTTTAAAGTTAAATCCATCAGAAAGGATAAGGAAGGACACTATGTAATGATTAAAGGGACAACACACCAAGAAGATATAGCCATATTAAATATCCATGCACCCAATGACAGGGCTGCAAGATACATAAAAAAAAACTCTATCAGCATTGAAAAGTAAGATAGATAGCTCCACAATAATAGCAGGAGACTTCAACACACCACTTACGGTGAAGGACAGGACATCCAGAAAGAAGCTCAATAAGGACACGGAAGATCTAAATGCCACAATCAACCAACTTGACCTCATAGAAATGTACAGAACACTTCCACCCAACAGCAACCAAGTATACTTTCTTTTCTAGTACACACGGAACATTCTCTAGAATAGACCATGTATTCGGTCATAAAGCAAGCCTTAGAAGAATCCAAAACATTGAAATATTACAAAGCATCTTCTCTGACCATAAGGCCATAAAAGTGGAAATCAATAACAGGAAGAGCAGGGAACAGAAATCATACACTTGGAAACTGAACAATGCCCTGCTCAAAAAAGACTGGATTATAGAACACATTAAGGATGAAATAAAGAAATTCATAGAATCCAATGAGAATGAAAACACTTCCTATCAGAACCTTTGGGACACAGCAAAAGCGGTGCTCAGAGGTCAATTTATGTCAATAAATGCACACATCCAAAAAGAAGAAAGGGCCAAAATCAAAGAATTATCCCTACAACTTGAACAAATAGAAAGAGAGCAACAAAAGAAACCCACAGGCACCAGAAGAAAACAAATAATAAAAATTAGAGCTGAATTAAATGAAACAGGGAACAGAAAAATAATTGAAAGAATTAACAAGACCAAAAGCTGGTTTTTTGAAAAAATCAACAAAATTGATAAACCACTGACCAAACTGACAAAAGAAAAGCAGGAGAGGAAGCAAATAATCCAAATAAGAAATGAGATGGGCAATATTACAACAGACCCAACTGAAATTAAAAGAATCATACCAGATTACTATGAAAAACTATACTCAAACAAATTTGAAAACCTAGGAAAAATGGATGAAATCCTAGAAACACACTACCTACTTAAACTAACACAAACAGAGGTAGAACAACTAAATAGACCCATAACAAAAGAAGAGATTGAAAAGGTTATCAAAAAACTCCCAACAAAAAAAAGCCCTGGTCCAGATGGCTTTACTGCAGAGTTCTACCAAACTTTCAGAGCAGAGTTAACACCACTACAACTAAAGCTATTTCAGAGCATAGAAAAGGATGGAATACCACCAAACTCATTCTATGAAGCCACCATATCCCTGATACCAAAACCAGGTAAAGACATCACAAGAAAAGAAAATTACAGACCTATATCCCTCATGAATGTAGATGCAAAATCCTCAACAAAATTCTAGCCAATAGAATTCAACAACATATCAAAAAAATAATTCACCATGAGCAAGTGGGATTCATACCAGGTATGCAGGGATGGTTCAACATTAGAAAAACAATTAATGTAATCCACCACATAAATAAAAGACAAGAATCACGTGATTTTATCAGTTGATGCAGAAAAGGCATTTGACAAAGATCAACACACATGCATGATAAAAACTCTCCGCAAAATAGGAATAGAAGGAAAATTCCTCAACATAATAAAGGGCATTTATACAAAGCCAACAGCCAACATCACCCTACATGGAGAGAGCCTGAAAACATTCCCATTGAGATCGGGAACCAGACAAGGATGCCCTTTATCACCACTCTTATTCAACATTCTGCTGGAAGTCCTAGCCAGAGCAATTAGGCTAGATAAAGAAATAAAGGGCATCCAGATTGGCAAGGAAGAAGTAAAAGTATCTCTATTTGCAGATAACATGATCTTATACACAGAAAACCCTAAGGAATCCTCCAGAAAACTTCTGAAACTAATAGAAGATTTCAGCAGAGTATCGGGATACAACATAAACATACAAAAATCAGTTGGATTCCTCTACACCAACAAAAAGAACATTGTAGAGGAAACCACCACATCAATGCCATTTACAGTAGCCCCCAAGAAGATAAAATACTTAGGAATAAATCTTACCAGAGAGGTAAAAGACTTATACAAACAAAATTACAGTACACTTCTGCAAGAAACCAAAAGAGACTTACATAAGTGGAAGAGCATACCTTGCTCATGGATAGGAAGACTTAACATTATAAAAATGTCTATTCTACCAAAAGCAATCTATAGATTTAATGCAATTCTGATCCAAATCCCAAGAACATTCTTTAATGAGATGGAGAAACAAATCGCCAATTTCATATGGAAGCGAAAGAGGCCCCAGATGAATGAGGCATTACTGAAAAGAAGAACAAAGTGGGAGGTCTTACTTTACCTGATTTTAGAACCTATTATACCACCACAGTAGTCAAAGCAGCCTGGTACTGGTATAACAACAGATACGTGGACCAATGGAACAGAATTGAGAATCCAGACACAAATCCATCCACATATGAGCAGTTGATATTTGACAAAGGCCCCAAAACAGGTAAATGGGGAAAAGACAGTCTTTTTAACACATCGTGCTGGCATAACTGGATAGCCATCTGCAAAAAAAGGAAACAAGACCCATACCTCACTCCATGCACAAAAACTAACTCAAAATGGATCAAAGACCTAAATATAAAATCTAAAACGATAAAGATCATGGAAGAAAAAATAGGGACAAAGTTAAGAGCCCTAATACATAGCATAAACAGTATACAAAACATTATAAAGAATGTAGAAGAAAAAGTAGATAACTGGGAGCTCCTAAAAATCAAACACTTATGCTCATCCAAAGACTTCACCAAAAGAATAAAAAGACTACCTACAGACTGGGAAAAAGTTTTTAGCTATGACATTTCTGATCAGTGCCTGATCTCTAAAATCTACATGATACTGCAAAAACTCAACTGCAAAAAGACAAATAACCCAGTTAAAAAATGGCCAAAAGATATGAATAGACACTTCACTAAAGAAGACGTTCAGGTAGCTAACAGATGTATGAGGAAATGTTCATGATCATTAGCCATTAGAGAAATGCAGATCAAAACTACAATGAGATATCATCTCACTCCAACAAGGCTGGCATTAATCCAAAAAACACAAAATAATCAATGTTGGAGAGGCTGTGGAGAGATTGGAACACTTTATACACTGCTGGTGGGAATGTCAAATGGTACAACCACTTTGGAAATCGATTTAGCACTTCCTTAAAAAGCTAGAAAGAGAACTACCATACGATCCAGCAATCCCACTCCTTGGAATACATCCTAGAGAAATAAGAGCCTTTACACCAACAGATATAGGCACACCCATGTTCATTGCAGCACTGTTTACAATAGCAAAAACATGGAAGCAACCAAGGTGCCCATCAATGGATGAATGGATAAATAAATTATGGTATATTCACACAATGGAATACTACACATCGATAAAGAACAGTGAGGAATCTGTGAAACATTTCATAACATGGAGGAACCTGGAAGGCATTATGCTGAGTGAAATTAGTCAGTTGCAAAAGGACAAATATTGTATAAGACCACTATTATAAGAACTTGAGAAATAGTTTAAACTGAGAAGAAAACATTCTTTTGTGGTTACGAGAGGCGGGAGGGAAGGAGGGTGGGAGAGGGGCATTCACTAATTAGATAGTAGATAAGAACACTTTAGGTGAAGGGAAAGACAACACACAATACAGAGGAGGTCAGCACAATTGGACTAAACCAAAAGCAAAGAAGTTTCCTGAATAAACTGAATGCTTCAAAGGCCTGCGTAGCAGGGGCAGGGGTCGGGGGACCATGGTTTCAGGGGACATCTAAGTCCATTGGCATGATAAAATCTATTAAGAAAACATTCTGCATCCCACTTTGAAGAGTGGCATCTGGGGTCTTAAACATTAGCTAGCAGCCATCTAAGATGCATCAATTGGTCTCAACCTACGTGGATCAAATGAGAATGAAGAACACCAAGGACACAAGGCGATTACGAGCCCAAGAGGCAGAAAGGACCACATGAATCAGTGACTACATCATCCTGAGACCAGAAGAACTAGATGTTGCCTGGCTACAACCGATGACTGCCCTGACAGGGAACACAACAGAGAACCCCTGAGGGAGCAGGAGAGCAGTGGGATGCAGACCCCAAATTCTCAAGACCAGACTTAATGGTCTGACTGAGACTGGAAGGACCCCGGTGGTCATGGCCCCCAGACCTTCTGTCGCCCCAGGACAGGAACCATTCCCGAAGCCAACTCTTCAGACGTGGATTGGACTGGACAATGGGTTGGAGAGGGATGCTGGTGAGGAGTGAGCCTCTTGGATCAGGTGGACACTTGAGACTATGTTGGCATCTCCTGCCTGGAGGGGAGATGAGAGGGTGGAGGGGTTTAGAAGCTGGCGAAATGGACACGAAAAGAGAGAGTGGAGGGAGAGAGCGGGCTGTCTTACTAGGCGGAGAGTAATTGGGAGTGTGTAGCAAGGTGTATATGGGTTTTTGTGTGAGAGACTGACTTGATTTGTAAACCTTCACTTAAAGCACAATAAAAACTATTTTAAAAAATGAATGGACAAGCTACTGATTAGGAAAAATATTCACATCCAGATTTGAATTTTTTAAATGGGCAAAAGACTGGGACAGAAACAACACAAAAGAAAATATATGAATGGCCAATAAGCACATGAAAAATAACCTGAAGATTATTAGTCATCATGGAAATCCAAATTAAAACCGAAATGAGATACCACTACTACACCACAAGCGTGGCTAAAGTAAAAAGACTAACAACTTCAAATGTTGGTGAGGATGTGGAGCACCTGGAACTCTCTTACATTGCTGATGAATGTATAAATTGCACAACCACTTTAGAAAATGTTTGGCAATTATAAACATACACCAACCTTTTGACTCAGCAATTCCACTCCAAGTATTTGCCTGACTGAAATGAAGACATATATCTACACAAAGCCTTGTACAGGAATGTTCATAACAGCTTTATTCATAATAGCTCAAAACTGGAAAGAACCCAAATGTCCATCAGTAAGTGAAGGGATAGATGAATTGTGATGTACTACACAATGCAATACTACTCAGCAATAAAAGTAACAAGCTATTGATATGTGCAACAATATGGATAAATTTCAAAAACATGATGATGAGGGAAAGCAGCATACAAAAGTATATGTGTATGTATATATAAACCCATTGCCGTCGATTTGATTCCTACTCATAGCGACCCTATAGGACAGAGTAGAGTTTCCAAGGAGCGCCTGGTGGATTTCAACTGCCGATCTCTTGGTTAGCTGCCATAACTCCTAACCACTACACCACCAGGGTTTCCAAAAGTACATACAGTATATATGAAAAAGTATGTATTGTGTAATGCCATTCCTATGAAATCAAAGAATAAAGCTTGTCTGTGGTGATAGAAATCAAAATAGTGGGTGCCTTCACTTGGGGGGTAGAGATTGACTGGGAAGAGACTTGCAAGATGATCGAAGTGTTCTGTATCTTGCTGGAAACACTGGTTACATGGATGAATACATTTGTCAACTCGTTGAACTGAACACCTAAGACCTGTACGTTTGGTTGTATTTTCATTATCCTTCAATGTGAAAAAGATATGTAGTCAGACCATCTGGGTTTGAATCCTGGCTCCATCCCTTAACACATCTGTGACCCTGGTTAATATATAAGACTCCGTTGCCTTGCCTATAAAATGGGCGTAATACTAGCTCTTATCTGGGCACACCTGGCTATTAAGTGAAAACTTAGTGTGTGTGAAGAGCTTGACTCAGCACCTGAGACTTGGAAAAGCACACAATAAATATTAACTGAATAAAAGCTTGCCCAAGTTCCCGCAGTGAAGCAAGTAGAGTGAGGGTACAGGTGAGGATGACCCCTGCTATGTGCAGAGGCAGGGAAGAGGACAAGGAATGAGCCAGGCAGATAAGCCACCAGCCCACCCACTGCCCCAGAATCCTGGGAAAGAAGCTGTGCTGGGAGTCCTGTCTCCCTCCTGGGCCCCAGACACAAACAGACATTACAGTTGCTGCTTGTGGGCGAGTCATGATTTCTGGGCTCCTAGAGGCTGCGAGGACTAGACAGGTGGACACTGCCCACTGATTTGTTGTGGGAATTCTCAGCGTGTAGAGCACGTGGCCCAGCCCTGAGAAGGGACCAGACCAGGGCACATATAGACTTGGAAAGCAGATGGAGTGCTGAGTGGGGAAACTGAGGCATATGCACAGGCCATACATCAGGACAGGGGATGTGGGGAAGACTTTCTCTCCATGGTCTTCCTGAAACTCAGGGCTTCCCTGAACCCATGGGGTGTAACTGAGACCAGCTCTGCCTGCCCAACATGCAAGGGCACGCTCTGTGGCTCTGGTCCCTTGCAGACCCTAGAAGCACCCACCCATGCTAAGGTTAATAGAGTTCACCCCTCCACAGAACCACGTGGACTGAGGGCAGACACCCATCAGGTTGGACTATCCCCATCAAGCCTGGTAAAGAGCCTCCTCTCCACATCTCCTGCATCTGCCAACCTCATTATAAAATACTGTAGCTCTCTTCCAGGCTAGCTCGAGGCCTTGAATGATCCCAGCACAGTCACCAACAGGTGGAGGGAGCAACAAAGTCTATAAAAATATTAAAAATCAGGGGTGCTAATAATGAGGATAGTAACACTGGTGTTGTTGTTAGGTGCCATCTAATCCGATTTGACTCATAGTGACCCCATGTGACAGAGTAGAACTGCCCAGTAAGGTTTTCTGTAATCTTTATAGGAGCAGATCTCCAGGACTGTCTCCTGTGGAGCCGCTGGGTAGGTTTATATCACCAACCTTTCCGTTAGCAGCTGAACACTTAACATCAAACTCCTATGAGGTACCACGTAGCTTTGCAGATATTATCCCCAACATTCTTAATGGCTCTAAAAGTTGTCATCAGTATTATTTTCCAAACCGAGAAATTGAGGTTCAGAGAGGTTAAGGAATTTGTCTGAGGTCACACAGCCAATTAGTACAGACATAATATAGGGATGCAATGATATTTGCCTCCACAGCCCATGTCCTTACAATGCAGCATACCTCCTGAGGGGTTCCTGTCCCCATTTCGGAGGACAGCTAGATGAGGTTGAGTCTGATCCCTCAGCCTCAGTTTCTAGGAGCACAGCCAGGTGTTAGGTCCTCCTGGGTGTACCATCCAGGTCCACAGATGGCTGAGCCTCACTGGAGACTTGGTGAGACCCCACTCATTAGGAACAGAGGCTTGGGGTATGCCCCTTGGAGAAGGGAGGCCACTTATTTCATCATCTGAGGCAATGAGCCCTCAGTCCTGCTGGCAAACACCAGGTTCTCCCTCAAGATCTCAAAAGCTGCGTGTGTTCTGCACCATGGTCTTTGCAGTCAACAGTAGCTGAGCACCTAGTGTGTGCCAGGCACCATACGAGACACATAGAAACTGTGAAGAAGAAGCAGGCATCTTTGCCATGAGACCAGAAGAACCGGATGGTGCCCAGCTACCATTATTGAACATTTTGATCCAAGATACTGTAGAAGAACTCAGATCAAAAGGGGGAAAATGCAAGCCAGAATTTCAAATTTTCATGCACCCCAAACTTTCTGGAGCCACAGAGGGTGGATGAACACCTGAAATTATTGCCGAGATAATCTTTAAACCTTCAACCAAAAATACCCCCTGAAGTCTTCTTAAAACCAAAAAATAGTTTAGCTTAACTAGTAAAAAAGTCTGCCTTGAGCATTGTGCTCTTACAAGAATTATCTATATGGTATTAAAGTGACAACAGCAACTTGAAAGATTAGATAGGAACTTTAGGGGACAGTGAGTTTATGTTAATGGGGGAGGAACAACTAAAAAGGAGGGTGAGAACGGTTGCACAACTCCAAGAATGTACACAATGTCCCCGAATTGTACATGCAGAAATGGTTGAATTTGTGTATGTTTTGCTGTGTATATTCTCAAAAACAGCAATAAAATAAAATTTAAAAAAGAAGAAGCAGGCACATAAATGGGCAATGATAGAGGAGGATGGGCTACAAAAGACGCTCATGATTCAGGCAAACTGAGGTGGAAGCACCAATAGGAGGCTCGCTTCCAGCTGGGCGATGACAACTGTCACAGGAGGCTGGGCCAGGAGGAAGCACTTCAGCTAGAACTGGGGCAGGTAGGCCGTGGGTGTGTGGAGTTGAGAGAGGCAGCTCGCGAGGCCATGGAAACAGCAGGGGCAAAGAGGTGGAGAAGATGGGTCTATCCAAGACAAGGCTGGGGGTGTTGCAAATAACTTAGCAAAGACCCGAACAACGAAAGAGAGTCATGGCAGGCGGTTTGAAGCTTGGCCATGTGGATTCTAGCCTCAGGGCAATGGGGAGGGCGCAAGGTCTCGAGCAGGTGATTGCAAAGACGTAGGTGTCAGATGCAATCAGAGGGTAAGTGACTACAGAAGCCGAAGGTGGGAGGAGCAGATAGGTTTGGTTAGAAAGATGCTGAGCGTTGGGTTGTTGTTAGTTGCCATCAAGTTGATTCCAACTCATAGCGACCCCATGCGTGCAGACTAGAACTGTGCCTCACAGGGTTTTCAAGTCTGTGACTTTTTGGAAGCAGATCACCAGGACTTGTCCTCCGAAGCGCCTCTGGGAGGGTTCTAACTGCCAACATTTGGGTTAGTAGTTGAGTGCTTAACCATCTGCGTCATCCAAGGACCCCGTGAGCATTGGGTGGTGGTGGTGGTGGTTGTCACTGAGTTGATCCGATTCAGGCCGTAATCGCTATCGGAAGGAGCATTTGTGGCACAGTGGTTAAGCATTCACGACAGGAGAAAGATGTGACAGTCTGCTTCCATAAAGATTACAGCCTTGAAAACCCTGTGGGATAGCACACTCTGTCCTGTAGGGTTGCTATGAGTCAAAATTGACTCAATGGGAATGGGATTTTTTTATTAATCTTTATGGCAGCAAATTGCCAGGTCTTTTCTTCTGCAGAGTCGCTGCTGGGTTTGAACCAATGACGTTTCGGTTAGCAGCCAAGCACTTAACCACTGCCCACCAGGGCTCCTTGAGCATTGGGTAAAACCCTGCCTTCCATCAGCCTCTGAGGCAACCACTTTCCCTGCAACTAGACAGAGAGCCAACAGCCCCCCGCTGCTGGTCATAGGATGAGCTTCCCGAGGCACAGCCTCGCTGCCTGCACCAGGTTTCAAAGATTCACTTCATAATTTAAACACACACACACACACGCAGTTGCCATCGAGCCGATTCCAACTCATGGCGACCCCATGTGTGTCAGAGCAGAGCTGTGCTCCACAGGGTTTTCAAGGCTATGACCTTTTGGAAGCAAATCGCCAGGCCTTTCTTCCAAGGCACCTCATGGTGGGTTTGAACCACCAACCTTTCAGTGAACAGCCGAACACTTGACCATCTGAGCCCTGTAAATTATCGCTTTTCTTTTTCACCGTCATTTACTTGGTGTCTGTGACACCCTGCTCATCAGAGAGAAAAGTAGCCTGCACACAGAACCGCAGGGCGGCATTTCATTCTGAAGCGCTAGGAGAGTGAAATTCACTCAAAGGAAAGGTTTATTCAAAACAAATGTGGCGCCAACACACACTCGCCCTTTGCAGAGCTCAAGCTCTGCTGTGAAGACACAGCCCAACGTGGGAGGCTCGGAAAACAGGGAGGGGCTTTGGAAGTTGTTCCCAGGGGCACAGGGCTGCTGTGGGGTTACCTGGGATTCTCCACGCCTGCTCTGGGAACCCTGGGTCCTGCCCCCTGTGCCTCTCCAACCTGGGGATCATCAGAATTACCCAGGCAGCTAGTTGATAATACAGATTCTTGGACTCCCCCCAGACCTACTGTAGCCACATCTCTGGGGCGGGGCCTGAGGATCTGCATTTTTAACAAGCACCTCCCCCAACCCAGGTCATCCTAAATGCCCAGGTGGGTTTGGGAAACACACATCTAAAACACCACCCCTGCCCTCTCATTTGGAGGGACTTGCCTTCTCTCTCCTCCTGGGCCCACTTCTAGGGACCCCAGGCCCCCTGCCCGCAGGCTCCAGTGCCTCATTCTGAAAGCCCCATGCTCCTTTCCAGGCCAACTGACCCCAGACACGGGGCCCCGAACCTCTCCTCTGGGGTCTACCGTAGCTCTCTGGTGATTATTTCATGGTTAACTCTGCTAGTTTTTGTCTTGTAGGAGTTGTTGCCATTGTTAGTTGCTATTGTGTCAACTTTCATTCATGCACAATGGGATCGGACCATTGTGAGCCATAAGATGTTCATTCACTGGTTTCTTGGTAGCAGATTGCCAGGCCTTTCTTCCTAGTCCATCTTAGTCTGGAAGCTCCACTGAAACCCGTTCAGGAACATGGCAACATACAAGCCTCCACCGACGTATGGCTGGTGGCTATGCATGAGGTACATTGGCCGGGAATGGAACCCGAGCCTCCCACATGCAAGGTGAGAATTCTACCACGGAACCACCACTGCCCCCTTGTAGGAAGAAAAAACTCATTGCCGTCAAGTCAATTCTGACTCATAGCGACCCTATAGGACAGAGTAGAACTGCCCCATAGGGTTTCCAAGGAGCGCCTCGTGGATTCCACGTCGGCCTTTTGGTTAGCAGCCAAACTCTTAACCACTCACCACCAGGGTTAAAAAAAAAAGGGTTAGGACGTATGAATTCTACTCCACTTTATTGCTGTACCAAGAATATCATATTACTTTTTTTTTTTTTTAATAATCATTTAAATCCCCTCACCTCCTCCCAGGTGGTGAGAAATTCCATCTTGACCAGGAAGTGGGGGGGTGCAGTCTGGGGCAGGGGGTAATACCTCTGGTCTTCAGAGCATTCTGATTGCCTTGAGTTTGGCCCCATTGTCACAAGCGTCTTCTTTTGCACCCATGGGTCAGGCACCCCTGGGACCCAGCTTCCTTAAGTGCCCCACAAATCCAGTCCTCTTAGGTCCAGCCACCACCACCACCACCCCCTACCCCCACCCCAAATACTATGAGGAGTCCACCAAAACCCTATGTCCTTCCTGGTCCTGTGGAGTTTCCTCTTTCTCACAGGCCGTCTCAGCCTACCCCACCTCCACCCTCCCAGCCCAGCCATCCCTCCATCCCCTCCGCCTCTGTCCTGCACAAGGGATGGAGGAAAGAGATGCCTTTCCTTACCAGCTCACCTTTAACATAGGCACATTTATATTTCTCTTTTATTAAGGACTTATTTATTAATAAAACCCTTCTTAGTCTACTGGTTTCAAGAGTGGCTTGAAATGTAATACCATTTAATACTTATAACACAATAAATAATAATGAAGCAAGGCCTCTAGTCAAAGCTCTGCTCCATGCCGACCCTGCCGTAGACGCTTCCCAGGCAGGAGTAGTTCTCATTCCTAGCTGCACACGGGAATCTTCTGGAAGCTTTCAAAAGACCCCTGTCCAGGTCCCACTCCCCAGAAGTTCTGACGAAATTGGTCCAGGTGGGACTCAGGGTGGACCCTGGCATTTTAATTACCCTGGGGAATTCTAAATGTGCAGCCAGGTTTGGGGACCACTGATCAGTCCTCGATAGGATCTTTTGACTTGGGGGTGGTTGTTGTTATTGTTAGTTCCTGCCAAGCCAATGCTGACCCATAGCGACCCCATATGTGCAGAGCAGAACTGCTCCATAGAATTTTCAAGGCTGTGATCTTTCAGGAGCAGCTCACCAGGCACCTCTGGGTGGGTTTGAACCAACAAACTTTCAGCTAATAGTGAAACGCCTCACCATGTGTGCCGCCCAGGGACGCCAGGGTATAGATAGTGTCTCCATTAGACAAATGAGGAAACTGAGGCCCAGGGGTTTCAGGAAGAGTTGGATGCGGGAGGCAGGGGTACAAAGCCAGGGGCACTCAGACTGAATCATTGGCTACTGCTGGGAGGGGGAGCTCTGCCCCCACGTCATCCATGTCTGAGCAGATCCTGACTAGAGGTGAGGGTGCAGGGGCTGCCTTGGCAAGCCACCAGCTGTGAGTGGAGCCACCAGCAGGCAGCAGAGGAGGAGGAAGCCCAGGCAGGTGTCCCTGCCTGCTGTGTGTCAACCTCCCATGGCACTAGCCAGAGGCCGCCCCAGGCAGAGGCCATGGTGGGTCCTCTCAGTCCCCCAGGCCAGGCTAGAAGCTGGAGCCCAAAGCTGCTGGGTGGTGGGCTGGGCTGAGGCAGGAAGTCAGAGAAGCCTATCCAAGAAGGACAGAGAAACAAATTGCAAACAGGAGGAATTTTGCTATTAAAAATTTTCTTAAAAAACATAGCAGCCCAGTGAATAAAATAACATATGGGGGAGGTGGCGGGGGGGTTCTCCTGGCCCCCAATGCTCCTGCTTCAATCCCCACTACTGGCAGCAGAGTAGTAGCAGGGATATATAATTAGCAGCTGTTATTACATTAACACGTGTGATACACGCTGATTAGATGTCATTAACATGGAAAGAAGAACCACTTGCACCCCAATCTCCATCTGTGAGTAAGGGAGATGGTGGGGTGGGTGACGGTGAGGGGATCCCTGGCTGAGCCTCTGGACCTCTCAGAGTGGCTGCAATATGCCCAGGACATCCCCCGCCCAACCCCGGGGGACCAGTGTCCCTCCTGCCAGAGGCAGCATGCCCCGCCACCCCCTCAGCCTGCCCACCCAACATCCACTTTCCCCCAAAACATCATTCCAGGCACCATAGATACTTAATATTCTCCATCAGGCTCTCAGAAGACTTTCTGGGTGCTAATAAATTCACGACACTTTGGTATTCTGAGCAGCTGGTGATTTCAAAGCAACGTTTCACACAGGCAAGCTCGGCCCAGGATGGGGACCAGACAGCCCTCGGCTATCAGGGCAGCTTTTCCAGGTCTGCTGGGGCACAGAGAATTGTCTCCAAAGCCACCACCCCACTGGTTTTTAGAGTCGCATCTTCATGAGGGCGATACTGGGTCTTCATGGGATGTCTACACCATGAGTCTCAGTGCATATTCTGTGCACCATCCATATCACCTTTAGGGCCCATAACAATGGTCCCAGCCTAGCCCAGCTGAATCAGACTCTGGGGGAGGCCTGGGAATCTGTATTTTTAACAAAAGCCCCCTGATTGCTATTCACAAAGAAGTTTAGGAAGCCCTGATCTGCCCATGGTGAGAGGCCATGGCAGGAGGGGGCAGGGGGGACTCCTTTATCACCATTTCACAGATTAGGAAGCTGATCCCCAGGTCTCAGCTCAAAAAGGTCACTTCCCCTGACCACCAGGCCAGGGTAGCCCCAGTCACCCCCTGTCACAGCACTTGGGACTTTCTGAAATTGCCTTATTTAGTAACATGTTTGTGTTTCTCATCTGTCTTCCCCTCCACGCCCCCCAGGATGTAGGCTCCAAGAGACCTTACCGGTCTTGTCTGTCGTCCAACCCCACACCCAGCACGGAGCCTGGCACAGAGTAAATTTGGCTGAATGATGGAGATGGTGAGGTCAGGAGGCACACACAGGTTTGGAGACTCCAGGGCTGTCCTGAGATGGGGGTGAGTCCCAGGGCAGGGCTATGGGGTACTCAGGGCCAGGGAAGCTGGCCCACCCAGCACTGAGTCAGGAAGGAATCAGCAGACATCATGTCTGCCCTTACGATGCCACAAGTCAAAGGAGCCAGCTGAGGAAGTTTTGATCAAAAATTCTATAGAAGAATCCTGATCAAAAGAGGGAAAATGCAGAACAGAATTTTAAATTCTTATGGAATCCAGACCTCTGGAGCCATTAAGGCTGGATGACATCCCAAAACTATTGCCCTGAGACAATCTTTAAACCTTAAACCAAAAATATTCCCTGGAGTCTTCTTTAAATCAAACAATAGTTTAGCTTACTAGTAAAGAATTCTGCCCTGAGCGCTGAGCTCTTTTAAGATGTATCTATATGGGATCCAACTAACAACAGCAACTTGAAAGATAGGAATCTCACGGGGCAGTGAGTTTGTGTTAATGAGGGAGGAACAACTTGGAAAAAGAAGGTGAAAATGGTCGCACAACTCAAAGAATGTAATCAATGTCCTTGAATTGTTCATGTAGAAATTGTTGAATGGGTACACGTTCTACTCTGTACATTGTCAACAACAAAAAATAAATTATTTTTTTAAAAAAGGAGCCCTTCGGAAGCTGGGTGGGGTGGTGGTTCTCTTCTGCAGATGAGGAGACTGAGACACCAGGAGCTGAGGCCATGGGCTCATGGCTTCCCAGCAAATAAACATCAGGCGTGCCCCCCACACATGCCCTCTGTCTCCCTCCCTCCTCTGCCCAGGGTGGAATGGGCCTCCACAGGGGCTCTAAGGGCTAAATCCCAAGTTGGACTGAGGTCAGCCAACACCCAGTCTTCTAGGGTTCTGGGAGCATCCGTGAGCCAGGCAGGGTCGGGGAGGAATGTGGGCAAACAGCCCAGTCACGTCCATCAGCCAAAGACAATGGCAGTTGAGCCTCTTTCTCGGGGAGACTAATATTTATGCTGAATGCTAAGCCGCTGCGGCAGCTGGTCCACGGTCAGGCCTGCAAACCCGCCCCACCGGCGCCAGCTCAGGCTCAGCAAATGGACTTCTAACAGGCAGCAAATGAACATGTCAAGCCCGATCATTCCACAGCGGGGGACCAGGCCTGCGGGGCGGCAGCCGAGGGATGGTGACCTCCTGGCACAGCTGTCCCTGAGACCGTCCGCTCCTCCCTGTGTGTGGTAATGCGCTGAGCCCGCGGACCCTTCACCTCCAGTCTGCACACATCTCAGCCTGGGCAGGGGCCGAGGAGGCAGCCGTCAGGCCACAGCCTCAGAGTGACACCGATAGGCCTGGGGATGGGCTGATGCTGGGGGAGCGCAGCTCTGCCCCAGGCAGGGGGCTGTACCGGTGGGGTGGGAGGGTGTGGCACAAGGCCCAATTGAAAAATTCACAGAGGCAAGTATGGAGCCCCAAAACCAGGAATGTTAAGTCTCTACGAGTCCCCGAGAGGTGAAAGTGTTAACACCTTGGCTGCTAACTGACAGTAAGGAGGTTCGAGTCCACTCAGAGGCACCTCAGAACTAAGGCCTGGCGATCTCCTTCCCAAAAACCAGCCAGTGAACACTCTACAGAGCGTAGTCCTACTCTGATACACACGGGATTGCCATGAGCCGGAGTTCACTCCACAGCAACTGGTGTGGGTTTGTGTGTATGTGTGTACGTATGTGTGTGTACGTGTGTGTGTGTTTTGTTTGTTTCTTTTTGTTTTTGTTTTGTTCTCTACTTCTTCCAGAAGAGCTTTAAAGGAAAAGTCCCTCCCTCAGAAGAAGCCATCTGAGGCCTCGATGCACCTTTAAAATGTCAAACCCAGCCTCGGAGGCTCCCCTCAGACAGCCCCACTCAGCAGGTCAGCACTGCTCACTGGCAGACGCCATCTTTGGAGAAGGTAGTGCTGGAGTTTGGGGAGGGAGCAGAGTCAAGAGCCCAGAGTGAAGCTCTGAACACAGGGAAGGAAGGTGGGTCCCCATCGGCAGCATCGCCTCCCCAAATGGAAGGGCTGGAGAGAGTGAGAGGGTCCGAGTGGAGTGCACAGCCTATCACTTCCCTCAGTCATACTAAAGGCCAATGATCGGAGTGACTAGGTGATGACGGAGCTAAGGGCCATTCTTGGGCCATGTCCAGAACAGGCTCAGGTGACAGGTAGGTGTGCCCAGGGCCTCTGGCAGAAGGCGGCTGGTGTGAGTGGAGATGGGGTGCCCCCCAACTTCTTAGAATGGAGTATACAAAGAGGGAGAGCTTTACAGCCAGGTCCTGGCAGAAGGACACTGCCTGTGCTTCCAAGCTCCCAGCAGAGACAGTGAACTTGAGACCAGGCAAGGAGGACAGACACGGCTCGCTGAGGGAGCTCGGGAAGTTGGCACGTCTGCCTCCAAACACAGACCTGGCATCCAACTTCTTGGGCAATGCTTGGCAGAAGAATCTGGATGGCCATCCCTCAGCGTGCCTCCTCCGTGGTCTCACCTCCAAGTTAGTCCCACTCCAGCTCCTTCCCTAGCCGGCTGCAGACCCCAGAGCACAGCCCATGCACGCTCACACGTGTGCACCTACAAACATGCACGCACACTCGTGGACTCAGCCACTACCTATCTGCGCACACATCAGTGTGCACATGCTCACACACACAGGCCAGATGATGCACACTCAGTCACATGCACAGTTTTCCATAGATAGACCCAGGCACAGACACTTGCACACACAAATGCGTCACTGTACGCTGACAGCAACGTACCTGGATTCATAGATCTACACACACACAGCCTGCTCTCGGTCACCATGCCCGACTTCACAGTGGCACCCACAGCTTATATATAAAGCATCTTCCTGGCTCACCAATGGAAAATGAATTTCTTTTCTCACTTTCCACATTGTCTATCATCAACCTGGTGCCAATTTCCATTTAAAAAATGACACCCAAGAAAGACCAAGAACCTAGAAAGGGAAATGAATCTCAGCCCTTACAGGTGGACTGATGCCAGGGCTTCCTACAGGGAGGCTGACGCTGTAACGCCTGTCTTTGTGGCTGGGAGGCAAGGTCATGGGCAGAGAATATCTGAAGGAGGACTATGGGGCTGGAGCTGAGACTAACCACTAGTGGAAAGGAAAGGGCGAAGCAACTGAGGGGCCGGGTTCGCCGCCTGCAGGAGGTGGGAATTGGTGCAAAAGTCAGGACTGTTTTTGCAGCAAGATGGGCAGGTGAGAGGAAGTAGATGGAAAGGAGAAGAGGAAAGAACTCCCTTTAACAAGGACAGGATGACATGCTGTTATGATAGCGCCAGACATGGTGGTGATGGTGGTGGGTGTGAGCTACCATCGAGTGGGCCCCCAACTCATGACGACCCCAGGCACAGCAGGATCAGACTGTTGTGATCCACAGGATGGCCACTGGCTGACGATTTGGAAGCGGATACCAGGCTCTTCTTACTGGTCCACCTTAGTCTAGAGACTCTGCTGAAATCTGTTCAGTATCATAGCAACATGCAAGCTTCTACTGACAGAGGGGTGGTGGCTGGGCTTAGGTGCACGGCCCGGGAATCAGACCTCGGTCTCCTGCAAGAAGGGGGGAATTCTACCACTGAGCCACCACCCCCGCCCCAGAGGTGCCACCTCTGAAATATGCAAGAGGAAAGGCATGGGTGCAAGTATTAAATGGTTTTCCAGAAGGTACTGTGGCATCTTGGACCCTAATCAGGAAGTTATTTCTCCCCCTTTGTGACAGAGCAGACAGAGTGAGAAGAAAGGGGCAGCTTGCCAAAATGTACAGCACAAAAATGACAGGCCTCAGGAAAGCCCCTACACCAAACAGCCTTAATAACAGAACTGAAAAAGACCCTTGGGGTTGAACTTGACCACTGATGGAGCAGGGCAGCAGGTAGAAAGACCAGCCCCAGTTACAGGGGCCAACGGACCACCGCACTGAATGCCTCCAACGGTTTTCAAGGAAAATCAAGGCTCTGAGTTGTGTTTTAAAGTTTTTGTTAGAGTTGCTCGTTTATTTTTCTTGTAAATTTTTTTTCCTTCCAAAGGCTGAATGGCTTTATTTGTGTTCCTGATTTGAAGGGAATTGGCCCAGTCTTTTGTGTCACCGGGATCATTAGAACCAGATCCAGGAGGTCCGCTGGGCTCGTCTGCCCAGAGTTTGTGAGCAAAGTCAACCTCTTAGGAAAATCATAGTTTATAACTTTAAGTGAACAAACACAATATTCTCCAACAAACATTCTGGCAAATGTCCTTTCCTCTAACAAGTATTCATAGCCTCGAATGTAAAAGTCTACAGCCCTTGGAACTATTAAAATAAACCGTTCAATATTTCAGGAAATCTCTTTGTCCCCTTAGGAAACACACTTGGACAGAAAATGAACTTCTTGATGACAAGATACAGAATAAATACAGATTTAACTTGAACGTCATGGTACCTGGTATGTAAATATTTATGGCACTTCTTCCCTCTATCTAAATAAATACTAATAGTTAATCCCAAGCTTTGCATTCTCAAAAGTGCTTATACCCTCTCTAGGCACCTGCTACTGAAGCTTCAAGCCTTTGGTCTCAACTTGATTTTAATCAAGCCTGATGTGAAAAGGTTTGGAGTTTATAATTTTTAATGCTACACAGCTACGAGGAAACACTCCTGGGACCCCTTTTTTAGAAGACAGGATCTTGTGGGGATCCTGGGACAGGTTTAAGCAAGACAAAAACTGGTTCCAAGCAAAGACTTTGGGGGTCGCCTGGGCTGCAATTCCAGCTCTGCCATATACGATCCATGGGACCTTGAGCAAAGCACATAACTTCTCTGAGCCTCAGTTTCCTCATTTGTAAAATAGAAACAGTAATAATAGCAACTTCACTAGCTTGTTGTGAGAATTAAATGCAGTCATATATGGGTCTTGGATGTTGTGAAGTGCCTCCCCCTCCAGGAATGAAAGCCTTACTTCCCTAACTTTGAGGAATGCTGTCACATGTCAGCCCTCTGTTAGAGACTGTCACAGTTGCAGAAAACTGCCTTGCCCAGGGTAACACCTCCTACCAGGGGCAGCCTGAATCCAAGGACTAATCATCTTAGAGGTGTAAAGGCCTGGCCCCCTTGCCCCAACTCAGGCAACTCTGGAGGACCATCCCAGCTCTAGAGCTTCCTATGGGGTTGGCTGAGCTCTTCCTTGGCACTATCTCAACTTCTCCTTCTGCCCAATCCTGCTTCCCACTGCTTCCTTCCTCAGGTATTGGTCCCAAGACACCCTGACCTCATAAATACCCTGCACTACCTTGGACTCAGAATCCACTTTCCCAGCAAGAACAAAGTGTGACAATATGTAAAGTGTTCAGAAAAGTGGCTGGCACATAGTAGGCATTACTTAAGTGTTTGCTAAACAGAAAGTTGGAAGATTTAGTGGTCACAGGATGTTCTCCATGCCTTGGGAGTCAAGTGGTATCTGTGTCCAAACTTGTCTTGGAGGTAGAAACCTTTAGGAAGAACTTACAAGGGGATAGAAAAAACATGGTCAGACTGCAGGCCTCCAGGCCAGAGGGGCTCTAACTTAACTAGGAAGAAGAGAGATGTCAAGATGTTAGGCTGCTCTACCCCTTCCACCCTGAAGCTCTCAGGCAGAAACTGGAGGGAAGGTGGAAAATGAGTTTTCTTACTTAATTTTTCAAATTCTATTTTAATATGTCTTGGAAGAAGTACAGCCAGAATGTTCCTTAGAAGCAAGGATGGAGAGATTTCATCTTGCATACTTTGGACATGTTATCAGAAGGGACCAGTCCCTGGAGAAGAACATCATGCTTGATAAAGTAGACGGTCACCAGAAAAGAGGAAGACATCCAACAAGATGGATTGACATAGTGGCTGCAACAATGGACTCAAGCATAACAGTGATTGTGAGGATGATGCAGAACCGGTCCGTGTTTCGTTCTGTTGTACATATAGGGTTACTATGAGTCAGAACTGATTCAACAGTACCTAACTACAACAATTTCAATATGAGATTTCCAGATGATTTCCACTAGTATAGCTTAACATTGTCCCAGAACAAGAACACCTGGGACAAACAGAAGAGCAAATTTAGACCAGAGCAGAATAGACATTCTGGAACAGTTCTTAGCCAAAGGTGCGTGGGGCGGGATGTGAGTTTTTCCTTTAGAACTTCCAAATGCCAACCTTTTGAAGGAATAGCCTCTCTCCATTGTGATACGGGGCCATTCCCCAGCCAAAGGATAAAAGGATAGGCATGTAACCCTGACTCTTACCACAGGTCAACTTGGACATGTGCCCATCATTCCCTAACAAAAAGCAAATGTCAAAGTCATGAGACTACGGCTATGCTAGAAAGGGCTTTAGGCCCACTGGAAGCCCACAGGGGGTAAAGATTAATTTTGTCTGGAGCACTGACAGTAGACTTCTCAGAGGAGGTGATAGTCAAAGTGGGTCTTGACAGAGGAGTAGAGGTTCTCCAATCACACAAGGAGTAGAGGGGTTTATTTCTAGGCAGAAGAAACAGTATGTCCATTGACACATAGACACAAATAAGCATGGCATGTTCAAGAAAACTTCAGGTGATTTGGTGTGGCTGGAGCTTGGAGTGTGTATTAGTTTTCTAAGACTGCTGTAACAAAGTCTCACAAATTGAGTGACTTATAATATGCCCATTTCAAAGAAAGATGACCCAACAGAATGCAGACATTATCGAACGATATCATTAACACCACACACAAGTAAAATTTTGCTGAAGATCATTCAAAAGCAGTTGCAACGGTACATGGACAGGGAATTCCAGAAATTCAAGCTGGATTCAGAAGAGGACACGAAATGAGGGATATCATTGCCAATGTCAGATGGATCGTGGTTGAAAGCAGAGAATACCAGAAGGATGTTTACCTGTGTTTTGTTGATTACGCAAAGGCATTTGACTGTGTGGATCATAACAAATTGTGGAAAATATTGAGAAGAATGGGAATTTCAGAATACTTAATCGTACTCATTTGGAAACTGTACATAATCAAGAGGTTCGAACAAAACAAAGGGATACTTTGTGATTTAAAGTCAGGAAAGGTGTGCGTGAGGGTTGTATCCTTTCACCATACCTATTCAATCTGTATGCTGAACAAGTAATCCAAGAAACTGGACTATATGAAGAAGAATGGGCCATCAGGATTGGAGGAACACTCGTTAACAACCTACATTATTGATTTATTTGAGGGGAAACTAGTTGGAAGGCCCAGAGCAAAATCTGAACATTTGCTAAGAAACCCCACTTGGCCAGAAGATTCCGGGGAAACCTCCCAAAGGCTGAAGCCCCCTCTGATGAGCAGTGCCTTCAAGGCTCATGGTACCCAAGGTAGCACCATCAATGCCATGGGGACAGGAGAGAAGAAAGAGTCACGGCTGAGTGCCTCCTTTGTGCAGAGGAGGCACTGGGCACTGCCACACACACCATCTCACTAATGCCCAAGGGGGCCGCCTCCTCCCCTCCAATTCCTAAATGAGGAAACTGAGGCACCGAAATGTTGAGAAACTCACCCCAGCCACACAGCTAGCTCAGGTTGTCTACTTCTAAGTATATAAAAAAAAAAAAACTTCCCTAAACCCAGTGGCTGTGGGCATTTTTTTCCCAAGGGAAATTCACTGGCTTTCTGGAACCACATCATAAAATCAGTTGTCAAAAAGCCAGGCATGTTTTCCCACAGGGGCAATGTAAGAAATTCAGTGTGGGTTCCTGACCAATGACTGGGCATCCAGTAGTCAAAATATGACTAACACCGTGTCATAAATATAAATGTACGATAACTATAAATGTCTTAATAATCAGCTGAAAGGTAAACCCTAAATGGTCATGCAAAATTATGTCACAAGTCCTAGAACTTGGGAATAAATATCGTGTGCGTATTTGTCACAGGAGAAACTCCACCGTGTGATAAATAATGCACATTCAGTGTGTAAAAAATATAATTCTCCCATATCATAAACTTGATTTTAAAGTAATAAGTTGCTATAGAAGATTATAGAATTGCAGAGGATGGAGGGACCTTAAACATTGTTTATTCTAGTCCCCATCCTCACAAGAGCCCTAACGGGGTCTTCCAGCCTCTGCTTGAGCATTCCCAGGGACCAGGAGCTCTCTACCTGCCTGGCATCCCATTCCACCCTGGGTTACACTTCCCTCTAGCTGTTCCGCAGGCATCCTATGATTGTGCTGAACGGGGAGAACACAGTGCTCCAAGCAGGGTCTCCCAAGCGCTTAACCACTGCGCCACCAGAGCCTGTTCCTTCCAATACTCGTTGTTAGGTGCCATCGACTTGGTTCCAACTCATAGCAACCCTATGTACAACAGAACGAAACACCGCCGGGTCCTGCACCATCCTCACCATCTTTGCTAGGTTTGAGCCCATTGTTGCAGACACTGTGCCAATCCATTTCTTTGAGGGTCTTCCTCTTTTTCGCTGACCCTCTACCTTACCAAGCATGATGTCCTTCCCCGGGGACTGGTCCCTCCTGATAACATACCCAAAGTACATGAGGTGAAGCCTCGTCACCCTCACTTCTTTTATTTATTTTTTTTTAATTTAGATGAAGGTCTGCAGACAAACTAACTTCTCTTTAAACAGTCCACATACAGTTTTATGACACTGATTAACAACCCTATAGCATGTCAACCTTTTCCCTTCTCGACCTTGGGTTCCCTTTTACCAGCTTTCCTGTCCCCTCTTGCCTTCTAGTCCTTGCCCCTGGGCTGGTGTGCTCTTTAGTCTCGTTTTCTTTTATGGAGCTGTCCAATCTTTGGTCACCATCTTCACCTCTAAGGCGCATCCTGGCTGTACTTCCACGATAGATTTGTTTGTTCCTCTGGAAGTCCATGGTATATTCAATAGTCTTAGGCAACAGTATAATTCAAAGGCATCAGTTCTTCTTTGGTCTTTCTTATTCATTGTCCAACTTTCGCATGCATATGAGGCAGTTGAAAATACCATGACTTGGGTCAGGGTCACCTCAGTCCTCAAACTTACATCTTTGCTTTTTAACATTTAAAGAGGTCTTGTACTACTCCACTGTTCTTGTTGTTAGGTGCCGTCGAGTCACTTCTGACTCATAGCGACCCTATCCACAACAGAATGCAACACTGCCCGGTCCAGCGCCATCCTTATAATAGTTGCTATGCTTGAGCTCATTGTTGCAGCCACTGTGTCAATCCACCTCGTTGAGGGTCTTCCTCTTTTCTGCTGACCCTGTACTCTGCCAAGCATGATGTCCTTTTCCAGGGACTGATCCCTCCTGACAACATGTCCAAAGTATGTAAGACACAGGCTCACCATCCTTGCTTCTAAGGAGCATTCTGGTTGTACTCCAGTAGTAAACCAAAACGAAACCCGTTGCCTTTAATTCTGACTCATAACGACTGCATAGGACAGAGTAGAACTGCCCCATAGAGTATCCGAGGCTGTAAATCTTCATGGAAGCAGACTGCCACATCTTTCTCCTGAGGAGCAGCTGGTGAGTTCAAAACACCGACCCCGCCTGGGACCCACGGCTCTCCTGGGGTTTCTGACCAACGCTAATCATAGATTAAATATGTAACCCACCGTCATTCCACTCTCCTTCTCAAAGGACGCCTTTTGAGGAAATGGGCCCAAGTCTCCTAATAATGCCTAAGAAACCCTTTAAGAAACCCTGGTGGCGAAGTGGTTAAGTGCTACGGCTGCTAACCAAAGGGTCGGCAGTTCGAATCCGCCAGGCGCTCGTCAGAAACTCTGTGGGGCAGTTCTACCCTGTCCTATATGGTCGCTATGAGTCGGAATCGACTCCAAGGCACTGGGTTTGGTTTTTTGTTTTTTGATTTTTTTTTTTTTTTAAGCAACTGAATCCTGGCTTTGCTCTGCATTCTTCTCGGAAAAGTCATTCTGAGTCCTGGAGATACTCGTCGGTTCTCGGCACTGGCCACTAGATGGCGACTTCACACATCATTGACTTTCCAAAGAGGAGCTTGGGGAACCCACAAGTGGTTCATTCAGGAGGCCAGGCACCCCTCACTCCCTCACTCCAGCCAAGGACCACCACATCTTTCCTGTGAGTGACTCCAGCCCCATCTGAGAGACAGAAGGAAACTTTCCCACAAACAGGCCTGAGAGAGCCGTTCTCAGAGATGGTACCTCAGTCCAAGTCAGGGGAACCCCAGGTGGCAGCCAGGTTCTCAGACACGGAATCCGAAAGGAGGTTCAAGAACAACCCCTCTGAAGGGTCCTTGACAGACGAAAGAGGCTCCAGGAACCCCCAGCTGCTCCCTCTCATCTGAGCTGGCTGCCCTCAGAGAGGCAATTCCCGCAGGGTTTCCTCAGCACTGCTCTGCTCTTGCCAGTCCCCTCGCCTTTGCTCACACGGGTACCCCCTCCTGGGGCTCCCTCTTTCCTTCCAATTCTCCCCTTTTATATTGTTGCCTTTGGCCTCGGCTGGGCTTAATGGCATAGGTACAGGCCAGAGGAGGAGGCAGGCTTCAGAGTCTCCAAAGTTCTTGGAGATCCATTTCTCATGTGGCCCTCTCAGACAGGGTGTGGACAGTCACCACCATTTCACAGATAAGAAAGCCAAGGCAAGAAACACTGATTAGCAGGCAGTAGCAGAGCTTGTGATCACTGCCCTCACCTCTGTGCCCTCTGGCCTAGAGAAGCAGCTTGTCAGGACTGTGTGTAAAGGAAGAGTTAATGGGATCTGACATGGCCCTACGAGAAGGGAGCTTTAGCACAGGGACTGGGGAGGGTTTATTTTGTTGGGTCAGAACCTCTTGCTTTCCTCTTGATTCTCAGCAGCAGGCTGGGCAGGTGAGCCTGGAGAACTCTCAAGGCCTCCACAAGCCTGAGTGATGGGTTCCCGCCAATATGCCTTGGTTTCTCCCTGGGCAGGATCCTTCCAATGACCAGCTCAGATTCCCCCTCCCCTAGCTGGACTTTGTGCATAAAACCTACCTCAGGACAAGGGGGCAGTGTGTGCTGAGGGGCCTGAAAAAAGCTTGTCTTTGAGACAGAGAAGACAAGGAGCTATGGCTCCGGGACCCAGGCAGGCAGGGGTAGACGTCCTGGGCTCACCTGGTTCTGGTCCTGCTACTGCACCGCCAAGCTCACAGCTAGTGCTGGAGCTGGTGTGTTTGCCCCATCAAGAGACAGGACAGGGTGGCCCCTGACCCACCTTCCTGCCCCACAGATGGCCAAGGCTCCCACCCATTGTTCCCTGGGACACTTTGACAGGATGCAAGGAATGTGGGGACTGGAGACAGGAAGTCCTGGCTTCCGCAGGGCCAGGCTCCTACCAGACTCAGGCCTGCCCTCCAGACAGGGAGTTGGGGAACTTTGTCCCATCCTGCCCTGCTGGGCTTGCTGGGCAGCCCCAAGCCAGGCTTTGCCCCCTCTGCATCCCTGAGGGAGTGCTGGTCACTGAGTGAAATGGGACAGAGATCCCAGACAAAGGAGGAGGAAGGTGCTGCCCCGGGGCCTGGCCCTCCCTTGGCCCTGGTTGCACTCCCCAGGCCCCTCTTGTACTCGGGAATACCACACACACACAGTCACATCATGGGTTGCCTTACATACTCCGTGTATGTCCTTACACACACACGTAGCCACACAGCTGCCCCACAAGCACACGCCATGCCCATGCTCATACCCTTGCCTGTGCCCCACTGTCAACATCTCTGTGGCATCATTGTCATGACTAACATGTATTGGGCACTTACTGGGTACTGGAGTCAGTTCTATATACTTTAGGTTCATCTTCTCAATCACTCCTTCCAGCATGCCCATGAGGAAGGCATTGCAATCACCCCCATTTTACAGAAGGAGAAACTAAGGCACCACGGGCCATGTGGCATGTCCAGGCTCAGCCGGGCTGTAATTGGCAGAGGCCGGATGTGCCCCAGCACATAACCCTCATATCTCCCCCACCCCCAGACCTCCCCAGCCCCCCACTACTCAGTACTCAGCACCATTGCCCCAGCAGCCTTCCCAGGATGTTGCAAAAGGAAAGTGAGAAACATCTGGGAAAGTGCTCAGCTGCCTCCCTCTCTCCCTCCAGGGCCCCCACATAAGGCATTGTTCTCACTGTCGGCAATTCAGTCTCTGCTCAACCTTGGTCCTTCCTGGCCAAGGAGAGGCTGCCCTTAACTCCTCAGCCCACCACCTCCCTGACCACATCCTCGGTCACGGTGGCCTATGGTTCCCCATCCTGACCACAGCCCACCCAATAATGCTGTGACCGTCATTTTCTTCATTGCCTTGATGATACTCCAGACAGCCCTGCACAGTATGAACTGATAACCCATTTCACGGCTGAGAAAAGAGGCTCAGAGAGGTTAAGTCAGCTCCCCCAGGACGCACAGCCAGTGATGGACCATGGTGGGACTTGAACCTGGGTCTGCCAATCCCCAAGCCTGTCCCTCTCCAAGCAGGGCATCACAGGGCCCCCTCCCCGATCAGCTTTTGTCCTGGCACAGACTGGGTGGGCACCTGTCCTTGCACACACACACGTACACACACACACACACACACACAGCCCACATTGTTGCTTCCTTCTCCGGTTGCTAATCGGGTCTCGCAGACCGTCCCGTTTCCTGCCTGCTGCTGGCTGCCTCCTTTGCTCCTGATGGCACTTCCTGATCACATGCCCTCCTGTTACCGCCTTGGCCTCGAGAGGGGTTGGGCCAGGGGCTGGACAGTGCCAGAAATTGGGCCTGGGATCTTCGGTGGGCCTTGAGGGGTACTAGCTTCCCCTCTTGTGGCCTGGACCCCCACCCCCAGGGCCTGAAGGCATGAACCTGCCTGGCCCTGTCCTAGTTTACAGCCAACAGGAATGAAGGGCAAGTTTTCAGGGCAGAGTCACTTCCCCACGGACTGGGAGTACAAAGGGAATTGACAGATGGTGCCAGACAGGGACTGTCTCCCTCTGCCACCAGCACTGAGTCTGAGACCCAGCAGGAAGTGATACTCAGGCTGGGCAGGTCCCTGGGGCACATAGTCAATGAGGACAGATACTCAGCACAGTCGGGGTGAGGGGAGCTGGCTGGGCACCTAGGACCTTGGGTAAAGAAGAACAGGGCACTGGCCTGTTCTGGTTCCCCTGCAGCCACCCAGGCTCCAGGCAGGAAATTACCTATTACCGTTATCCATTGCCATAGAGTCGATTCCGACTCATAGCGACCCTATAGGACAGAGGAGAACTGCCCCATAGAGCTTCCAAGGAGCACCTGGTGGATTCGAACTGCTTACCTTTTGGTTAGCAGCCAGAGCACTTAACCACTAAGCCACCAGTGTTTGCCCAGGCAGGAAAAGGCAGGGTTAATCCTGTGGAGGAGGAAACGCTGAGCTGTTGTTTGTTTATTCTGCCAACGATGATGGAATGAATGATGGAATGTGCTGGATCCACTCGAGTCCCACCTCGAGGACTGTTCTCCTTCCAGCAGGTCTCCCTTTTCTCTCCAGCATCATCTGTCTTCCCATGGCTGGATGTGCTCTGAACACACAAACATGCTGCCTTGGCCATCAGCTTAAAGACAAAAAAACCCTCCCATTTCTCTGCTCCCGTTCACTACAAGGCTTGGGAAGGAGCTGTCACCTCTACTGCCACACGCCCCTCACGAATTCCCTCCCCAGGCTCCCTTACTTGCTCCTCTCCATTCAGCTGCTCTGGTCAAAGTCATGGATGGCCTCTTCCAAAGCCACTGGTCAAGGCTTGGCCCTCCCTGGGCCCAAGCAGACCACATTCTCTCTTCTTGCTTGGCCCCTATGGCCCTGCCCTCTCCTGCTTTCCCCCCTTCCTCGCTGGACCCTCCTCTTCTAACAGATCTGCTGTCTGAGGCCTGGGGGCCTCTCTCCCTGTCAGCTTGTCCACTCCCGTGGCCCCAGGAGCCAGCTGTTAGTTCATGGCTTCCAGAAGTCATGTCCAGGCTGTGCCATGGCCAACTCGATGTTTCCACTTGGGTTCTAATTGGCATCTCAACCCTAGCCTGCCCAAACAGAGAAATCCTTATCCTCCACCAAATAAATAAATATATATATATATATATATATATATATATATATATATATATATATATATATATATATGTATATTCTTCCACCCCATTCTCCACCTCCATACAGGTGTCCACGAACTTAGTGAGTGCCTTGGGCAAGGCCCTCCCTTTCTGGGACCTCTGTTTGCCTAGCTGTATAATGGACTTCCCAACCATTCATCCATGGAAAATCAAGGGCAACTATGTAAAGGACAGACTCCCAGGCCCTGCCCTGGGGGATCCCAGATCTGCTGGTCTGGGGTGAGGCCCAGGTATCGATAGTTTTTGAAAGCTCCCCAGGTGACCCCCATGAGTGACAGAATCTGAACCTCCCTTCCCAGCTTCTTGACTGTCACAGGTTCTGGGCCCACCTTTTGCTCCACTATCTTCCAAGCACCTCACTGACTTTTCTTTACCTCAACAGCCTTGTGAGGTTAAGGCTATGATTATCCCCATTTTACAGATGAGGAAACTGAGGCTCAAGGAGGGACACGACTGGCTAACCATCACAACAAAAACAGAGGCAGGACACCTGGATCCCTGCCCGATATTTTGATACCCAACCAAATCCCACAATTCAGACTGGCTCCTTAGAGCTGGAACCCCCTCACGCCCACACCCACTAGGGAGAAGCTCATCTGGTCCCCTTAAGCCAAGAATGGCTGTTTCCCCTCTCCCCACCCAACCCACCCCCAGGGTCCCTCCGTCCTCCCCATCACCTATAAATCTGCTCCCCAAGCACCCCAGTATATCACAGGGTCACGGGGGGCCAGGTGGACTGAGGCTTGATTTCTGGCTTTGCTACAGCCCTGCTAATTGAATGTTGTTGTGGCTGTTTTTAGGTGCCATTGAGTCGATTCCAACCCATAGTGACCCCGTGTGACAAGTAGAACTTCCCCATAGGGTTTTCTTGGCTGTCATCTGCGGAAGCAGATCACCAGGTCTTTCCCCCATGGAGCTACTGGTGTGTTCAAACCCCAATCTTTCAGTTAGCAGCAGAGTGCTTAACCGTTGCACCACCAGGGCTGCTTTGCTAGGTGAATAAGTGCCTTAAACTTGTTGGGCATCAGTTTCCTGGGTTGTAAAATGTGGGTAATAACATTTTCATTCAGGGTTACAATGGGTGGTGTAGGTCCAGGGGCCCCCACGGACTAGGCCCTTGAGATATTGAGCTCAGGGGCCCAGGGATGAGGTCTGGAGTCAGGGTTCGAGTTCAGCCAGGTCCAGAGTTAGGCCTCCATGTGGACAGCCTATCTGGGCGAGGTGGCCGCCCACCTCGGGACCTGCCTATCTGCAATCGGCCCGGCCCTCACAAAGGAACAATAACAGGAAAACCTGAAGGGGCGGCAGCCAGGCCTCCCTTGCTGGCTGGGTGTGGCTCCCCCTGCCCCAGAGTCAGACAGCCGAGCTGCACAGAGCTCCACACCACATTCAGCCCTGGACAGAGAGCGTGACGGAACAGAAGCCCACAGGCACGGTGAGTGAGGGTCCCCACACCCCATTCTACCTCAGACCCACCGCCATATGCCCAAGAAGGGAGGGTTGTCAGCTTCCCCATCTCTAGAATGGCCGTGTCAGGCTCCCAAGGGAGAACTGCTCCTGTGGTGTAGAATGGGCCTCTTCCTGCTCAGCGTAGTTGGGGAAAGTACACCCAGAGGTGCTGTCGCAGGGCAGAAACAGGGTTTCTCAGGCTGGGTGAGAAGGTGAGAGCTCGACTGTCCCACAAATGGACTCTCCAGCTCAGTGTAACCCCAGGGCCCACCGAGCCTCAGAGGCCCACTGGTTTCCGTCTGTGCCAGTCTCAGAGAGGGCAAGATTCTTTCCAAATCACCCAGCACACCAAGGGCAGAGGATTGGCACCCACGCCTTGGCTCCCCCCCAGTGCCCCTTACCCCATGGGAGCAGATTCATCGAGGCCTGACATCACCCCAACCACAGCTGAGCTCTGTGTTAAAATTCAGGGAAGGAGGCCAGAAAGGAGCTCTGAGCCTTGTGCCCTCTCTGTCAGCCAAAGCCCCAGTTTCAGGATAGGCACACTGAGGCCTAACCTCAGCTCTGGGCACGTGGGGTGCTGTCTATGGGAATTCCCTATGCACTGTGGAGCTGTGGTCAGGAAAATGGCCTATCCTTTGTCCCCCAACACCCACACACCCACAGGCTGGACAGGAAGGACCCAGGGTCCTTACATCTGAGGGCAGCCCCCTGGGACAGCCTGGAGAACAGGCGGTCTGGGGCAGAGCTCAGCTTGGAGCCAGCCATCCTGGGTTCAGGCCCTGGCTCTACCGCTCACTCCCTATGTGAGCTTGGAAACTTACTCACCAGTGGCAACCTCAGTTTGCTTGTCTGAACAATGGGGATAGCAAATATTTTTGCAATTCATTGTGAGACCTGGAGTTCCGCGCATAGAAACTTCTTAGGCAATGGGGCTTCTTATTTTACCATTATCAACAGCACCACAAGGTAGGGATAGTCTTTCTCCATTTCTCTGTGGCAACAACTGAGATTTGGAGGAGTTCCGTAAGAGCTGGTGGGAGATCTGATCCAGCACCACATGGCTTCTTATCTCTGTCTTCTCATCTGTAAAATGGAGGAAAAGTCTTTTCATGAGCCCATTAAATGAGGTGAGTGGTGTCCACATCTGGCACTGGGAATGGCTCCAAGTAGGGAGATCCTTCAGGAATTGTGGCTGATTTCCCTGCAACCCCAGGGCTGACCGTGACTGTGAATGTCACGAACATTTGAGCGCCTGAGCACAGTTCGAGGCCACTAGACTGAACCCAGGCCCCATCATGGATGGTTCAGGAGCCCCCCAAGTAAGAGGGAGTGGGTGGAAGTGAGGGGGCACCAAGTCAGTTATTGCTTTGGGGAGCACTTGTCGGCACCTGCAAACTTCTGGGCACTGTGCTTGACCCCAGTGGAGGTGAGAGGGCAGGACCTCTGCCCTGTGTGGTGGCAGATAGGATTCTAACAGGACACAAAGGGCATCCTGGGGACGCAAGGCAGAGGACCTAGACAGGCTGGTGCAGCCGGAGGGCTTTATACAGGGAGCTGCAGAAGGGGCAGGAGGGCCGGTGATATGAGTACCAGCACAGTAGCTTTGGTTCACCCGTAGGCAGCGGGGAGCCCTGTTTCCCCTATCTGGCCTGTGTCCAGCCTACCTGTGGGCCCCAGTCTGCAGGGCAGCAGATGACCCTCCGAGAGTCCAAGAGCTGCTGAACCCTCAGGCAGCCCCACCTATTCTGGCTTACTGGGGGGGAGGGTCTACTGGCCTTGAAGGGGTTAAGCCACCCGTCTGAAGCAATTGTGCAGCTGAACAAGGGCCGGACATGAAAGCAGGAAGCCAGAGGGGGCCACACTGATTTTCTCCCAAGTCGAATGACTCACAGCTCTGTTGCTGCCTTGGGGACACACAGTGGGCACAATAGCCACCAGCCCAGGAAAAATCTCAGGCCCTTCACCTAACATGGACCCATCCCTGCTACACCCATCACCTCTCTGCAGCCCCTCAGCAGTTCTGCAGCTGCTACAGATACTCCCATTTGACAGGTGGGACAACCGAGGCCAAGAGCAGCTGAGCAGCCAGTCTGAGGTCACATGGCTATTATGAGGTGGAAGCAGGATATGAGTGAGACCCAGCCCCTTCTGACCCCACAGCCCATGCCACACTTCATAGAGAAGTTCAGAGAGGGGAAGACCAAGAGGAATGACCCTGACAGTTTGAGTGACAGACTCGGCACAAGGACAAGCCAATGGCCTGATACTCCTAGGGAAGTAATGTTCTAGCAGACAGGCCCTGCACTCGGAAGCTTAGCTTCTGGCTGGGGAGATAGTGAAAACCTGCCTTGAACCAGGGCCAAGCTGGGGTTGGGTAGAGAAATCACAGAAGGCTTGCTGGAGGAAGAGCAGGAACCCTAGGTGCTGTGAGCCCCTCTGCTTTCTGAGTCTTAGTCTTCCAATCTCTCTAGGGCAATTGTCCTTAAGGTCACTCAGAAACCCCTAGACTGTCTGCCTCGGGCCTTGGTGGGAATGGTCAGGTCCTGGCAGGTGCAGATACTAGAAGGAGAGGGAAGTGGGCCTACAAAAGGGTCGGGGGAGGGCCAGGCAGGCGGTGAATGAGATTTCCTTCTGGAGAGGAATAGAGGGAAGGAGGAGGTGGGCCCAGGGCAGAATCAGGAAATGGGGCTGGGTGTAAGTCCACCAGTAGAGCCCACAGCTCCCAGGCTGCAGGGGATGGGGAGACGGAAGGTGGAGACGGCCACACACTTACTGAGGACCTACTGCATGCCTGGATTCCCACCCAGGATCTCCTTTAAATGTCCTGTCCACGGAGGCAGCTGTGGTTGCCTTCTTTACAGATGAGGCATCTGGGGCTCAGAGAGGGCAAGAGATGGGCCTGTGGTCACACAGTTCATGAATAGGCAGGTGTGTGAGATATGTTTTGCTGTCCCCATTATCCCCTAGTCCTGCAGGGAGTACAGCAGGCAAAGTAGGCTCCCCTGACAGATTCAAGGTCAGGAAGACCCAGAGGAGGCTGGAAAAGACTTCCCAGGGTAAGTGTTCTTCCCTTGAACAGGGGTATAGACTGGATGACCCCCTGGGGTCCAGAGAACCCCAGCTCAAATTCGTTTCAAATTGCAAACCAAGTCTGGTGAATTGATAGTATCGACCTCAAAGGTTATGTTGAGAAGGATTCTGGGGCTGAGTTCAAGTCCAGTGGGAATAAACACTGTGATTGACTAGTGATGTCTGCCATGGGTGAGAAGTGGTAACTGGTATCCACAAGCTCTGTTTTGCCACCCTCACCTTAAGAGATTCCCCGCACAGGGGTACATGCATGTTTATCAGAGCCCTTAAGAAAGATGATCTCATTGTTCCCAGAAGATCCAAATCCTAATGGCAGTTTGTCCTACAATGCAATGGGCCATTAGAGGAGCTATTTGGGGACAAAGAGGAGCTTCTTTGCCTTATAACAGCTATTACACCTGCTCTGGACACCCAAGGTGTTGTCTGCAAAGTATGCAGATTTGTTCCTAAATCCTGTGGGTAAGGAGGGAACCAGTGGCAAAATCAGAACTAGACACCAAGCCCAGGCTGACAGGCAGCAATAGGGACATCGAAACTCTAAGCTCTGGGACCTTGAGTTTATGCTTCTGGATACTGGAACAGAGTGGCGACTTGGGGGACACAAGACAGAAGGAAGCCAGACAGTCAGGCGAGAAAGGCAGAGGCTGTGCTGGGGCTGGAGTCAGTCAGAAGACCTCATGAAGAAGGTGTCCCGGCATTTGAAAAGAAATAAGCGTTCACCCAGGAGTCCCTGGGTGGTGTCAATAGTTAAGTGTTCAGCTACTAACCAAAAGTTTGGTGGTTCTAATCCATCCAGAGGCACCTTGGAAAAAAAGGCCTGGTGATCTACTTCTAAAAGAGCACAGTCATTGAAAACCCTATGGAACACAGTTTTACTCTGTAACACAAGGGGTCGCCATGAGTCAGAATCAACTCAATGGCAATGGATTTTTTTTTCTTTTTCTTTAAGCATTCACCCAGGGAATGCAAGGAAGGTTATTCCAGGTAGAGGGAACAGCCTGTTCAAAAAGCCTGCTCTTAAGAGGAAAAGCACTGTGTACTCCAGAAACTGCTATCTCCCCCCGCGTCTGGAAGGGACAGGGAGGTGGAGAAGAGAGGAGCTGGAGGGGTGGTCGGGGGACACACTGTGCTGGGCCTTGAATGCTAGTTCAGGAGCTAGACTTCACCCTGCAGATTTGGGGAGCCAAGAAGGGGCTGTCAGTGGGGAGTCAAGAGAAGGAGGCTGTTGGCAGAACCCCAATGGAGGGAATAAGGCCTGAGACACACAGGAGCAGGACCCAGGGCCTAACAGCCACAACCAGGAGAAAATACCAAGGGGCAGTTCAGAGCTGCTCAGTCCTGCCCCCAACACCCCCATCTTCTGGCTCCCAGGGCCTCACCCTTCCTCCCAGGGTCTGTGGCTGCCAGGGCCCAGCTGTAAATCTGGGGCTCATGGCAGACAATTCGGGAGTCCCTAAAGGAGTGTGGGGGTCATTGGGGTCAGTCCCTGGCCTGGACTGAGGCTGGAACTGGTGGGGGTGGGCCAGTAGTGGGAGAGCTGCCCAGGGCCACCCAGGGAGGCAGACCAAAGCTCATGCCCCACCTGCAGGCACACCTGTGTGTTCTGGGCTATCTCCTCCTCCCACTAGCGGTCCCTCATCCCTGACCTGAGGCCTCTGGCCAGAGTCCAGAGCCAGCAGGAGACTGGGCTGGGACAGAGCATCCTATCCACCCACCCTCTGGGACTTTCCGTGGAGCAGGGCTCAGCTGCCAGATCTCAGCTGAAGGTGGGGTGCTGGGCGGGCCCACGGTGCCAGCTCAGGAGGGCAGCTGTCTGCACTCGTGTAGACGTGTTGGAGGGGTAGTGTGTCTACGTAGTCTGAGGATATGGTGTGTATATCGCATATCTGGAGCCTTCCTCTGTTCCCCCTAGGGCCTTCCAGCCTGCTCAACAACTCCTCAGAGCTCAGATTTGGCTCTGAGGCCCAAGGGCTGAGCAGGGCTCTGGTCAGGCCAAGTAGGGGGCAGCTCAGTGGAGGGGGGCAGGACCAACCCGGGGGCATGGGTTCAGGCTTCCTAGGGCCTATTAGCTACAAAGCCAGTGGGTTCCAGGGAGCCCCCAAAAGGAATAGCTTCAGTCCCTCCCTCTCCTCCCTTCTTTCCCCTCTGTGTCCCCAGCCCCGCTTTTTGACGTTGTAATCTAAAGGACACAGAGCTGAGCAGACCTCTCAGCCCCTTCAAGGCCAAACCTCAGAAACAGATGGGAGCCCACAAATAGTGGGTCATCAAGAGAAGCAAGACTCCCCCTGGGACTGGGACCCCCAGACCAACCAGTGTCCTCTCCCCCTCTATCCCCTCTTCCAGTTTCCCATGCCCTCCACAACCAATCATGGCAATGGCACAGGACTGGGCAGCATTTCATTCTGTTGTGTATGGGGTCACCATGAGTTGGGGACCAATTCAATGGCAGCTAACAACAACAACATTTTATCATGTGATTAATGTCCATCTCCCCCATGGGGGTGGAGCTGGTGTTTGCTCACCATTTGTAGTTCAGTGCCTGCGACATTGTTGTAGTTGTATGCCTTCAAGTCGCTTCTGACTCATGGTGACCCTACGTGACAAAGTAGAACTTCCCCACAGAGTTTTCTTGGCAGCAATCTTAATGAAAGCAGATCTCCAGGTCTTTCTCTCATGGAGTCGATGAGTAGGTTTGAACTGCCGATTTTTAGGTTAGCGGCCGAACACTTAACTGTTGTGCCACCAGGGCACATAAAAAAATGAAAAACCCATTGCTGTCAAGTCAATTCTGATTCATAGTGACTCTGTAGGACAAAAACTGCCCTATAGAGTTTCCAAGGAGCACCTGGTAGATTTGAACTTCCGACCATTTGGTTAGCAGCTGAGCTCTTAACCACTGCACCACCAGGCTCCTCCCACGGCACATAAAAAAAAAAAAATAGGCGCTAAATAAACATTTGTTGAGTGATTGCATGATCCCAGGGACTCCAAAGAGGGCTTCAGAGAAGTGGTGACGTGTGACCTAAAGCTTGAAAGATAAGTCGCATTTTCAGGCAAAGGAGAGAGAACAGAAATTGCAAAGGCCAGGAGGGTGTAATGGAGCCTGACTGGTGTGGGGAGCTTCCATCTTGTGAGTGGTGGCTACTTACTAAGCACCACTGAGACCCACAGCTAACTGGGGAGAAGCAGACACAGGCATAGGACCTGGATTCTGTCCCCAGGGTGCTTGTTGGCTCAGCCTTTGGATCCACCCCTCAACCTTCAGTCTTGGCCCAGTATCCAGGTTCCAACCCCAACGGCCCCACCCACTGTAGACACACAGCCCCCGACCCTGGGAACTCTCCAAGGTCCTCACCTCCCATGTGGCAGGGGTGACCTCCGCCATCCCAGGGTTCTCAGAGGCTTCCTGCCCCTTATCCTAAGCTCCATGCTACCTGCTAAGGGCGTTGGGTCACCCACTCTGTCCTCTGATTTGGAGCCCCCAGGACCTACTCAGACTGATCGAAGGCACAGAGGGCCTTCCCTTACCCTCAAATCCATTTTGAGCTGCACCAAATGCCTCTCACGTGGCTCCAAGGAAAGCAGCATCGTCCCGGATCCTGGGTGACAGGAACATGAGCAGGCGCCTGGGTTCTGTATGCCCCACATGCACATCTGAGTTGCCAGTGTGACCCCTCAGCTCACCACGGCTGTCAGGCAATTTCCCAGGCTGCTCAGCTGGGGGGTTCTGGGCACAGGAATCACTCCCAAAGTCCTCAGGCCCTCTGGGCTTCTGTGGGGCCCAAATACACCCAGCAACAACAAAGTCTCCTCAAAAACTAGGTGAAAGTAACCAAGAGACATGACTCCGACTTGTTAAAAGGAAAAGGGTGACAATAAGCTTGCCCAGCTGTGACTCTGACCACGCCTCCAGAAGCTGCTGCCAAGGGGAATTCTCTTTCCCACTGTGGCTATAGCAAATCCTGCAGGCCCCGACTTCCTCTCCATCAGTAGAAGGAAGAGGAACGATTGTCCAGCAAAATCATTTTTGCTTGGCCCCCATTTTGGTGGCCAAATTTCTAACACAAAAGGCAAAAATACACAGAAAGGACCCTCTGAGACTGGGTATAGACGGAGCCCAGAATTTAGAGAAAAGTAGATGATGAGGGTTCCAGATTCATCACTTATGAGTCTCTGGGCCTCAGCTTCTTCATCTGTGAAATGGGGGTGGTAATTTTTACATCCTGGGAACCGTGTGGAAATTAAATGAGAAAGTATATCTGAAAGGCAGGCACTGAGAACAGTTTATTATTGTGTGTGAATGTGAACATCACTTCAACCTCCTCTTCTGTCAACACATCTCCTTTTTTCTGCCTCTGATCCTCCTGCCTCCCTCTTACAAGGACCCCTGTGATGACCTTGGGCCCACCTGCATAGTCCAGGATAATCTTTCCATCACAAGATCCTTTAATTAATCACATCTGCAAATTCCCTTTTACCATTTAAGGTAATGTAGTTACGGAGTGTGAGGATTAGGACATGACATTTTGGGGGGGCCATAATTCAGCCCACCACACCAACTTGGCCACCTCTTCTTATACCCCACTCTCCCTGGCTTATTTCTATCTGACTCAGAAGCCTCCTTTTGGTTCCTCAAACTCACCAGCCATTTTTCCACCTCAGGGCCTTTGCACCTGCTGGTGCTTCTGCCTGGCATACCCTTCCTTCCCCTGGCATTCTTAGGGCTGACTCTTCACATTATTCAGATGTTGACTTAAATGTCATCCCCTCAGAGAGGTCTTCCCTTTCCTCAAAGTCTCAGCCAGATACCCTCTCACTCTGTCACACACACCCTTATTGTTCCTTGAGAATCTCTGATCACTAGCTGACATTTTTCCTCGTTCACATGTTTTCCTACTGTTCTCACAATAGTGTGCACTCCCTGAGGGCATGGTCCTGTCTGCCACCTCGCTTACTACTGCACCCAGATGCCCAGCATGGAGGAAGGCATACAGCAGGTGCTCAACCTTCTGCCCCAGAAGCCTAAGAATGTTCCCTCCCTCTTTCTCAGTTTCACTTCTGTTTGGTTTTTTGTTTTTTTTTTTTTTTTTTTTGGTCACTTCTTACTTGAGGGAGGAAGAAAGGGCCCAGACTTACAATTCCTTTCAGGGAAAAGAAGGAAATGGCCCACAGGACCCTGGCACAGCAAGGCTAGGTCAGCGGTCATGCCTGCCACATCCCCTGAGTCAGGACCAGCTTTCAGACCAGGACTCCTGACACCACCCCCCGCCCCACATTCCCTGCTCCAAGCCTTTGTCCCTCGCTGTCCTCCTCAGGACTGGAACGCCTGCCCTTCCTACATTCTATCTCAAAGGGCTCCAGATAGCTTCCAACTTGACCCCTCTTTTATGACTGATGAAACTGAGGCCCAGAGGAGAAAGGGTCTCCCCCCAGGCACATGACATCTTCATTCTGGGGGCCTGCGCCAGCATTTCTTCCCCACCCACCCCTAAGGTCCTACTTCTTCCTGGGCCAGGGCCAGTCTGGAGGGTGGGGACCTGAATGCTAAGGTCAGCCGTCACTGAGGCCATGGGCGCCAGTGGCTCAGGGGAAATGTTACCAGAGTTTAGAAATGCCTGTAATGTGCAGAGATCCAGCCTTCTCCTCAGGGTGACAGGGAGACAGCTGGGGGCGGAGTCCCCATCCAGTGCCCCATGGGTGCCTCTGTCCTGCAGGCACAAGCCTGGTTCCCACTCACATCCACCTGCCTTCTTCTCCTGCCCCATCCCAGGAGCCACAGGTCAGTGACACAGGGACCCAGGATGCATGAGTTGATGGGGTCAGGATGAAGCTGGCCCTGGTCACTGGGAGGCCCCAGCTCCTGGCCCAGGCTGACCCCTCAGGTCTGGCTCCAAAGGCACACAGTCTGTTCAGTTGCACAGGGTTCTAAGCTGAGAAGGTCCTCATGCTTGGTTTCATGCTCTGCTGTCTCCGTCTTGAACGTCTTAATAACATTTGACAAGGGTCTGTGTTTTCCTTTTGCACTGGGCCCCACAAATTATGTAGCTAGTCCTGTGAGCCCCAACTCTCACCCCTTTACCCCAGCCCTCCTGGAAAAATGCAGGTGCTCGTATTACTGGTCACCATGTTGAGCACCTGCCTAGGCCTGCTGGCAGCTGTAGGTGCCACCGCTGCCCTGTGACAGCTCCTAAACTGATCACATCTGGTGACTCTGGGGTGAGGGCCTGACCCTCTGGCTTAAGACATCTGGGTTCTGAGCATCAAAAGAAAGCTGCCACAAGGACTCTCAGGCTGGCTACAGGGGGCATATGTGTTCAAAGGGACCCTTTTAAGTCCCACCTCATGGCAGCTGCTAGGGCAAGGAAGACAGTAGGAAACAGCATGAACTTGGGGGCCAGACAGACTCAGAATTCCTGGCTCTGCTCCTTGCAGGCTGTGTGATCCCAGGAACATTACTGAATGTCTCCATTCCACAGCTCATCTACAAAATGAGGATTCCATTTATACCCACCTTGAGGGCTATTGGGTAGAATAAATGAGAAAACACATGTAAAGTGCTTGATATGGTGTCAGGCAAACAATCCAAAACCAAACCAAACCCATTGCCATCAAGTCGATTTCAACTCACAGCCACCCTATAGGACAGAGTAGAACTGCCCCATAGGGTTTCCAAGGAGCTCCTGGTGGATTCCAACTGCCGTCCTTTTGATCAGGATCCATAGTACTTAGCCACTCTGCCACCAGGGTTTCCAGGCAAACAATAAGCACTAAATAAACATTAGTCTTTGAAGTCAGTCAGACTTGGGTTCCATTCTCAACCCTACCAAGTACTTCGGTGTGAACTTAATTTCTCTGTGCCTTGGTTTTCTCGTCTGCAAAATAAGGATAACCTGAGGGCCTACTGCACGGGGCTCTGAGAGCTACCATCAGCATCAGCATCGTCTCCTCCTCTAGAAAACCTTCCTAAAGCCCCGAGATGAGCCAGGCCCCTTCTCTGTGCTCCCAGATCCACTGTGCTTGCCTCCATCTGAGCACATGTGACAGCACCAGGTTGGAATTGTTTCTGTCTCTGTCTTTCCCCCACTCCGGACTGGAAGTTACTTGGGGACAGTGGCAGGGTCTGGTCCTGCTGGTATCAGCCGAGAATGAAGGATGAAGGGGTGAACAGATAAAGGAGTTTCGGTTCTCACTGGGAGCCATCCATACCCTAGGGCAGTGACCCCTGTCCGTTGATGGTGTCTCTCCTCTTTCCCAGGTCTGTCCCTCTGGGAAGATGCAGACGCTCAGACTGCTGGTCACCATGTTGGGCACTTGCCTGGGCCTGCTGGCAGCAGCTATAGCAGCCACAGGTGCTAACCCCACCCAGCTAGATACCCGCAGCATGCTGCCCTCCCACCGGCGCCAGAAGAGAGACTGGATTTGGAACGAGATGCATATTGATGAAGAGAAAACCTCCCTGCTCCCCCATCATGTGGGCAAGGTAAGGCTCAAGATCCAGAGCAAGAGAGGTTCCCAGCAGCCAGCCCATAGTGACAGTAGTAACGATGCTGGTGGTGATAATAATGGTAAAGACAGTGGTGGTAAGAGTGGAGATGATGGTTGTGGGGTGGTGGTAATAATGCTTGAGATGATGATGACGGTAGATGCGATGGTGGAGGTGGAGGTGGTGGTGGTTGTGATAAAAAAGGGGAAGGCAGTGGTGATGATGGTGGTGATGGTAGTGGCGTTGATGGTAGTCACGGGTGTGGTTGGTGATGGTGATCATAAAGGTGGTAATGGTGGTGGTAGTGATGGATGTGGTGGTGGTGGTGGTGATAGTGATGGGAGTAGTGATGGTGGTCATGTGTGTGATGATGGTGATAGTGATGGTGATCATGGAGGTGGTGGTGGTGATGGTGATGGGAGTAGTGATGGTGGTGATGGGTGTGATGATGGTGATGGTGATTGTGGAGGTGATGGTGGTGATAGTGGTGATGGTGGTAGTGATGGTGAACACTGTGGTTCATTTTCTCCTAGACCTTCATCTGTTGACTAGAGATTGCTAGTAGAAGGGTTACCCCTTGCATAGGCTAAGGAGACAAGCCTGGCCTGGGAGTTGAGGACTTGAGACAGAAGCAGTAAAGGCTGCCATTAGGTTTTTCCATCCAGAGCTATCAGAGATACAGTAAGCCCCATACAGTAGGTAAAGCCCGGGAAACCTCCTACACAATTGTGCTGGTGACAAAGCTAATTATCCAGGCTGTAGTTTGCCTACTCTTGCTCTAGGCCTCTAAACTCTTCAAAAACCCCTTTCTCTCAGATGATCTCTCTCTGGTTCCCTGTGACCCTACACGGTTCCCCAGATTCCAGAAAGCCCACAACAAGCTACTGACCCAAGCCTGACCTTCAGGCCAGTGCCTAAGGCTCTAACCCTAATTTTATCCCCCTTTAAACTTGTCCACCCCAAGCCCACCTTCCTAGAACTTGGAGCTAATCTGAGTGACTATCAAACTGTCTTACTGCGTCAAACTGTTATTGATGTCAAAATTTCCTAAGTCCTTGTATAATAAAAACTATAAAATACTGCTGAAAGAGATTAAAAAAGACTTAAATAAATGGAAAGATATTCATGGATTGGAAGACTTAATATTAATTGTCAGTACTACCCAAAGCGATCTATAGATTCAACACAATCTCGATTAAAATTCCAACATCCTTCTTGGCAGAAATAGAAAAACCAATCCTCAACTTTATATTGAATGGCAAGGGGCCCCAAATAGCTAAAACAATATTGAAAGAGAAGAACAAAGTAGGAGGACTCACACTTTCTGATTTTAAAACATAGTATACCGCTACAGTGATTAAAACATAGACCAATGGAATATAACTGACAGTCCAGAAATAGACCCACGCATCTATTTGTATCAAGGGTGCTAAGTCCATTTGATGGGAAAAGAAGAGTCTCTTCAATAAATGGTGCTAGGAAAATTGAATTTCCACATGCAGAAAAATGAAACAGGATCCATGGCTCATACCACACACGAAAACAAATTCAAACTGGATTAAGGACCTAAATGTACAAACTAAAACCATAAAATTCTTAGAAGAACAAGGAAGGGCAATGTTGTCAGGCCCAGGTTTCAACAATGGATTATCTAATATAATAACAAAAGCACAAATAGTAAAAGACAATTAAATGGGACCTCATAAAAATTAAAAACTTTTGTTCATCAAAAGACTTTATCAAAAAAGTGAAGAGACAAGTTACCAACTGGGAGAATATCTTTCAAAACCATATACCCAACAAGAATATAATAACCAAAATATATATAAAAGTTCAACAACTTAACAACAAAAAGGCAAATAACCCAATCATAAAATGGGCAAAGGACTTGAATAGACATTTCACCAAAGAGGACATTCAAATGACCACCAACCCCTTGCCGTCAAGTCAGCTCTGACTCATAGCGACCCTACAGGACATAGTAGAACTGCCCCATAGAGTTTCCAAGGAGCACCTGGTGGATTTGAACTGCTGACCTTTTGGTTAGCAGCCATAGCACTTAATCATACGTCATCAGGGCTTCCAAATGCTCACCAAACACATGAAAAGATGCTCAGCGTCATTAACCATCCGTCAAAAAAAAAAAAAATTGCCATCGAGTGTATTCCAACTCATAATGATCCTATAGGACAGAGTAGAACTGCCCCATAAGCTTTCCAAGGAGTGGCTGGTGGATTCGAACTGCTGACCTTTTGGTTAGCAGTCAGCTCCCATTAGCCATCAGAGAGATGCAAATCAAAACCACAATGAGATACCATTTCACTCCCACTAGGATGGCACTGGGTTTTTTGGTTAGGATGGCTAAGGGAACCTCCGCAGCAGTACAGTAGTTAAAAGCTCAGCTGCTAACCAAAAGGGCAAAAGTTCAAATCCACCAGCAGTTCCTTGGAAGTCCCAGGGGACAATTCTACTCATTGCAATCAACTCACAGTGAGTTTGGTTGTTTGGGTTTAGGAAGGCTGAGGCAAAAAAACAGAAAATAACAAATGTTGACAACGATGTGGGAAGATTGTAACCCTTATCCATTGCTTGTAAACCAAAAAAACCTCTGCCATCCATTGCTTGTAGGAATGCAAAATGGTACAGCTGTTGTGTAAAACAGTGGTGGTTCCTCAAAAAACTAAAAATAGTACTACCATATGCCCCAGCAACTCCACTCCTAGGTATACACCCAAAAGACTTGAACGCAGAGACTCAAAAAGAGACTTATACACCAGTGTTCCCTGCAACACTATTCACAATAGTGAAAGGTGGAAAAGACCTAAATACTCCAAAAAACGAGTAGATAAACAAAATGTGGTACATATATACAGTGGAATACTGCTCAGCCAGTAGGAGAACTGAAATCTTGATACATACTACACTATGGATGGAACTTAAAGATATTATGCTGAGTGAAATAAGCCAATCACAAAAGGACAAATATTGTTTGAGCTCACTTATACAAAAAGACAAGAAAAGGCAAATGTATACAGATGAAAATTTATTAGTGGTTACCAGCAGTAGGAGGAAGAGAGAAAAGTGGGGTTAGCGGTGATGGAAAAATTACATTGACTGAGGGTATTGCACAGCCAATTACTGGAATTGCTGTCAGTAAGTTGCACACCTGTTAAAAGTTGAATTAGCAAAGGTTGTGTGATAGATACTTAAAAAAAAAAAAAAAAAAAAAACTATCCTGAGTTAAAGAAATACCCCTAGTGGTGGAATGTAGATGTAATAGGTATTTTGAGAGTTTTCAGTAAGGAGAAAGTCTCTTTCAAGGGCATCAAAATCTCATCAGGTCAGCTTCTTGGAATCTAAATGTCAGCTACAAGAGAAAATGTATCAATGCTGGTAAGAGGAAGCACAGTGCTAAGCGTCGTGCTGGGTACTGGGAGACAATAGTGAACAACGACAGGCATGGTCCCTGCCCCCATGGAGCTTGTGGTCTAGAGCACAGGGTTCAGCAAACTAAGACCTTTGGGCCAAATACAGTCCACCACCTGGTTTTGTAAATAAAATTTTATTGGAACACAGCAACACCCATTCATTTACAAATTGTCTTTGGTGCTTTTGTGCTATTAAGCAGAGTTAAGTAGCTGTGATAAAGACCCTATGGCCTGAAAAGTCAAAAATATCTACTCTCCAGCCCTTTACACAAATAGTTTGACAACCTTGGTCTAGAAGGACAAGCACACATCGGACAAAGAATCCCACAAACAGCTAGTGGTGATGGGGGAGTCCTCTGGTCATAGGCTAAAGAGGACCCTTTGAGGGGAGGGTCCAGTCTTGTTTCAGTACCAGAAACATCATGGAAGGAAGGACTAGCCAGGAATCTCCACTCACAGCCCCACCCACAGCCAGCTCACTGTGCCCCTGGATCCTCCCAGGAATGACTGGAAAATTTAAACCCTTCAACAAGGCCAGTCAGAAACCCAGGTCCAGAGAGGGGAAGACTCTTGCCCAGGGACACACAGTGGTACCAGGACAGAGCCCTAGGAGAACCAAGGATTCCTGACCCCCGACATGAATGTGAACTCTATGTCATAGAGGAAAAGGTCATCAGCACACCTACATCCCTCCTAACGGAATAACTGTGCCATGACTCAACCTCATAGAGAACGGCCGGCCCCAGGGAAAACTGGGAGTGAGTCAGCGAGAGTCAGAGGAAAGCGGAGGCACCTGCGACATGTGCAGCCCTGCCAGGCAGCCTCAGGAAGGCTCGCCCTAGGATCTAGAGCAGCCGGAAGAGCGTCAGGACTGGCGTCACCCATCAGCAGCATTTGCTTGGCACGCGATACGGGCCTGGGGTTGGGGATAGAGGAGCCACAAGCAGTCCCCACCCTGGGGAGGCATGGGGGCCTGGGAGAGGCAAGGACAGGACTTCGAGGGTCACCTCTAAATCCCAAGGATGTAATGTGAGGGAAGAAGTCCCCGTTTATCGAGGCCAGAGCCCTGAGCCTTTGTTTACAGACCTGGATGGACAATGGGAGCAGACCTGAGGAGGCTTCCAAATCCACAAATGTGGGTCATTGTGGCTTTTGGCATTAAGACGTTATGTCCCATTATAAACCCCCCCCAAAAAAAGTGACATTAAAAAAAAAATAGGAAGAAAGGAGAGCAGAAACTTATATTCAAATGAAATTTTATGCAGAACTCTAGTAAAACAGATCAAACTGCCTTGCTCCCCGTCACCACCCCTGTCCACGTGGATCTGAAGGTGCCTGCCTACCCAGAACCAAGTTTGAAAACCACCATCTTATTCTAACTCCCAGTGGCCACATATGACTCCAGCCTGTCCCACTTTCCAGGGTCCCCACCATGCCCCTAGGCCACAGGTTCATTGCCCCAACTCTCTCCTTCCTTCTTGCCTCCCATCCAGCTGGCCATCATATATCCTGACCATGGGGCCTCGAGACATCTTCACGACCACCTGCCCCCACACAACACAGCCCTGCTCCAGGGTGCTTGGCCACCTCCAACTGCTGCCCCCTCTCTCCCACTCTTTCATGGGTGGGGGTCCTCACTCCCTGGCTCCACTCCTCCACCCACTTCTCTCCTGAGACCCCACTCTCTCCCGGTTCTCTTCCAGCCTCGAAGTGCCCTCAACAGATACCTCGCTCAAGGCTCTTGCTCCATCTCACCCTTAAATGCTGCCCTTCCTCGGAGTCTCAGACCCTGAGGCTTCAAATATAGGTTGTGAGAGCAATAACGGGGTCTGTGCTGTCTCTGTTCCCAGCGCTTGGAGTGGGGCCTGTCATCTTGTAGGCATGAAATTTATTTTTGTTGAAGTGAATTTAATTATATCATTCAGGCATTCTAACATTCTATGAGCATACTATTTTACGTGCATGATATACTATTATCTTCTCGTTATTGTTAGCTGCCATACAGTCAGCCCCTGGCTCATGAAGACCCCATGCACAATGGAATCAAATGCTGCCTGGTCCTGTGTCATTCCCCTGATCCGTTGCAGATCAGACCATTGTGATCTCATAGAGTTTTCACTGGCTGATTTTCGGAAGTAGATCACCAGGCTTTTCTTCCTAGTCCACGTTAGTCTAGAAGCTCCACTGAAACCTGCTCAGCATCCTAGCAACACACCAGCCTCCACCGACAGACGGGTTGTGGCTGCACGTGAGATACATTGGCCAGGAATCCAACCTGGGTCTCCTGCACCGCAAGTGAGAATTCTACCACTTCCCACTTACGTTCCTAATATTCTCTGATTCTCAGATTCTACACAAGGGATGTTCAGCAATTCTAACCTTCTAATACCCTGTAAGCTGTGGATCTAGCATTAATAAATAATAGCATTTATTGCGAGCCTATTCCATGCAAATTGCTTCACACAATTTTCCAAATAACGTAACACTAATAGTACCTGTTACAAAGAAAAAGGATTCCATAGTACAATAAGTATGGGAAGTCTGAGTTAAAAAAAGGTCATTGGAGTTCTTTTCTCAGAACTACACATAGCCGATCTCCAAGAAAAGGACAGATTACGTACCATTCCAAATCTAAATTGACCAAAATCAGTGATTTGCTGATAAATATTTGACAACCGGCTCTCCACTGGGAAAAGCCTTGATTTGTAGTTTTTGCCGATTTCCATGGTGTGAATACTCCCACCATGTCTGATTTCAAGCTTCCAACTGATGTCACTGATACGGATACAATAGACATGAATAACCTCAGGAGCATAAAGAAAGTAAACTTGTAAAATAACTAGGAAGTAAAGAATTTTGAGCATACATTACCTTTATTTTTTTTTCTGTCATTGTTGAAAATATACACAGCAAAATGTACACCAATTCAATCATTTTTATATGTACAATTCAGGAACATTGATTACACTCTCGGAGTTGTACAACCATTCTCACCCTCCTTTTCTGAGCTGTTCCTCTCCCATTAACATAAATTCACTGCCCCCTAAAATTTCTACCTAATCTTTTGAGTTGCTGTTGTTGCTTTGATTCCATATAGATAGTTCTTAGAAGAGCATAGCACTCAAGGCAGACATTTTTTACTAGTTTAGCTAAAGCATTGTTTGGTTTTAAGAAGGCTTCAGGGAGTATTTTTGGTTGAATGTTTAAAGATTATCTCAGGGCAATAGTTTCAGGGGTTCGTCTACCCTCCATGGTTCCAGCAAGTCTGGAGTCTATGAGAATTTGAAATTCTGGTCTGCATTTTCTCCCTTCTACACAATCTTGGTTCAAAATGTTCAGTAATGGTAGCTGGGCACCATCCAGTTCTTCTGACCTCATGGCAAAGGAGGCAGTTGTTCATGGAGGCAATTAGCCACACATTCCATCTCCTCCTCCTATTCCTGACTCTCCTTCTTCCTCTGTTACTCCAGGAGAATAGAAACCAATTGTCCTGCCTTGGATGGCTGCTTGCAAGCTTTTAAGACCCCAGGCCCTACACAAAGAACTGGGAAGTAGAACAGAAGCACTAACCCCGTTATTAGGCCAATTAACTTGAATGTCCGTGAAACCATGACCCTAAACCTCCAAACCAAGCAACCAAATCCCATGAGAATTTTGATTGTACATAGCAGTCTCAGAAGTTAATCTTTTTTTTTGTTTGTTTGTCTTTGTACCTTTGTTTTTAATATGTTTCATTTAACTGTAAGTTTATGTAATTTAATCTTTCATTATGGCTATGTTTAACAAACAGCTCACAAAAGTTCTTGAAAATTTAAGTTGGCTCTTGCAAGCCAACCCAGTACAAGCCAGCTGCACTGACCCAGTCCACATTCATGTGGAACATTGAAAGAGACTGGTCTTTTCCTAGAACTCTCTTTCAAAAATGCTGTTCTGCTCATCAGAGGCAATATTATCTCTATTTTACAGATGAGGTAACAACAATTCAGAGAAGTTAAGTGACTTAAAACGGTCAAAAATACCCAGGCTTTTCTGCTGCAAAACCCCTGCCTTCCAGTGGCACCAAGTACATTCTTTCACTAAAAAAATATTTCCTATGCAGAGTAAAATAAGTCAATCACAAAAGGGCAAATACCATATGAGACCACTACTGTAAAAACTCATAAAAAGGTTTATATACAAAAAGAAACAATCTTTGATGGTTATGAGAGTGGGGAGGGGTGGGGATGGAAAAGCACTTAATAGATAATAGATAAGTGGTAACTTTGGTAAAGGGTAAGATGGTACACAATACTGGGGAAGCCAACACAGTCTGTACAAGGCAGGCTACGGTAGCTCCATAGACACACCCAAACTCCCTGAGGGACCAAATTGCTGGGCTGAGGGCTGTGGGAACCATGGTCTCAGGGAACATCTAGCCCAACTGGCATAACACAGTTTATAATGAAAATGTTCTACATTCCACTTTGTTGAGCAGCATCTGGGGTCTTAAAAGCCTGTGAGCGGCCATCCAGGACACTTCACTGTTCTCACCCCTTCAGGAGCAAGGAAGAATGAAGAAAACTAAAGACACAAGGGAAAGATTAGTCCAAAGGACTAAAGGACCACGTCCACCATGGCCTCCACCAGACTGAGCCAGTACGACGAGATGGTGCCCAGCTACCACCACTGACTGCTCTGACAGGGCTCACAACAGAAGGTCCTGGACAGAGCTGGAAAAAATGTAGAACAAAATTCTAACTCAAAAAGAAAAACCAGACTTACTGGCCTGACAGAGACTGGAGAAACCCTGAGAGTATGGACCCCGGACATGCTTTCAGCTCAGTAATGAGACCACTCCTGAGGTTCATCCTTTAGCCAAAGATTGAACAGGCCCATGGAACAAAACAAGACTAAAGCCATGCATCAGCCCTGGGGCAGGGACTGGAAAGTAGGAGGGAACAGGAAAGCTGGTAATAGGGAACCCAGGATTGAGAAGGGAGAGTGCTGACATGTCATGGGGTTGTTAACCAATGTCATACAACAATGCATATACTAACTGTTTGATGAGAAACTAGTTTGTTCTGTAAACCTTCATCTAAAGTTGAATAAAAAATAAAATAAAAAGGCAGAAAATGATTCCTGAGCACTTACGATTCTCCAGACACTATTGTAGGCACACTGGGGCACTGTGCCAGGCAACTCACGGTAATGTGGTGTTTGCGGCGACCAGGCCAAAACAACTCACTCCTGATCAGCCAGAGGTTCTCGTCAGTGAAACTATTTGCACGATCCTGTAATGGCGGACACAGGGCGTTGTGCATTTGTCAAAACCCACACGACTGTACAATCCATAGGGCTGGACGCTAATGGAAACTAGGGACTTCAGTCACTAATAATGTATCAATGTGGGCTCATCGGTTGTAACAAACGACCCACATTAATGCAAGACGTTGATAATAGGAGAAACTGCAGTAAGAGGAGAGGGGGTATTTAGGAGCCTTCTGCACTTTCTGCTCAATTTTTCCATAAACCTAAAACTGCTCTAAAAAATAAAGTTTATTCATTAAAAAAAAAAACCCTGCAGTGTCACATTTAGGGTCTTCTGTCAAGCTCACACACGTGCACACATGCGCACATCTGCACGCATACATGTACACAGACATGCCTACACACATGTGTGCACACGCACACACACACACCCAGCCACCACTTCCCATTTCCAGCTCACAGCGCCCCTTCCTTCCTAGATCAAGTCAAGCGTGAACCGCAAGAATGCCAAGTACCTACTCAAAGGAGAGTCGGCGGGTAAGATCTTTAAAGTCAATGAGGATACCGGGGACGTGTATGCCTGGGAGAGGCTGGACCGGGAGAAGAAGTCTGAGTACCGCCTCACCGCCTTCATTGTGGACAAGGACACCAGTAAGGACCTGGAGCCTCCTTCCAGCTTCACCATCAAAGTCCATGACGTGAACGACAACTTGCCCGTTTTCACACGCCAATTATTCAATGCGTCTGTGCCTGAGATGTCACCTGCAGGTATGTGCCCACCTGTCCCTTTCCTTCCTCCCTCCCTCATTCCCAACCTGGAGGCACCTCTCACATCAGCAACTGCCTGAAATTGGAATTCATTGAGTTCAGACCAGGGCAGTGGTTTTAATGCCCATATTGCCAGTTTATATGACTTAAAAGAAACTCTGGGCCCTAGACTAAACTCTGACCTAGCCCCAGAGCCTTGAACCTAGTCATAGATTGAGCCCTGATACTAGACCTAGACTGAGCCCTAGCCCTAGTCATAGACTGAACCTTACCCTACACAGAGACTGAGCCCTGATCCTGGTCATGGACTGAGTCATGACCCTGGTGAGTGTGAGCCCTGATTCTGAGCACAGGCTGACCTTTGACTCTTATTTCAGACTAAGACCTGATGACCCTTATTATTGACTAAGAGCTGATCCTGGTCTGCAGTCTGAATTTGTCCCCAGCCCCAGGCCAAGCCCTGACCATCAGAGAGGCACCATGTCTCATAACTCTTGGGGCGAACCCCACCCGCTTCTTTTGACCCTCAGGACTGGCATGCCAAGAGCGTAACCTTTGCACTTGAAAAGTATCAAGCCCTGCCACCAAGGCAAGAAAGGCCATCTCTAAGGGGCATGCAGGGGGAGGGGGGACAGGTATGAGCAGCCAGAGCCCTTGCCCTAGAGTATGTCACCAGCCTAGTCCCGGGCCTCGGGTTGTCACTACTTCTTTCTCAGCCCTCCCCTAGCCTCTGGGGGATGTCAGAAAAGGGGTGCCCTCCTCATCCCTTCATCCCAGGGTCCCTGGAAAGGGCCCTGGGACCAGACCTCCCTATTAAGTATAAGGGCCCTGGAGTTGAAGGGAATGAAAGATGTGATGCCTACCACTTCGGAAGTATCTCCCCATTACCTTGTATTCAACCTTCCAGAACCGAGAAGAAACAGCCCATTATACCTTCAGTTTCTCCTCATGACCCCAACCACCTGCCCCCTCCTTCAGTTTCCCCATAGATGCAAACCACCTGTTTTCTTGGCCCCCTTCAAGGCTGACAGGGCTGCCCCCCACCCCCGACTGAAGCGTGTGATCCCTGGTACAGTCTCCTCAGAAAAGAAAGCAGTCTTTTCTCCCTTGGGGCCCAGGGGGGCAGGAACAGCCTCAGCCCTATCTGTTCTTATCCAGGAATTGGGTGCGGGACTGGCAGTCACAAGGTAGCACCCCGGGGGATTTCTCTCTGCAGGAACCTCAGTCATTCATGTGACAGCAGTGGACGCAGATGACCCCACAGTGGCAGACCACACCTCTATCGTGTATCAAGTCCGGAAAGGAGATGACAAATTTGGCATCGATGGTTCTGGTCTGTGTGACTAACCCTCCTGGGGGCAGGGGGCAGGGGGCATTCCAGGTGCAGGTGCTGAGGGCAGTCCAGTCTGGCAGGTGATACCTGGCTTCTAAAAGGTTTGCTAACCACTGGGAAATACTGCCCCATGGCGTTGTCAGGGTCAAGCATTAAGACAAGGTGGCTGGTGGGAGGAGAAGGAAGCAGATAGGTGCCCAAGACATGGACTCAAGTCCAGGGGACAAAATCAGGATCTTATTACCCAAGCAGTGATAAGAGAGGCAGTAGAGAATGCTGTTAGCAGCTCTGGTCCTGGTACAGACAGACCTGGTTTCCATACCCAGCTCTGCTGCTCACCAACACTAGAGACCTCAGGCAAGTCCATTAGCTCCTATGAATCTTAGTTCTCTCACCTAGAAAATGAATGTGTTTATATTTATCTTGCGTGGTAGCTGTGAAGTTTGATAGATAACGTATGGAGGGACCTTGGCTCGTAATAATTGTCCAATCAATGTGGCTTAACAGAAAACTGTAAGGAGTGACTCTTGAGAGCAAGACAGAAGTCCAATTGGGCAGACCTGGACATACTGTCAAATACATACCACAGATACCACCGTTATCCTATAGTGCACCAAGGCAGACATCACTAATCCATCACAGCGCTCTTTCACCCTGAGACGAGATGTGGCCTCATGAGCTTTCTCAACACAATGCTCCAGGTGGCTAGGACCAGGCTTGGACTGAACCATTTGGCCAGCTTGGGCCCATCAGTGCAGGGCACGGAGGTGGTGGGTTTAGACCAGTGGTCTCAGCCCTGACTGCACATTAGAAACACCTGGGGAGTTCTTAAGTCTGGTTCTCGGGTGGGGGGGGCGGGTCCCAGGCATCTATGTTTTTTTTTAATTCCATGGGTAATATGGGTCCTCCTGGGACACTTTCTGCAGGACTCATTTTCACGAAAACCACAAATTTGGACCGAGAGACACAGGGCAAATACGAGATCGTGGTGGAGGCACGAGATGCCCGGGGCAAACAGGGGGAGTCAGGCACAGCCACTGTGCTGGTCACTCTGCAAGATGTCAACGACAACTTCCCCATCTTCACCCGGGGTGAGCTCCTCCCCCCTACCCTGGGCCCTAGGTGGGGGGACTCTATGACTTGGGGCCCTCTCCACCCCCAGGGTGGGTCTAAGGCCCAGGGAAGTCTTCTGGTGCAGGAAGGGACCCTGCTCCCCATCCTCCCAACACATCCCCAAGGCTTTCCCAACTGCCCCTGCCATGACCCGTCACAGCCCAGAGGAGAAGCACCCTCCCTACTCTATGCCCCACTGTGCCCAGAGCCCAACTACCAGGTAGGAGCAGTCTCACCCAGATTCTGTGGGATCAGATCCAGGCTCTAGCTAGAAAATTCCCATGAGCCAATGAACTGGGTCACAGCAAAGCTCCACCTCCAGAGCCTGGGCTGAGCCTGGGCCCACATGCAGACTGGTTCTCATCTCCCCCCTCCCCGCCCCCCCCAAAAATGTAGGATAAAACCTTTTCACAGGTCTTGGGTGCCCTGGGATGGAAAGCCATGGCTCAGCTAACTTGCACCCTCTAGTGGCCTAGTTGGACATATGCAACCTCCCTAAAGGAAGGCTTCTCTCCTTGTTTGATTGACCCTCTATTCCCTAGCGGAAACCCTGGTGGTGTAGTGGTTAAGTGCTGCGGCTGCGAACCAAACGGATGGCAGTTTGAATCTGCCAGGCGCTCCTTGGAAACTCTGTGGGGCAGTTCTACTCTGTCCTATAGGGTCACTATGAGTCGGAATCGACTTGACAGCCCTGGGTTTGGTCTAGTCCCTACCAAAATGCCTGGCATACAGTGGGTGTTCAGTAACTACTTGTTGGTTGCATGGAGGGAGGGATGGATGGACAGAGCAGAACCTCTTTGCCTTAGGGTCCAGAATAGTAGCCAGGGGTACTATTATTGTTACTACTGCTATTGTTATTGTTATTATCACCATCATCATTATTTTACTGTGCCCATTAGCTGTGTCAAAAAGTATTAGAATAATATGAGGGGACAGTCACCTTGTCTGTCTCATTAACTCAATGCCTTTTGGGGTGACCTATCTGCATCAGACAAATACACATTTGCCGTGCCTGAAGACATCCGCGTAGGCAGCCCCCTGGGCTCTGTGTTTGTTGAGGACCCAGATGAGCCCCAGAACCGGATGACCAAGTACAGCATCGTGCAGGGCGAGTACAGGGACACCTTCACCATCGAGACGGACCCCACCCGCAATGAGGGCATCATCAAGCCCATGAAGGTCTGTAGCCTGCAGCGATAATATCAAACGTGGTTCAAGGCTCCCAGCATCCACAGGGCCCATCCAGGGGATGCTCCCCATTGAAAGTGCACACCCTGGGTCAGCTCAGAGATGGGCTTGTGCCCATGGAGACTGGGATCCTGGAGCCAGGCCAGGGGAGAGAGTCAGTGTCTTAGGCTCACCATAATCTTTCCCCCCTGCAGCCCCTAGACTATGAGCGCATCCCACAATACAGCTTCACCATCGAGGCCACAGACCCCACCGTCAACCTCCGCTACCTGAGCAGCAGCCCCACCAGAAGCATCGCCCGCATCACCATCAATGTCACCGATGTGGATGAGCCTCCCGTCTTCCACAAGCCCTTCTACCACTTCTCCCTGCAGGAGAACCAGAAGAAACGTCAGATCGGCTCAGTGATGGCCACGGACCCTGACTCGGCTCGGCACAGCATTGGGTAAGGGTGTTCGTGGTGACATGACAATCCTGGCACTGCTGTTGTTATCCCTGCTGGACTGAGACAGGCTCGGAGAGGAAAGCTGGCTTCTCCTGGTAATCACAGGCGAAGCAGCACAGGCTGGACCAGAGCCACTGGCCAGGGGGGAGCTTGTCCTGTCCCTGTGCCTTCCAGGGACCACCAGCCAACCTGTCGCCTGCTATACCCTGAAGGCTCTGTTCTTGGGGCCACGACTCCCACCTGCCCCATCTAGTGAGATCTGACAGGCAAGGAAACAACCAATCATATGTCATACTTGAAGCCCCTTCATTATAAATATTTTATTAAATTTGTCTTTCCAAAAGCACAAAAGTAAGAAGTGTTCATTTTACACAGATCTGTAAAGAAAACATCAGTAAAGCCCTCCCCTTCCCCGCCAGATAATGCTTGTTTAGTAGTTTCTGTGGTCCTGTCATGATGTTAATAGGCTGCTGTGTTCCTATCACGCCTTTCGTCAGCCCTACACAAACATGTAGAGACATTTGTAGCAGATTGTTGTTGTTATTGTTTGGTTGGTTGGTTGGTTGGTTGGTTGGTTAGACGGTTGCTTGCTTGTTTGCTTGCTTAGTTTGCAGTTTTTGTTTTTCGAATTCTTCGTATCATACCATACCCATTTCCCTACTTGCTCTTCTGTCCTAACTAGACTCCCCTTCCCTACCCTCTGGGACAAAAAAAATACAGTTCTAAGTCATACTTTTTAGAACCCCATAATATTTGCTAGGAGCCCTGGTGGTACAGTGGTGAAAGCAGTCGGCTGCTAACCAAAAGGTCAGCGGTTCAAACCCACCAGCCACCCCATGGGAGAAAGATGTGGCGGCCTGCTTCCGTAAAGATTTACAGCCTTGGAACCCCTTTGGGGCAGTTCTACTCTGTCCTATAGGGTCACTATGAGTCGGAATCCACTGAACGGCAGTGGGTAGTATTTGATAACCCAAAAACCCATTGCCGCCAAGTTGATTCCAACTCATGGCAATCCCATGTTTTACAGAGTAGAACTGCCCCACAGGGTTTTCTTGGCTGTCATCTTTGCAAAAGCAGATTTCCAGGCCTTTCTCCTGGGGCTCCACTGGGTGTGTTCAAACCACCCACCTTTCCGTTAGTAGTCGAGCGCAAACTGTTTGCGTCCCAGGGACCTTTGAATATATGACTCCTCCATCTGCATCCAAACGGATTCCTACCTATCTGCTCACGGTGGTCGGAGGTCCCAAACCACTTGTGCCACCCAGATTATCTGTGCTAGCACCATTTATTAGGTAAGCCATCATTTTCCCACCTTTGCTGTACACTAAGTTCCTGTATCTACTTGAATCTATTTCTGAATTCTCTAGTCTATCGATCTATAGCAAAGCCATTCTATTTTACTGTAGTAGCTTTACACTGAATCTGAGAATGTGTAAGACAAGTCCTTCCCTCGCTATTTTTTGTTTGTTATTTATTTTTTGTCCATTCTCAAACATACATTCATTAATATGAACTCTAAAATTATCCTACCCAGTTTTAAAACAGTCAAATTCTAATGAGAATTGTGTTTACTTTATGCATCAATTTTGGAGGAGTTAATACTTTTTGTTAGTTCTTCCTATTAAGGTACAAAATGTGTCCCTCCATTTTGGCCACATCCCATAAATCTGGGGACTGCTGTTTTCATTGTAACTGTATTGTAAATAGTCTATAATTATTTTTGTTTAATATTAGATCCAAGGATTTATTTAGCAGGATGATTTGGGTTTTGTTTTGGTTTTGGGGTTTTTTGTTTCATTTTGTTTTTCTTCATTTCCAAATGGTGGGGTAATTTTGTTTTGCTTTAACGTCTATCTTTGACGTAATATATTTGCATCCATTTTTTTCCTAGACTATCTAAGCTTTTGTAATATATATCCAGTTAACAAAGGTTTATTCTACCTTCATTGAGGCTTGTAACTTTTATCCATTAAAAAATTACCCAATTTTTTCCATTTAAACATTTTGTCTTCAATTCCATGTTGCATGATACTCATTTCGCCACTCCTGTTTTCGTGTTACTCATGTTTGCCTGATACAAATTTTCCAACCTTTATTTTTAACTTTTCTAGATCATTTGGCATTAAGGTGTCCCTTGAAAATAGAATGTAGCTGGGTTTTGCTTTTTAATCCAACCTGAAATGCTTTGTGTTTAACCTATTTACACTTTTCATCATAAACGATATGTTTGATCTTATTTCTTCTGTCTTGTTATGCCTTTTTTATTTCTCAAACTTAATGACTGTTTTCTTCCCCTGCTCCCCCCTGCCCATCTTTGCTACACAGTTCATTTTTTTTTCATGTTTTTCTCCTAGATATTTGGATAGAGTACATCTATTTTTACTTCTACCAGCAAGATTTACTTCTACCTGTAAAATTAATTTTTTTTCCTAAACTTGTATTTTCTAGTTACAAATACTACACACGGAAACCCTGGTGGCATATGGTTAAGAGCTAGAGCTGCTAGCCAAGATGTCAACAGCTCAAATCTACCAGGTGCTCCTTGAAAAACCTGTGGGGCAGTTCTACTCTGCCCTGTAGGGGCACTATGAGTCAGAATCGACTTGACAGCAACAGGTTATCGGTTAATATGACACACACACGCACAAATGAAATCACCACTGCTTTCTTATTTATGATAAATCTATAGGTTAAATTTAATTCCTCCAAAACCAGGTTTTTATACTGACACATTTGTCAGTTAGGTGGATTAAGTTCCCAAAAATTTTTTTTCAGGATCCATCTTTGTGAGTGATATACTTCCTTGCTCTTATATATCTACAAATACCTTAGTTCTTTTGCCTTCTTATATTAATAACATCTATATGTGCTCATATAGTCCTTAGATACCAGCTACTTCCCTTCAAAAATACTGTCAATGCCTTCTAGCATTTAATTTTGTGGGGACATCTGAGGCAAGCCTGATTTCTCTTTTTTGAAGTAAGGAATTCATTTTTCTATGGATTCTTTTCGCTTTCTTCACATAGTCTTGAAATTCAAAAGTTTCGTTAAGGTATGCCTAAATATGCATCTCTTTTAAAGTTATGCCTGATATAGACTGAGGTCTTTTAATATGTAGACTTGGATCTTTCTTCAGCTCAGGAAAGTTTTCTTTTATTATATCTTTTTTTTTTCCTTCTGTTCTATTTGTTCTGAAATTTTCCTCAGTAGTAGCAACTGTTTTTCTACCGTGTGTGTGTGTGTTTATTTTCCTCTCTCTTTTTCATCTCTTCATAACTTTTTTCCTGATTTTTAGAAAAACTTTTCAAATTTTACTTCACAAATATAAGTCTCTTTCAATAGCTTCTCACCTTTTCCAGTTCCTTTTTTATTTCTTCCTAGCTCTTTTCATTAATCACATAAACTAATCCCAGCTGTGGTATTAGTTGATTATGGTGTCACCTGCCTCAGCTCTAAAAGTACTATAGATGGAACCTCAGGTACCACCTTCAGTCCAGTGATGGCAACATTGCCAAAATCAAAAGGATTATCTACCCTTGAATCCCTCTGTGCTAATATAGGTTCACTCACTGTACTAGGTGGTAGAGTGCAGTGGGCAAGCAGTGGGGGAGGAGGACAGAGAAGGGTGCAGGGAACAGATCCAGAAGGGCTTTTCTGTCATGCTGAGGAGTTTGAACCCTGCAAAGGACAATAGAAAACCATGAAACTCTCTCCCCTGGCAGATACTCCATCCGAAGGACCAGTGACAAGGGCCAGTTCTTCCGAGTAAGCAAACTGGGGAACATTTACAATGAGAAAGAACTAGACAGAGAAATCTACCCCTGGTATAACCTGACTGTGGAGGCCAAAGAACTGGATTCTAGTGGTGAGTGACCCCATCTGTCAAGGGACCTGGGCTTTTCTCCTCCTCCATCATTCTTACAAAACTGGCATCATCGTCATTTCAGTCCCTAGAAGTATGGTTAAGCACCTGCTGAATCACCACTTGGCTGAGATGCTATAGAACCTCCATCCCCAAGTGTGGTCCTTGAACCAGCACCATCTACATCACCTGAGACATTGTTAGAAGTGCAGAAGCTCAGGCCCCGCCCCTAGTCTGAATCAGAATCTCATGCACATTATAGTTTGAGAAGCATTGTTATAAAGAGGGCTGATCAAATGTTCCTGTGATGATAATCACCTAAGGCATTATTAAGGCTTCTCAGGCCCCTCCGTGGAGGTTCTTGTTCCATGAGCCAGAGATGGTACCAAGGAATGTCATTTTGCAAGTACCCCATGATTCCTCTTATCAGGGATATCTAGTTAATGCTGCTTTGGGGGGTGTTTATGCAATAGTTAGCACTGAATTCAATATCTGAAGCAGCTTCCAACTCTGAGACTGTTAGGTTCTTCAAAAATTGGTATAACTTATGCCAGAGGGGAGGGCACGTGTTGAAGTTTGGCATCCTTTACCAATATGAGAAAACCCCAACAACCTTCTGGGAGAAGGGCTAATATTCCCACTTTACCTAGAAGACCACCAGGGCCCAGAGAGGGAGTGACTTGGCCAAGGCCTTACTGGTGCTACCCTGGAGAGCCCATGCCTCCTGCTGGGCCACCCAAACTCACTTCCCCCAACATGACAGCTGTGCCCAACCTTGAGGGACTCCTGGTGTTTTCCAGATCAGTCTGTGACCCTTTCTTCCCTGCCTAATCTTACCCATAGACTTTTTTTAACTGTACAAGTAGTAACTGCTTATTTTAGAAACCAGAAAAAAAAAAAGAATTATCCCCCCATAATCCCACTGTTAGCATTTTAGTGTATTTTTTCCTATATATATTTTTACATAAGTGAGATCATAATATTTGTATAAAACATCATATCCTGAATTTTTATTTAATGTTATCCTATACCATTTTTCCATGTTATTAAACTGTTTTTCATTACATTTAAAAATATCTTCATATGGGCATTGTAAATGGCCACAAATATTCCACCCTCTGAAGAGGCATAATTTGTTAACCCAGCTTCACATAGGTTGTTTACCTTTTTAATTTTTACAAGCAATGCTTCAGTGAACACCCTTGCACATGAAACTTGACCTCTTACTCTTCTGCACCCCTTTCACTCGAGCACCATCCCTGGCCTCTCTTCCAGGCGTCCACCAGGCAGCACCCCTGGACTCCAGTCCATATACCCTCCACCCTCAGGGTTGGCATCTGCTGAACCCACTTTGCTCACAAATCTTTTCCCATGCAGGGACCCCCACGGGCAAGGAATCCATTGTGCAGGTCCACATTGAAGTCCTGGATGAGAACGACAATGCCCCAGAGTTTGCCCAGCCCTATGAGCCTAAAGTGTGTGAGAACGCTGCCCCAGGCCAGGTGAGTCTGACCGGGGCGGGAGGGTGAGGCAGTGCCACCCTACAGCATGCTGAGGGGCAGTCGCTCCCACCCACAGTCAGCTGGGGTTTCACTGCATTTAATGTAACCTGCACAACAGCCTTGAGGGAAAGTAGCATTATCCCATTGTTACAGATGGAAAAACTAAGACTTGGAATTTGTGGAGAGTCAAGTGGGGAAACAGTGGCTTTGTGGAGATTTCTTAGGTTAGTGTTAAAGGTTTAGCCACAGTCAGGATTAAACCCCAAATCTCCATCACCTCCCCAGCCACCACTGACAGTCCCCCTCTTTCCTCACTCCAGCTGGTCGTGCGGATTTCAGCAATAGATAAGGACATAACCCCGTCGGATGTGAGGTTCAGATTCTCCCTGAGCACTGAAGACAGCAACTTCACTCTTATGGATAATCGGGGTATGCATCAAAGCAGTCAACCGGGTGCTTAGCAGGGTCAGGGGTGGGGCTATTTGAGTCTTGAAGCCCTAGGTTAAAGGACCAAACTAACAAGCTGAGGGCAGGCCATCAACGAGATTTACAAGTTACGGGAAATTTCATACAGCTCCTGTCACCGACTTTTCTGGTCTATCCAATGGTCAGCACCACCCTGGCCAAATTGCCAAGTCCACATGGCCAGCTATTCCCCCATAAGATGCTCATATCGGTGAGGAACAGAGAGTAGGTATGGGAGCTGGCAGTCAGCTCAGTTCATGCGCTAGCCAAGGGGCTCCTTCCCACGCCAGGATTTCTGTGCCTCACTAAAATTGCCAACTACCCTATAACATGGACCTTTGCAGTCACTTCCAAAGAGTCAAAACTAAAAAATATGAAATCTTAAATGCCCAGGATACACTCTGTTTTAATTTAGCTACAATAACTATCTACCACCAGGTGGCCCCGGAACAGGATCTGGTCCACCAGTCACAGCCCAGAGATTCCTATGATGTCATTAGCAGCCAATCAGAGCTCCTAGTTAGTATGTGCTCACTAGAATGATGATGCTGAGTTGATTGCATTCCAGCCCAAAGTAGACAGGCTTCGATGCTTGCCTCTGCAGCCCCCTCAGTAAAAGAGAGAAAATTTACTTCACATGGGTCTGGATGGAGCGATCCTTTCACCCAGCACAGGGCAGAATCCCTCTTTGTTCCTATTGGCAAAACTGTGGTTGATGAGGACCACTGTACTGAAGCAGCAATTGCCACCTTTGAGGGCCAGCTGGGGGTTACCGTCCCTGAGACCCAGGGAGTGAAGGACCCAGGCTAGGGAGCTCTGTGTCAGCTCTCTGGAACAGACTCAGGGGATCAGACACAGACCCATCTTTAAGGAGCCCACTGTGTGTGAAATGGGGAATGAGGCCATGTTGTGTTGACAATAACAGACCAGTCAACGTTTGCTGCTTTTAATAGCAAAAATACCTGTCACCCCACCTCCAACGTCCACCTCAAGCCCACTCATAAGGGGTTTTTCAGTACGGTAGAAAGCTTAAGTGCCATCCCACAGACAGCCCGTGTGTGACCAGGAGACAAGCTTGTTGATCCCAGAGCAAGCCATGTCCAAGTCTCATTTAAATTTCGAATGTACTACATGTCAAAATCTTTAATTTCGCCCATAAAGTGCCAGTGGCCATATTATTTACCTTCAATTATAAGACATGGCTACTTAATAATGAAATGGAATTGGCTTTCATTGGAAATCTTTAAAAAAAAAATGGCCTTCTTTGCTTTCTGTTGGCTTCCTGAGTGTGCTGACCCTGTGTGGCTAGATAAATCCTGGAGCAGGGATTCCCTGGACCCACCTGTCCTCTGACTATGGGTGTCAGAACCTCCTGGGAGCCTGTAAAATGCAGATTGCCTGGCCCTTAGTCTAGGGCCACTGATTCAGATGTATGTGTGTGTGTGTGTGTGTGTGCGTGTGCACTTGGGGGAGAACAGGTAGGAGTCTAATCATCAGCATGTTTAAGAAACCTCTGTATTAGACACAGATTGGAGCTGGAGACAGGAAAGGGGGTGGCAATATTTGGGCTAAAGCACATTCCCCTTTCCAGCCTGCCCAGAATACCTTCAGCTACACACGAAACCATTCTCGCAGTACCCCAGAAAGCATGTGCATCATTTTTACTGTTGTAAAACGCTTTTGTAATGATGGATTTTCAGCGATAGCAGAAACACCCTTAAAAGTTAAGACTTTTTAAAACTTTATTTTCCCCCTAATTGCTCACGAAGCTTGAAACAATATTGAGTCAAAAGAGAAAGTCCCTGTCATTGGAGTGGGATTAGGGTAAGAGAAGGAGCCCAGCCTATTGGTTGCCCAGAGAAACAGAAAGCAAGGATTTTACATTCTAGCCAGACTTTTTTTGTTTTGTCTTGAAGACTGTATTACTTTCTTTCTTTTTTTTTTTAATTTTTATTGTGCTTTAGGTGAGAGTTTATAAATCAAGTCAGTTTCTCATACAAAAATTTATATACACCTTGCTATATACTCCCAGTTGCTCTCCCCCCTAAGGAGACAGCATACTCCTTCTCTCCACCGTGTATTTCTGTGTCCATTCAGCCAGCTTCTGTCCCCTTCTGCTTTCTCATCTCCCCTCCAGACAGGAGCTGCCCACATAGTCTCATGTGTCTACTTGATACAAGAAGCTCACTCCTCAGCAGTATCATTTTCTATCCTATAACCAAAAACCAAACCCACTACCATCGAGTCCATTCCGACTCATAGCGACCCTATAGTCCAGTCCAATCCGTCTGAAGAGTCGGCTTTGGGAATGGTTCCTTTCTTGGACTAACAGAAAGTCTGGAGACCATGACCTCCGGGGTCCTTCCAGTCTCAGTCAGACCATTAAGTCTGGTCTTTTTAGGAGAATTTGAGGTCTGCACTCCACTAGCCAGCCATTTTTAAAGGCTGGATCAAAGCAGCTGCCCAGATTATTCCCTCTATTGGGCAATAGGTCTGAGCTCAAATGGCTGAAACCTGAGGAAGATGATGCCAAGGACAGAGAAGCAGTCCAGGCTGCACATGAGCTGGCGCAGTTGGGAAGGGCTCTCTGGAGGAGGCAGGCTCTGCTGTCTGTAGCTGAGGGAGCAGGTACTACTGGCAGAGCCTGACTCTGTGGCTTTGGTGTTTCCAGACAACACAGCCAACATCACGGTCAAGTACGGGCAGTTTGACCGGGAGCGTGTCAAGGTCCACTTCCTGCCTGTGCTCATCTCGGACAATGGAACGCCCAGCCTCACCGGCACCAGCACGTTGACTGTGGCGGTGTGCAAGTGCAATGAGCGTGGCGAGATCACCTTCTGTGAGGAGGCGACACCCCAGGTGGGCGTCAGCATCCAGGCGCTGGTAGCCATCTTCCTCTGCATCCTCACCGTAACTGGTCAGTGGTGGGCATAGCGGGGGAGGGGAGGAGGCACCAAGGGGGCTTCACCGGGAGGAGGAGAGGCCAGAGATCCAGGTCCAACGCTGCCTCCAGCCGCTGTGCAGCCCTGGGCCAGCGCCCCACTCTGGGCCTGTAGAATACGGGGGTGTGAGCTCCACCTCCCTGGGTGTCTCTGTTCCAGGAGCTGGGGTGGGGGCGGGTGACCCACCAGATGGTTGAACTAAGCCAAACGTTCTGTGTGATCAGGTCAGGGAGGTGTCACTGGGAGTCTGTGATGGCCCGAGAATTCCAAGGGAGGCAGGGAGGCGGCAGGTGGGGCTCGGAGGGTTAAGCCTTGTGTGATTCTCGCTCTGCTGCCGGCAGTGATCACCCTCCTCATCTTCCTGCGCCGGCGGCTCCGGAAGCAGGCCCGCGCCCACGGCAAGAGCTTGCCTGAGATCCACGAGCAGCTGGTCACCTACGACGAGGAGGGCGGCGGCGAGATGGACACCACCAGCTACGACGTGTCAGTGCTCAACTCGGTGCGCCGCGGCGGGGCCCAGCCCCCGCGCACGCCCGACACGCGCCCGCCGCACTATGCGCAGGTGCAGAAGCCGCCGCGGCGGGGGCCCGGCATGCACAGCGCGCCCGGCGAGATGGCGGCCATGATCGAGGTGAAGAAGGACGAGGCGGACCACGACGGCGCCGGGCCCCCCTACGACACGCTGCACATTTACGGCTACGAGGGCGCCGAGTCCATCGCCGAGTCGCTCAGCTCCTTGAGTACCGACTCGTCCGCCTCTGACGTCGACTATGACTTCCTCAATGACTGGGGACCCCGGTTCAAGATGCTGGCCGAGCTGTATGGCTCGGACCCCCGGGAGGAACCGCTGTATTAGGGGGGCTGGCCTTCTGGGCCTGGGGACCCAAACGGCTGCAGCCCAAGCCAGCCGGACACCAGGCACCGAGTTCTGGAACAGTGACACTGAGACCAGGTCCAGCACCCCTTCCTCATGGATTCCGGGCTACCCCTGAATAGCAAAATCCAGGCCCCTGAAGCGTCCAGAAGGTGCTTCGGTGATTGCTACCCCCTAAATGCTGGAAATGCCGGTTTAGTGTTCTCACTGGGCTCGGACATCTCCACGACCATGTTGCCCCCACCACGAATCTAACGCAGACTTTCTCTGGCTCCTCAGGGCTGCAATGCAAAGCAGCTTGGGCCCGACTGCAGTGATCCCCGAGCCCCGGGTAAGGCCAGTACACTCCTGGTGCCTGTCTGTCTGGAAACAAAGGACTGGACAGCCTGACGGGGGGCGGGGCGGGGGGGCAAGACTCTCTGAAGCCCAGGTCCAGGGGAGACTGGGACTGCCTATCACACCTGCTCTCAGGAGCCCCAGCCTTACGCTTCCCCTTCCCAGGCCTGTCCAGAGGAAGGAAGGGACCATTTGGCAGCTCCTTACCTCCAGACCTGAGGTGACCTCACGTTGGAACTGTGCTATACTGAGTATTGAACTGTTCAACCCAATTCAGGGAAATGGCTTGTTGAGCTTTGAAGCAACTGTGAATTCATCCTGGAGGGGACAGTGGAAACTAAGTGTGACAGATCACAGGGTGTGGGCCACCCGGCCACCTCTACACCCAGCTCCTCTGGAGAGGGCCTAGAGTAGCTGGGTCCCCATTTGACCCTCATCACCACCCCTCCAGGTTTGCCTGTGAGGTGAAGCAGATATTCCTGGAGCAGGTGACCTTTCCCCATCTCTGCCTTGCCCAGTCACCATTCCTCCGTCTTTCTCTCTCCCTCCTCTCTCTCACCTTCTCTCTGCGTTTTAGCTGGTTATCTCTTCCTGTCCTTCCCTTTGCATTGTCAGTTCTCTGCCTCCCACAGCTCCTCTCCCTGCCTCTGTGCCTTTGGTTCTCTGTCTCCTTGTCTCTCTGGCTGTGTGTGTGTGTTTGTCTCCTCCTTTTCTCTTGACTTAGAGGCACCCAGGTTGTGGCCCACAGCAACTCTTGCCAATGTCCAAGCCCCAACACAGCTGCAGGACAAGTCATCTCCCTTTGCACCTTTTTGTTGCCACATCTCAGGAAATCCCAGCAGGGCCCATCACTCAGGCCCCACATGCTACGGAAGATGCCGCCCCTGCCTTGTGCAAGCACTTGGGTCACCCATGCATCTCCTACCTTCAGCCACATATGGATCATTCCACTGCAAACATGCCTTGGCAAAGTGGTGTCAATCAGTGAAGAGGAGCCAAGGGAGGAAGCAATGTCTCCAGCTCACCCTTTGCCATGGACCAAGACTTCTGCTCTGGGCCCTGCCCGATCAGGCCCTTCACACTGGCAGGAATTGTAGATTAACACTGTCCTTTTTTTTTTTTTAACCAGTAACTAGTTTTTCATAATGATGTTTTTTACTAATAATACTTACAAGTTTCTAGTTCTCACAAACATAGAATAAGTGGGGTTTTTTGCATAATAAACAGGTTGCTATTTAGGTTGGCAGTTTTAATTCAGGGTTTTTTAGTTGGATAAACAAATTCCTGTAACTTCCTATTTCCTATCATTGTACTAATTGCTGTAGAGATAACGGCTATATATTGGCCACACTGGTGCATGGGATGTACTGTTCTGTTTTGTTTTTATACCTAAATAAAGAAATATCTTGGAATTCTTCCATTTCTGGGTCATTAAACTAAAGCATCACAGAACTGAGAGCTCATGTAAAACACACACAGGGGCTCACGCCACCACCACCATCATCAAAGGAACCAAGAGGGCAAAGGGACATTTGCAGTCAAGGTTCCACAGTCAATACAGAAAAGAGAATGGAGCAAAAAGTCAAGAGGGACACCTAGTCTAGCCCCCTGTCCTGCCAGAGCCCCATGCCTTCACCCAGCCTCTGTACAGTACCCCCCAACACACAACTCCTACCCTACACAGCAGGCAGGACCTCTGGAAGCTGGAGCCACAATATGTTCACATTTGCCAAATAAGGAACCAGCAGGATGAGATACATGAGGGAGGAAATCAACCTCCAACTTATGATTGACAACAGTGATTCACTAACTGGCAGCTTTTTGAGGTATGTGGACCCCAACATTGGAGTCCTTCCTGGAAAACCTCACATTCAAAATGAGAAGAAAGTACCTCCTTGCCAGACCTGGGTCTTGAATTGAGGACTGGAAGGATGGATCCCACTTCAGCAAGGCCTGTGCTCCTTGACCTCTGCCAGCAGGATGTCCTGGACAGTGTCCTCGGAGAATGATACTGTACAAACTGCGGTCTAGACAAACTGCTTCTTGGAGCTCTTGGGTCAGTTTGTCTCAATTCTAATTTTTGTTCTTATTTCCCTTGTGATTTTTTTTTTCCTTTTTGTGACTCGTTGGTTATTTAGGAATATGTTGTTTAATTTCCACGTATTTGTGAATTTTACAGATTTCCTTCTATTGATTTCTAAGTTTATTCTCTTATCGTTAGAGAACATTATATGATTTCAGTCATTTTAAATTTATTGAGACTTGTTTTATGGGCTAACGTATGGTCTATCCTGGAGAATGTTCCATGTGCACTTGAGAAAGAATATGTATTCCACTGTTACCAAGTAGAATATTCTATTGATGTCTGTTAGATCTAGTTAGTTTATAGTGTTGAAGTCTTCTATTTCCTCATTGATTTTCTGTCTCATTCTATCCATTGTTGAAAGTGGGATATTGGAGTCTCTGATTATTACTGTTGAATTATCTATTTCTCCCTTCAATTCTGTCAGTTTTTGCTTCATGCACTTTGGAACTCTGTTGTTAGGGGAATATAGGTTTATAATTGTTATATCTTCTTGATGATTAACACTTTTAGCACTATAATAGGTACTTCTTTGTCTCTAATAACAATTTTTATCCTAAAGTCTATTTTGTCTGATATTAGTATAGTCACTACAGCTCTATTTTGGTTACTATACACATGCCTTTTTCCATCCTTTTACTTTCAACATATTTGTGTTGTGAATATAAAGTGTGTCTTTTGTAGACTGAATATAGTTGGATCACGGTTTTTTATCCATTCTACCAACTTCTGACTTTTGATCGGAGTGTTTAATCCTTTTACATTTAATGTAATTACAATAAGTTAGGACTTACGTCTGCCATTTTGTATTTGTTTTCTATATGTCTTACCTCATTTTCGATTGTGTAAAGGTGTAATATATATGACAATAATAGCACAAAAAAGACAGGAGGGCATGAAACTATGTAGGAGCAAAGGTTATGTACACTATTGTAAAAATGACATGGTAGGGGTATCTGACCTCCTGTAACTTCATGAGAGAGAAGGAGACTAAAGATCAACAGCCCAAGGCTGATTCCTATGAGGCCAAGGTCAGACATGCCTCCACCCTCCAACCTTTTTACCAATACTCCCATCAATCATCCCTCCCACAGTACTCTCCACTTCTCTGCTGGGTTCAGTAACTTCTTGTAGTGGCCACACAGAACTCACAGATAATACTTAAAATTACAGGGTTTATTAGGGAAGTAACAGGTTATAATTCAGGTTCGGGAATGCTCAGGATACAGTTCTTCAATCAGGACAGCCTCTTCTAAGCCATATCCACAGGCACACCTCTCTCTAGCCCCTTGGCCTCTGCCCTGCTCAGGCAAGTGTTAAACAAAGCTCTTTTAGCTCTACTGATAAGTGCCCCAAGGCACCCCTCTCCACCAGGAAGCCTTGGCCAGAAGGCACTCAGCTCTAGCTCTGTGGGTCAGCAAAGCTAGCTCTACCAGGTGCCCAGAGGCACCATACCCTGCCATCAAGTCTCTGGCCCAAAAGCCCTCAGCTTTCTCACTCCATGGTCAGGGAAGCCTTCCGTACCATCTGCCAGTCTCCTGCCACCACTTCTCACCATCTTCAGTGTTACAGCTCTCTCTCTCCATCTCCTGATTCCAGGATCTTCTCAGCACAAGGAGCCTAGGTCCAAAGGATGCACGCCACTCCTGGCTTTTCTTTCTTGGTGGTGGTGAAATCCTCCCTTCCTGCCTCTAGCTAGGATGGCTCATTTTAAGTCTAACAGGATGGCAAAACTGACCAATCTCCTCCTTAGAGTTCCATGCATCTTATTTGCATGTTCCTACCCCGATGAGGGTGCCATGCACCTTATTTACATTATTAGCAAGCTATCGAATCCCCTTGGTGGGCCACAAGCACCTCATTTGCTTAGTCCCACCCAGTCATTTGATGAGAGTTACAAAGACTACGGTTAGAAGGGCCATATTAAGTAATTCACTGTACCACAACTATTTAAGTTAGTATAAATCTGAACTATATTGTTATAAGACTTTAATTATAATCTGCTGCTGTTTGTTTAGTGATTTTCCTGAACTAATTCTGTACAGTTTGTATTCTGAACTGTACACTGAAGTCTCTGCTTGGTAGTAGTCAGCTAATGATTGCACAGATATTTCCTTAAATTCCTCGAACCCGTAAGTCTCTCAGCCTTTGTCAAGGGGCTCTACGTGTGCGTTGGACCCACTTTCAATACTCAGGCAAGCTGTTTACAACTGTGCCTTACCCTTCACTTCCTGCTTGCACACAGCCTCAAGGTCAGCTAGAGGTAAGAGCTCAGGGCCTTCTGAGGTTTTTCCTGGGCTGTATGTGGCCTTCTAGAAATAAATATGCCAAAGTTACTCAAAGTTTTAAGTTTTTTGATTAGTTCCTGTTTGCCCCAACTTTTATCATCACCGCAGACAGCTTCAGTGTTAAACACCCCAAGGGAAAAGGCCATTTGCTTTAAGCAAGCTCTGAGTGAGAACAAATAAACGTAGCTTTATGAGTCTTCCAGAGAACCACTAAACAGGTCAAATAATGACATTTATCCGAAAATTGAGTGTTAGGTGAGCTCCAACCCCGTTCTGCCTCCCCCAGTGGCTGCTAGGCTGTTGGTTTTCACTGTGATTTTGGGACTATTGGCTCTCGAGGCTACCATATGGCTGGGAAAAGGGACATGCAACTAGAGCAAGCTAAAATGCCACAAAGCTCACTGTTCTTACTGATATTTAACTGTTTATATCAAGTAAACATTCCCTAAATTTTTGTAACCCTTTAGCTAATTTGCAAAGTTCTCAAAAACTTGATTTTGACCATTTTTGCCAGTGTTCTCATTGCTCTTATGAAGGGGAGGATTTTTGGAGATCTTTCCTGCTCCAATTCTCCTGATGTCACCCCTCATGCTGGTTTTCAAGCTCAGTTTTCCTACCTTTCTGAAATGGCTGTTCCTCAAACTGTCCAACTCCTGGAGCCCATAGGATCCATCCACTACCTCCTCTTCCTGGAAGCCTTCCAGACTCCTGAGTCATCTCCAGATAAGGCAGCCCCTGTCCTTCCAACTCTCACTGGGGCCTAACTCTGGGCTCTTGGCCAACCTGGCTGCCTCCCCTCCTTGGCTCTTATTTGCCCTGTGGTGGGGAGGAATGACCCTCATGGCTAGAGGGCCTCTAAAAACCAAAAACCAAACGCATTGCCACTGAGTCGATTCCAACTCATAGCGACTCTATAGGACTGAGTAAAACTGCCCCATAGAGTTTCCAAGGAGCAGCTGGTGGATTCAAACTGCCAGCCTTTTGTTGGTAGCCAAGATCTAAACCACTGTGCTGAAAAACACTAAGGTAGGGCAAAAGCCCAGTGATCCCAAAACCTACTGACCACACTACCCATGCTTGCTCTGGCCAACTCTGAGTCCTAGACCTGGCTAATGTGGGCAGGGGAAGCACAGCCTCAGAGTCCTTCCCCTTCCCCAGGCCAAACTTTTGAGCCTGGGTACTGTCCCCATTTCACAGATGACTAAGGTGAGACTCAGAGAGGGGTTCCACGTGACCAGGGCACACTGCAAGTTAGGGCTAGAACCTGGCCTTCTGGCTCCAAGTGAGCCCCAGGGCTTCCCCAGGCCACACGGTTAAGCCTGGAGACTGGACCAGGTTGCATCGCCTGTGCCCTTGTCTCTGGTCATGAGGAAATTAACCACTAGGGGGCAACGTGCGTCAACAAATGCTCAGCCCCCTCTGGCCCTGGCCTCTAGATGCGGAGCGCCCAGGCATCTTGGTATGGGTCACAGGCTGAGAGAGTCCAGGGCGGCAGTCCTGGGCCAAGACAGAGTACCTGGGTCAGAAGGAAGGCGGTGCAATCTGGGCCCACAGCCCTCTTCGCTTCCCCAGCGCGGAGCTCTCATGGAGGAAGAGACCAACGGCGACCTAGTCCCCGCCGCCCAAGCGTGAGGGGGGAGGGTAAGGCGTGACCCCCAGAAGCCTTGTCCTCACCTGGAACAAAACCCACTGAAGGGCATAACCCGCTGGAGCCCTGGACTGTGGGCGTGACAGCGCGCCCCCATCATCCCTCCCTGCACCAGGGTCCCAGCATCAGTGTCAACCCCCAGCCCTCCTGCCCTGTCCCGCCCCGCCCAGCTCCAGGTCTCCTTAAGCCTCTCCCAGAGACTTGATTCAGCCAGAAAAAGAACAGCAGTCTCTCAGCGCCCTGGTTCCTGGCGCCCCCCACATCATGAATCCTGAGGACAAGTCGTACCGTCCTCAAAGTGACGGGCTGACACTCTGCTCCTCACAACTAAAACTCCAGACCACCCCAGAAATCCCCCTTCTAGAGGTTTAGCTTAAGAGACACAGGGTGTACCCGGCACAGTGTTAATTTCAGCGTTATTTATAATACAAAAACATTGGAAACAACTTAAGTGTCCAACAATAAGAGACTGGTTAGGTAAATTATGGCAGATCCATAAAACAGAATATGGGGAAGCCACTATGAGCCGTGTTGTGATGGGGTAACCTTGAGATAAATTCAAGGTGAAGGAAAATCAGAACCCAATGCATTATTTACAGTCGGATTCCATTTTCACTAGTAGGTATCCATCTCCAGGTTACAGGACTATGAACATTTTTCCCTTCTTCTTTTGTGTGCGTGTGTGTGTGTGTTTTCCACATACTCTATAATCAATATGTATTACTTTTACAATCAGAAAAAAAGGTTATTTTACCGTTAATTCTAAACATTTTCTTCTAAGTGAAAAGCAGTTAATTCAGACGCAAAATATGTCCTCAAATATCATGTTTTTTTAACGAAATATTTTGCTTAAACATGGTTTTAAATTCACTATATTCATGCAATAGAGACTTTTAAAATTAACTAAATTGCTTTTGAAGTCATTACTTTTGAACCCAGCAAAACTGTTGTTGGAGGGTTGATTAATTCTATTCTTTTTTTACTTCCGAAATTATTCCTCCTCCCCAGGACATCTGTGCATATTTCTGGCCTCATAGTAATGACCTGTCTCCCTGCCCTGACTACAAACCCTTCAGGCAGGGCCGGGTCTGCCTCACCTCGGTGGCCCCTGTGCCCAGCAGAGTCAAACCCAGAGCAGGTGGGTGGATGGGTGGATGAGTGAATGATGGCATGAGGGTGTGGGGAGTTTTCAGTGCCTTCAGGTGGTCACAGCCTCTCTACACCCCCAGCCTTTTCACATGCTGCTCCCCCGACATGGAGCCCCAGTCCCCTCCCTATTTGCCTGCCTAATTCTTCTAAATCCTTGAAGATCCACCTGGCCCATCCACCACACACACCTATCACAATTAGCCATTCCCCTCTCCTTTTTCCCACAGACTTAACGCATCCTTTAACAGAGCCCTGATCACATGGTGCTGAGATGTTCGATGGGTTTGTCTCTCTCTCTCTAGGAATGTCTTGAGGACTGATTCATCCCTAGGTCCCTGTCTTAGTTCTCTAGTGCTGCTATAACAGAAATACCACAAGTAGGTGGCTGTAACAAACAAAAATGTGTTTTCCTCACAGTTTAGGAGGCTAGAAGTCCAAATTCAGGATGCCAGCTTTAGGCTTTCTCTCTTTGTCTGCTCTGGGGACAGATCCTTGTTCCTTGGCAATTGGTGATCTCCGTCTGGCATGCAATCTATCTTCCCCTGGATCTCCTTGCTCTCTTCCTTGCTTAATCTGCTCCTTTTATATCTCAAAAGAGATTGGCTGAAGACACACCTATACTAATACTGTCTCATTAATAAAACAAAGAAAATTCATTCCTAAATGAGATCATAACCACAGGTATAAGGGTTAGGATTTACAACACATATTTGGAGGGGACACAATTCAATCCATAACACTCCCCATGTTTAAGACTTAATAATAATGACGTCAACAACAAAAAAACAATAATGATAACCAACCAGGGCTTACTCTGGTCAAGTAAATGGATAGACGAGTGTTTGAGGGAATGAATGAATTCATGTGAATCAGTGTTAGCATGTTCTTCCACATCCCTCAGAAAAGTTCAGGCTCACGATTGGAGGGCAAACTCTGAATACGACAGGGATTGAGCTGATTGGCTCCTCTCTCAGGTCTCTGCTCCTGTCCCTAACCTCTCAAAGCCACTGCCCACTTCCCCAGCAAGCCTGGCAGAGGTATCTCAGAGGGCGTGACTCTAGAGAAGTGTGTGCACCAGGCCTGGAGCCCCTTCTGTCTGGTACTGAAAGGAGGCAACAGAGAGGAAGGAGAAATGGGGAAAGATACGCAGGAAAGAAGGAGGATCAAGCAGAATTTGCACCCATCTCAAGATCAATGTGCATGGTTAATTGCATAATTGACTGCAGATGTGATGGAACTCTGACTATGACAGTGAGCCCAGCACCCAAGGTCAAGAAACAGCAATCATCTCATCATCATGCGTTCTTGCTTAAACTGACTTTTGCATCGGAAAATTCCAAGGGAAGCAAAAAGAATGAGAGGGGAGAAGAAAAAGAAGCATACAAATCCTATCCCCTGCTGCCCCACTTATCCAGAACTCATCCTAGAGGCATAACTCCAGGAACTTCAATCATCTGGAAACCAAACATGAACCAAACCAAGCCCATTGCTGTCGAACCAATTCTGACTCATAGCAACCTTATAGGACAGAGTAGAGCCTCCCCATAGGGTTTCCAAGGCTGTAAAGATTTACAGAAGCAGATTGCCAGGTGGTCTCTCTCCCGAAGAGCGGCCAGTGGGTTAGAATCACCAACCCTTTGGTTGGCAGTGGCTACCTTTAACCAAAAACCAAAAAAAAATCCCATTGCCATCAAGTCAATTCTGATTCATAGAGACCCTGTAAGGACAAAGTGGGACTGCCCATAGAGTTTCCAAGACTGTAAATCTTTTATGGACACAGACTGCCACATCTTTCTCCTGCAGTGCACCTGGTGGGTTTGAACTGCCTACCTTTCAGTTAGCAGCCGAATGTTTAACCACTGCGCCATCAGGGCTCCTTAAAACAGGAACCAGAAACACATAAAAAGCCTCTATGGAACTGATCAGTACTCATCAGAGATGTCCAGGTTGTGAAAGCAAGGAGAGAATGAGCAGTGGTCACAGATGGGAAGAGTCTGAGGAGACACAAGAACTAGGGGCAACGTGGGCCTCTGATTGGTTCCTGACACAGAAAAAAAGCATTAGAGAAAAAATGGGCACAGCCAAATAAGGTCTGTAGCTTGGATAATAGTACAGTTGTTGTTATTGTTACTTGCTGTTGAGTTGCCTCCAACTCATCGCAAAATGTTGAAATGTTGCCTGATCCTGCGCCATCCTCATGATCGTTGATATATTTGAGTCCACCGTTGTGGTTATGGTGTCAATCCATCTCATTCAGGGTTTCTCTCGTTTTTGTGGGCCCTCTACTTTACCACACATGATGTCTTTTCCTAGTGATTGGTCTTTCCTAATGACATACCCAAGGTAAGCAAGTCAAAGTCTTGCCATCCTCGCTTCCAACGGACCTTCTAGTTGTAATTTCTTCTAAAACTGATTTGTTCATTCTTCTGACAGTCCACAGTACATTCAATATTCTTTGCTAACACCACAGTTCAACCGCATCAATTCTTCTGTCTTCAATAGTATTGCACCAACCTTAATTTCCTGGTGCTGATCATTGTGCTATGATTACGTACATTGTTAACATCAGGGGAAGCTGGGTAAAGAGTATATATGTACTCTCTGTTCTATTTCTGCAGTTTTTCTGTAAGTCTAAAATTATCTTAAAATAAAAAGGGTGCTTTGTTTTGTTTTGTCTTTTATAGGACTTGGACACAGCCAGCAACACCCTGATATGAAGTCATTCTCACCAAACCTGGTTTTGCGGTATTGTCTGAAAAATAGCTTATTTGTTTCACAATCATGGATGTTGTTCTCACAAGAAACTCATGGTTCTTCTGAGAAGCTTACAAGTATCAGATGGAAGGAGGAGGGGAGCTAGACGTGGCACTGAGGAGTGGCAGGGAGAGAGAAATAACTATTACTTTGCAGTTTGGGGCCATAGAGTGCAAGGGCAGTCAACTCGTACATCTGAATAACCTCTGGAGGCAGCCCAGTCACTGATGTCTTTAGGATCCCACTCCATTTGGGCGGCAAGTGTTCATGGACTCCTGAGCGAACCCCAGTGCTGGGGACAAAGCAGTGAGCAAGACATGGTTCCTGCCTTCCAAAGACTCACAAATGGGGAGGTGAGTACACACACAAACACAAAGAAAATCTTACACCATTCCAATCATTTTGGAAAGTGAAGCGTGTTAGAGGACCCCAGATGTAGGAGCTATTAATTCGACCTGAGGGTCAATAATGTTGAAGAAGGAAGGGGATGAAGAACGGCTAACATTGGAGGGGGGTCATTCATGGCAGAAGGAAGAGCACAGAGTTACAGCTGGAGAAAAGAAAGCTTGGTGACTAGAGCAGGGGGTTGAGGTGGAGAGTGAATGGAAGAGAACCTGCAGAGGTGGACCAAGACCAGATCAGAAATAACCTTGATGGTCATGCCACAGCGTGAACTTGGCTCTGTAGTAATCGGAAGCTATCAAAGGGCTGAAGCCAGGGTGCGACTTGATTTAAGGAAGCTCCCAGGGCTGCAGACTCCCTGGATGGTGCCAACAGTTAAAGTGCTGTTAACACCATAGATCTGCTTTGCCTGTTTTAAAAGTTTATATAAAGGAAATCATACAGCGTCTAGCTTCTTTTGCTCAACCTTATGTTTGTAAGAATCCTCCGTGTTGTTTCGTGTAGTTGTAGTATGATCATTCTCCTTGCTATAGAATATTCTGTCATGGGACTCTAGCACAATTTATTCTGGCAGGTCTCTCCATTCTCAGTCAAGAAAATAAAGGCGGTCATTGGATGCACAGGAGTGTTAGCCGCATTAACTCTGTTAATGCGTTCCAGTGCTTGGGTTCAGAAGATGCCGATGTTATTTTTCGAAGGTTTCAAGTTAGACTTAACTGCAGCTTCTGAAAACTGTCAGTCTGGCAACTGACATTATTTTGATCACTAAAATCTATTTTCGTAACCAAAGATGTCTCAGTCCTGTGGCCAAGGGAGCAGAAAACAAAGAAAAGAGCCATAAGGAATGTCTTTTTTCTCTCTTTTGCAAATAGACATTCAACATTTGTAAGCAACATTAATTGAGACTTTACAGTGTGTCAGAAACTGAACTAAATACTTCCTTTGCATGTACTATTTCATTTAACCCGGACAACAGCCCTTTGAAGTAGTTTTACTTTTATTGCTGTCATTGTTCAAGCTTTGTCTGCTTGCCCAGCCCTTCATCTCAGCATCTAGTGTAGCATTCAGTACAAACCAGGCACTCGATATTTTTTTTATTAAACAAGACAATAAATGAGTAATAGCTGCTACTGTTTATTGAGTTCTTAGTATATACCAGGCAGCCCTGAGTGACGCGAATGGTTAAGCATTGGGCTGCTACCCAAAAGACTGAAGGCTCAAGTCCACCCAGAGATACCTCAGACCAAAGGCCTTCCAAAAAAATCAGCCACTGAAAACACTATGGAGCACAGTTCTATGCTGACACACCTGAGGTCGCCATGAGTCGGAATCAACCCTACAGCAACTGGTTTTTACTGGTATAGTATATACCAGACACTGTGCCAAATGTTTGTATTCATTATTCCATTTGATATTCCCAACAAACCTGTAAGGCAGCATAGGAGACACCTTCAGGGGTTTCTGCCCGGCACAAAAGTCCCCACTTTCTCTGAAAACTAGCCCCTGCTTATGCATATGTCCGCTTGCTGCCTGGTTGTTATATGACCCCACCCCTTTTGTCATGGATCGAATTGTGTCTCCCCAAAATGTGTCAACTTGGCTAGACCATGGTTTCCAGTATTGTGTGGTTGTCCTCCATTTTTGTGATCTGATGTAATTATCTTCCATTTGTGATGTGCTGTAAACCCTAACCTCTATATGTTAATGGGAGCCATGGTGGTGCAATGGTTAAGAGCTACGGCTTCTAACCAAAAGCTCAGCAGTTTGAATCTACCAGCCACTCCTTGGAAACCCTGTGGGGCATTTCCACTCTACCCTTTAAGGTCACTATTAGTCGGAAGTGACTAGAAGGCAACGGGTAGGGGTATATGTTAATGAGACAGGATCAGTGTGAAGTCATACCCTTACTTAAGTCACACCCTTACTCAAGTCACACCCTTTCTTGAGTCACAAGACTCAAGAGATAAAAAAAGAGAAAAGTGAGTGGAGAGGGGAGCGACCTTACTACCGCCAAGAAGGAAGAGCTGGGAACAGACTGTATTCTTTGGACCCAGGGTCCCTGAGCTGAGAACCTCCCAGACCCAGGGGAATATCGATTTCAAGACACATGGAGATCTCCAAGGAACACTGGACCCACCAATGTTGACAGGAGACAAGGACCTTCCCCCAGAGTCGACAGGGAAAGCATTCCCCTAGAGCAGGCACCCTGAATTCAGACTTCTAGCCTCCTAAACTGTGAAAGAATAAATTTCTGTTTGTTAAAGCCATCCACTTGTGGTATTTCTGTTATGGTAGCATTAGATAACTAAGACACGTTTGGTCACAGTTTATTGGACCAAGGGTAGTACAGTTCATCCAATCAGATTCTCTCTTGGAATCTGGGCTTGTGGTTGAAAGATGGTTAGTTTTGCTTGTGGTTAGAGTTGAGGTATTGTGATCTTACTCCCGAGCTGCAGTGCAGTCTTTCTTAAGGAAGTGCAGAGAAAGAAGGTCTTCAGGGGGAGAAAAAGCAAGTGACTGAGCAGGAAGGTGCAGAGATAAGAGGCTGGGTTCCCGTCTGCTTCTCTGGTCCCTTCTCCAGGGCCTCAGGAAGCCCAGACTTGGTGTTATGGATTGAATTGTGTTCCCCAAAAATGTGAGTCAACTTGGCTAGGCCATGATTCTCAGTACTGTGTGGTTGTCCACCCTTTTGTGATCTGATGTGATTATCCTACTTGTTGTAAATCCTAACTTCTATGATGTTAATGAGGCAGGACTCAATCTACAGGATTAAGTTGTATATTGTGTCGATCTCTTTTGAGATATAAAAGAGAGAATCGAGAGAGAGAGGAGTGACCTCATACCACCAGGAAAGAAGCGCTGGGAGCAAAGCATGTCCTTTGGACCCAGGGGTCCCTGTGCTGAGAAGCTTCTAGACGAGGGGAAGACTGATGACAAGGATCTTCCCCCCAGAACTGATAAAGAAAGCCTTCCCCTAGAGCCGGTGCCCTGAATTCAGACTTCAAGCCTCTTAGACTGGGAGAGAATGAACTTGTTTTTTAATGCCATCCACTTGTGGTATTTCTGTTACAGCTGCACTAGATGACTAAGACACTTGGGTACTAGTAAATTCTCCTTTTTTGCTTAAGATAGCTCAAGTTGGTTCCCAGTAGTTGCTGCCAAAAATTTCTAAACTAAGATAGGTAAATATTATTTTTCTCATTCCACATATGAAGAAACTGAAGCTCAGGGAAAGTAAAGTGACTTGCCCAAGGTCACACACCTAGTGAGTGGCAAAGACTTAAACCAAACCCATCCAGCTCTGCAGCCTGAGCTGTCTCCCCTTCTTTCTGGTGTTCCTTAGTCCAGACCTGTGATATACCTGTCTTTCACACTGCTGCAAACTTTCTGAGGGTTGAGCCATGTCTGACTCACTGTTGGAGCTCTACCTGAACACTGTCAGGCATCACTTGCAGCTACCAGGTTGGAGATTTCACAGGGCCAGAAAAATCATCATGGCGTGACTGATAGGGAGGTAATAGGTTTTGTGGATGCGAATTGTAGAGGCAGAAAAGTGGAGCATGGAAGTGAAACACTCCCGGGTAAGCTTGAAAACACGAAACCCTCTGAGCTCTCAGTAGACAGGAGGTCCAGAAGGAGCTACTTCCAGTATCACACGTTTCCCCTCTCCCCACCTCGGCTGCCACCTCAGACTTTGTGGGCCTTAGGATGGCCCCCACTCCCAGCCCCCCACCAAAGCAAAAATCAAAACCTCCTTTCATCTCTCCTTAGCACCACCAAGGCATATTCAAGGGAACATCTGGCAAAATCAGAGAGAAACAAGGGAAATCTTTGTTTGCAAACCTGGTGGGATAGGTTTCCCTCCCACAGCTCCCTTCTCTTTTAGAGATTGGTAGCGCTCTCAATCTCCAAGGCCTAGGCAACCTAGGGAGCTGGGTCCTTTATAATTCAAGGCCGGAAAGACGCTAGACACACTTTTGACATAATTTCATGTAAGAGGTATACTAGCAAGAAGGCAACCTTGCAAAAATGTCTGATGGGTTTTTTAGACAAACATCCCAGCTAGAGGCCAGACCACCCTGAAAGTCTTTCCCCATCTTCTCCTTCACCCTTAGTATCAGAAGATCCCCCAACAATGAAAATGTGAAGTTGGCCATCACTGAAGGGGTAGAAGTACATGTGGGAGAGCAAAGAGGTTAAAGGACAGAAGCATCATGGTTCAGTACAAGCTGAACAGGCCCAGGAAGCCCCTCCATTATCTTTACCTCATGGGCTGTGCTTGGGCTGGATGGCAACACGGACACTGAAGAAAAGAATAGAAGGAACATTCCTCAGGATTCCCTGTGGGGTAACACAGAGCACAATCTAGGGCAAGTTCTTACAGCCTGGACACCCAGGGGTTCTCAGGGCATCGCATTGTCCTGAGTCCACACTGTGTGATTTCCCTCCTGCCAACCTGCCTGCTCTTGGCCAGTCTGTCATAGTGACCCTATAGGTCAGAATAGAACTGCCCCATAGGGTTTCCAAGGAGCAGCTGGTGGATTCAAACTGCTGACCTTTTGGTTAGCAGCTGTAGCTCTTAACCACTTCACCACCAGGGCTATGGGGCTCCCAGTCAAGTTAAAAAAAAAAAAAGAAAAAAACCCCAAATGCATTGTCATGGACTTGGTTCTGACTCATGACAACCCCATGTGTTACCGAGTAGAACTGCTCCATGGAGTTTGCTTGGCTGTAACCTTTATGGAAGCAGGTCACCAGACCTTTCTTCCATGGCATCAGTGGGTGGATGCAAACCACCAACCTTTAGGTTAGTAGTCAAGCGCAAACTATTTGCACCATCTAAGGACCTCCCCAAGCCCAGGTGCCACAGCGGTTAAGAGCTTGGCTGCGAACTAAAAGGTTGGCAGCTGGAATCCACCAGCTGCTCCTTGGAAACCCTGTGGGGCAACTCTGCTCTGGCCTATAGGGTCACTGTGGGTCTGAATCCACTGGATGGCAATGGGTTTGACTTTTTTTTTTTAGGGACCTCCAGTTAAGTTGTTGCTGTGTGCCCTCAAGTTGATTCCAAATGACAGTGAGTGACACTATATGGCTGAGTACAACTGCCCCATAGAGTTCCCAGTCAAATAAACCAAAACGCATTGCCGTCGAGTCTGCTCCGACTCATAGCGGAAGACTGACCTCTTGGTTAGCAGCGTAGCTCTTAACCACTGCGCCACCAGGGTTTCCATACAGAGGGGACTAAATAAATGCCACAAACAACTGTAGGCCTGGGGGGAGGGGCTGAGACTTGGCCAACGCTCAGGAGTAGGGTGGGGGCAGAGCAGGTCTTAGGAGCCAAGAGCCCTTCTCGGCCCCAAGTCCGTATTGGCAGGCTTGCATCTGGCAGGGTTAACCTCGGTGCTGGAGGTTTGGGCAGCGGGGAAGGAGGGCAGGAGGCGTGGTGAAGGGCGGAGGGAATAAGCCTGCGGGGCGCTGAGGTGGGCAAGACTCTAGCCAGGCCTGGCTGACACCCAGCATGGCCCAGAACTCACCTTCCTGCGACTGAGGACAGGAAGCCCCGCCAGGTTCCTCTGCACACCCAGCGACTCAGCCACGCTGTGTCCCGCGAGCCATCCCGCTCTCCATTCTTCCCCTTGCTCCTTGCCTGTGACAGTGTTCCCCAGCCCAAGTGCCCACACTTGCCTCTGCCCAACCTGCCCTGCTGTCCTTCCCAGAATGGATCATTTGTCTACCCTTCTCTGCAGGTGTCTGTCCTTCTCAGTTCCTATCTGTCTGTCCTCTACATGCCCGTCTGTCTGTTGTTCTCCGCTCACGCCTGGCCGTCGCTCTGGCCTCTTGTGCATCTCTCAGCCTTCTCTCCCCGCCTGCCCCGCCTGGCGCTGTGTGGGTGTCAGGCTGGCTGTGCGCAGAGGGGCGCGGCTCGGCCCTCCCCCTCGCCCGCGTCCCCATTTCAGCAATGACCCGGGCCGCGGCGCAGCGGCGCTGAGGCCTGGGAGTGGCTCCGCCGCCGAGGGGGGCCGGAGTGGGCGGTGGTGTGGGCAGCGGTGCGGGGAAGGCGGCGGCCGGGCCGGGCTGGGCTGCAGCAGTGCGGGGCCGGGCCCTGGGACGCCGCCGCCACCACCTCGGCTGGATCTTGGGTTCTGCCCGGCCCGGCCCCGCCTCGCCTCGCCAGTCCGTCCCGCCCCTGCGCGCGAAGCCAGCGGAGGTTGAGCGGCGCGCCCACCGCGACGCCGGAGCCCGAGCGCAGCGGCATCCGATCCGGAACCGGAGCGGGAGCCGGAGCGGGAACCAGAGCTGGAGCCGAAGCTGGAGCCGGCACTGCGGCGCACCGAGCGGAGCGAGGCGGCCAAACCGAGTAAGGGGAGCGGGCTGGGGAGGCGCAGGGAAGGCTGGGGGGTGGGGGGTGTCGTGCCCCTTCCCCCGCGCCCTGCGGCGACCCCGCGCACGCACACACCGGGCGCTCCACGCGGAGCCTCGGCGCGCGGGGCAAGCAGCTGCGCGGTCTCGAGCGGAGCCCTAGCGCGCTCAGAACAGAGCTGGATCCCCGGACCCCCGCTGACCCCCCCGCCTGCACCCCCGCTTCGAGCCGCGCCACACGGACGCGCGCGGCCGGGGCTGCCTCTGAGCTCGCCCTCGGGCTGCGGCAAAGGGGGCTCTCGGGTTCCAACTAGACTTGGGGCGCGAGTGTCAGCCAAGCATGCACCCGGGGTAGGGGCGCAAGACAGTCTACCTGGCTCCGAGCCCTCGGTGCCGGGGACCCCTGAGCATCCCACCCAAAAGGGGGAAACTAGGGAGCACTCTCGGCTGGGGTGGGGGAGGAAAGGGACCGGGTCTTTGAGGAGTTTGGAGCCGGAAACCACCCCGCTCCCCACTGAGTCAGGAAGTTTGACCTCTGACAGGCAGGTCCCCGGCCTATGCCCCTGCCTCCGTGCCTGCTGCGCCGGCCTATCTCAACACCAAGGGTGGGAGAGGGGGCGTCCTCGCCACGCCTTCTCCCCCGTTCGAGCAGACTTTCACTTGCGGGGTAAGAAGGTCTCCAGGCTGATTCCGAGGGCGGCGGCTCCGGCGGGCTGCGAAGTGCCAAGCAGCGTAGCCGCCTCTCCCCAAGCTCCCTCGGAAGCTGGCTGACTCGCAAGGCCTGTCCTCTCACCACCCCCGCCCCCACCCCCGGCCTCCGCGGTCGGGAGGCCGGCGCAGAGGGGCGACCTGGGGCTGCCCTCCTGACCCTGCCGCGCCGGTGCCTGCGCGGGTGTCCAGGCCAAGGCTGGGGTGGCAAGGACGCAGTACAAGGCATGAGAGGCAGGGGCTCAAGGGGCTTGGCCCGCGGCCATGACCCACACAGCCCTTCAGGCTCCTGCCAGGAGGATACACCTCCTTTTCTAGACTCTCCTCAAACATGCTGACTGTTAGAGTCAAACCTGTGACTTCACCATTCTGTGCCTCAATTTCCTCACCTGAAAAGTAGGCAGGATTCTGTTGTGAGCAGGATGTTTAAGGGCTTTGGAGCCAGACTACAGGCCTGGCTGACTTCTTAGCTGTGTGATTGTAGCCAAGGCACTAATCTCTCTGAGCCTCAATTTCCCCATCTGAAACGTGGGGAAGGTGAGTTGGGAACACTGAATGAGACCCGGCTCGTTGTGGGGGGGCGGGGGGCAAGCACAGTGCCGGGCACACAGTCAGCCCTCAGTCAGGTTGGCTACAGGTGTGGTTTTACAAAGTGTCCAGCACACAGTAGATGCTGAGCAGAGTAAGTTCCCCGGCGATGGTGGGGGGCTTGACAGTCCCCCACACTGTCCTCCCAGGAGGCTTTTCAACCCCCCAACACCTTGTTGACATCTAATTGCAAAGCAGGTCTCTCTCTTCAGGGCTAGCCTTTTCTGGGACACCCCTTCCTCTGTGCCCTGAGCTGCCCTGCCCAGTTACCCTCTGCCTACCCATCATCTCCAGCCATGATGAAAAAGGTGGTACCTGACTATAAGGGGTACTCTTTCCCCTTTGCTCTTGCTTTATGTCTGCTGCCCCAGGTGGACATGAGGAGGGACCCCACATATTGCCCGTGCTCTGTACAAGGGAATTCTGCCCACCTCCCCTGACTCCGGCTTTGGGGCGTGGGGAGAATTGCTGTCTCTGAGGAGCGGTGGGCTTTGGGGCTGTCAGGTGGGTCAGACATTCCAATGGAGATGGTTCAGACACACAGTAAAGGCAGCTGGGAGAACAGCCACCAGGGCAGGAGACAGCCGAGGTCTGAGGGGTCCCAACCCTGATTCTTCACTGACTGTGGTGTGTTTATCCAGGTGAATGGGCCCAGAGGTACCAGAAATGATGAGGCTCCAGGAGGAATGGAGCCAAGCTGCTCATTGAGATGTTAGGACTTCAGAGCTGGAAGGTGCCCAGGAAGCGATGGGCCCTGGGCTGGGCAGCAGGCGTGGAGAGCGGGTGCTCAGACCCAGAGCAGAGCAGAGGGAGGTGGGCCCAGGGCCCCGGGGAGGATGCACAGGTCCCTAGGGTGGCCTGGACAGTGTAGGTGGCCAGAAGTACTGGTGGGAAGAGAGCAGGGGTCCAGCTTATAGACAGCCATGTTTGTCCCTGGCCACCTGTAGCCCAACTGCCCAGGGCACGGGTCAGGTGGTAAGAGGGTGTCCACATGATGTCTGGTGGGAACCTAGCGAGACCCAGAGAATGGACTGCCTCCTCAGGGTCCCTTCTACACAGAAACCCCCTCTCTCCTCTTTCTCTGTAGCCCACCTACCCCTTCCCCATTCACTTACTAGTCCGGTACCTCCCTCCATCTTCCATAATCCTCCTCTTCTTTCAAAAGAAGTTCATCAGAGACCAATCAGGTGTATGTCTAGTGCTCACAGAATTCAGAGAACATCCAAGAGGGAACATGATAGAGATATAAGTGTTGTCTATCTTTGGGAATAATCCACCAGACACCCTCCCATTAACTGAAGCCCTTGCCCTGAAAGAGTTCAGCATACAGAGTGAGGGATAAAATGGGAAGGTGTAAATCACCTCTCAGGCCCCTAAAGGGAGAAACTGAGGCCAGGAGGGTTTCTGGAACCCCTTGAGCACAAAATAGAGTCATGGTTGAGAGATGGTGAACTACCTGGGTTTATAGCATGCGAGCCTGGACTTATCTTTCAGAGCTTCAGTTTCCTTTTGAAAATAGGAATAAATCCTACACGCCTCCCGGGACAGTTGTGAGGACTGAAGCAATAATATCTAGGAAACATAGAACAATTCAAACCTCCTCTTCCAGTTGCTCCACACTGTGTCACTGTTACAAACACGCATTGAGCACGCACTATTTTCCAGCCAAGAGCACTTTCTCTTGGAATTCTGACAACAGTCCTCTGACTTAGGTACTATTACTGTTCTCATTTTATAGATGAGAGCGCTGACGCTTAGAAGGGTTAGGTTAATGTCTAACTTTGCTAGACCGAAAATATTTAAAATACCACTATGACTCATCATAATTTTATAAGAGTCTTTTTTTGTAAAGTTGATAATTAGCACATTTGACGTTATAACTTAGATGACATGTACTTAGTTCTTGGAATGATTTGTCCATAAATATCTTCGATCATTTTTATGTCTGAGAATGGAAGGAGAAGATATGAATTGTCCAGGGGCTATAGAAACACCATTTTTTTTTTTTCTCTTCAAACAACAAACTGATTGAAAAGAGCAGGCTCCATTCATTCCCCACCCCCTTCTCTCTATTGTTCTCCATAGTACTTATCATTCCTGGCATCTGAGCATCTAGTTTATCTGCTTATTGTCTGCCCTCCAGTATAAGCTCCCTGCGGAAAGGAATTTTTAATCATTTTGTCCACTGTGATATCCCCAGAGCCTAGAATAGTACTCAGCACTTGGTATGCTTGGCAAATCATAAAGTGTTTTACAAACATAAGGTCTATTGTTATTATTTTTGCCAAGTGTATAGATTGCCTGCAAAAGAAAACATTAAGGCTCATAGGCAGAAACCATTCCCTCAAAAATCTGGCAAATAGGACTTGCTCAAGCGCCAGGGATAGTGTGATGAAGGTTAAAAAGCAGGGATAGTGTGATGAAGGTTAAAAGCGCCAGGGATAGTGTGATGAAGGTTAAAAAGATCATTTATGTGGTATGTTAATACAGCTTCTTATCAGTGAGTTCAAAAACAAGTGAATTTTTTAAAAAATCTCGTAACAAATTATTCAAAGGCAATTAGATTTTTTAAAAAAACTTTCAGTGAGTTAACTGTCACTGATTTATTCACCTAATTACTTTTCATTTTGTTAGCACAAAATATTTTTTAAATCTTCATTTTACCGATTTCCAGATGATGAAAGTAATACATGTTTAACCAAGGAAATCTGGAAAATCATTAAAAAAATATAAAGAACATAAAAATCCTCTTTAACCCCACTGTTGCCCAGAGACCATGTGGTGACTGAACATTTTAGTCTATTTTCCTTCTTTTTTTTCCTATGAATGTTCATGTGTCTGTTCTGTAAGGTTGTTTTTTTCTTTTGCAAAATAAGAATCATGCTGTATGCACAGTTCTATAACCTGCTTTTTATTCCTTAACATTAAATTGAAAGTCTTTACCTATGTTATTAAAATGTCTTTAAAAACATGATTTAATGGCTGCATCATATTCCATTTTAAGTGTGAGGCACAATCTGCCCAGCCTGTCGTCTACTGGTTAGACTCGGGGGTTACCTCCCACGTTTCACTGAGATAAATAATGCTCGTCTGCACCCCCTTTGGTGTTCCGAGCCCTGAACCAAGCTCCTGTACACACATGGTCAGGACCCACCTACCGGTTTGCAGATGAACTAGTTTACACAGTTAGACATTATGTCAACCCCTAGAAATTGGACCATGGGGTGGTGGGGAAGTGGGTGCCAACTGATCCTGTTGTTGTTAGCTAATGTTGAGTTGGGCCCAACTCATGGCAACCCCACGCACAGTGAAAACACTGCCTGGTTCTGAACCATTGCCATGACTGGTTGCAGATCAGACTGTGTGATCCATAGGGTTTTCATTGGCTAATTTTTGGAAATAGATAGCCAGGACTTTCTTCCTAGTCCCTCTTAGTCTGGAAGCTCTGCTGAAACCCGTTCAGCATCATAGCAACACACAAGCCTGCACTGACGGATGGTGACTGTACATGACATACACTGGCCAGAAATCAAACTCGGGTCTTCTGCATGGAAGCAGAGAGTTCTGCCACTGAATCACCACTGTCCCCTATAGAAGGCTACTGCAGGTAAATTGAGCAACATGGAGACCCAGTAACCTGCAGGCGTCCCGACCAAGCCCGGAGGAGCACACATGGGGACAGACATTGCATGGAGACAGATGGTCCCCTTGCTGCAGAGACTGCTATGCACCTCTTCCAATACCAGGCCACATTACCTGCTTGCACAGTTTAATGCCTCCTGCCCACATCTTTGCCACTATTCTCTCTCTTTTTCTCCCCCACTCCCAAATTCATTCATTCCTTCATTTAATCATCCAACAAAGGTTTAATGACATGTGTTTGAGCACTTTCCAAGGAACGTTCTTCTCCATTGAGGGAGTCACCAGCTGAATGATCTTCCTGTGGAAGAGAAAGGTGTTCTGCCTCCTGGGGTCCCCCACCTGCAGCCCTGGGAGTTAGCCCGTGTCTTGGAGAGGTGGATGCAGCCCTTTTGAGATCACTGTATACGACCAAAGTCCCTGGGATTCCTGACTGCCTCTGGGTCTGGGCAATCTCATTCACACCCAGGGTTCATCAAGCCTCTGTGAGGTGACATCATTTGGTAAATAGTCACTGGGCACTTGCTATGTGCCAGGCACTGTGCCAGGCACCACGGCCCAGTGGTTGCCTGAGGCTGTGTAGGCCTGTAGTCACCAGCTCCCCCATCTCAGCAAGGGCCTCTCCACCAGAAAATCATGCTCAACTCTTCCCTCTTCTCGCTGTCTGCAACCAATCCATCTGTCCCGCTTCTTAAATATCCCTTCCATAGCTTGCTGCATTCCTCAGACTCACCCAGCGTGTTCCTGCCCAGAGGCCTTTGCACTTGTCGTGCCATCTGTGTGGAACGCTCTCCTCTCAGGTGTTCATCCAGCTTGCTCCCTTGTTCAGGTCTTTGCTTACACATCGCCTCCTCACTAAGGCCGTCCAAACCTAAAAAGACCAAACCCATTGCTGTTGAGTTGACTCTGACTCATAGTGACCCTATAGGACCGAGTAGAACTGCCCCATAGGGTTTTCAAGGCTGTAAATCTTTACAGAAGCAGAATGCCACATCTTTCTCCCATGGAGCAGCTGGTGGGTTCAAACACCTGATCCTTGGTTAGCACCTGAGCACTATAACCACTGTGCCACCAGGACTCCTATATTTCTGTCCACAGCCCCTGTATCTCAATGTGCAAATCCCGCCTACGCACACTGCCTTATTCCTTCCCTTTGTTGTTGTTGTTGTTAGTTGCCATGGAGTCCATTCCAACTCATGGCGACCCCATGTCTGCAGAGTAAAACTGTGCTCTATAGGGTTTTCAAGGCAGTGACTTTTCAAAAGCAGATCACCAGGCCTGTCTTCTGAGGTGCCTCTGGGTGAGTTCAAAGCACCAACTGTTCAGCTAATTATTGAGCGCTTAACCGTTTGCACCACCCAGGGACTCCATTCCTTCCCTTACTGCTACCTGGCACACTCTACCATTTACATGTGTATCTCCCATCTAGCAGGGAAGCTCCATGAGGACAGGGACTGAGAATGTTTTCTTCACTGCTTTATCCTCAGCACTCAAACCTGGTACACAAGGGGCTCTCAGTGAATGTTTGCTGAAGCAGCAGTGCGGCCTCTCCCCTCTTCTCCGCCGGCCACCACTGCCTTAATGTAGACCTCATCCTCTCCCACCACGGCCTCCTTCCTGCTCCCCTGCCTTCCGCCCACACCTGGTTCACGGCCTCCTCACTGCTCCCCTGCCTCCCGCCCACACCTGGTTCACGGCCCCCTCACTGCTCCCCTGCCTCCCGCCCACACCTGGTTCACGGCCCCTCACTGCTCCCCTGCCTCCCGCCCACACCTGGTTCGTGGCCTCCTCACTGCTGCCCTGCCTCCCGCCCACACCTGGTTCACGGCCTCCTCACTGCTCCCCTGCCTCCCGCCCACACCTGGTTCACGGCCTCCTCACTGCTCCCCTGCCTCCCGCCCACACCTGGTTCACCTTCCACACTGACAGCAGGGAGACTGTCCAGAAAAAGAAAAGCCTGACCATGTCACCGCCCTGCTTACAGCCCTCCAAAGTGTCCTTTTGGGACAGGGACCTCGATATCTCCCTGGGGACTGGATCTCGCCAGAACACAAGCATGCCCCTTCATTTTTCTGGGTCTCAGTCTTATCACCTGTAAAATGGGAATTCATTCTGAGGACCCAGTGAGATGCCAGCACCTGATGGACCTGGTATTGAGCAGGCACTCCCTCCACGTGGGGCATCGGATTACCCCTTCCACAAGGCTAGCCCACTCCTGAGCTCCCCCCCCCATCCCACCGGTGAGGCCAGACCCTTCACTGGGCATCGTGCGCTGTCATGAGTCTGTGCACTGGGTCTCCCCTTGCACTGCTGCCTCATCACACCCCCCTGCCCCCAAGCCCCACCACCACCACCACAGACTCATCTCCCAGGTCTGAGTGTCACAGCGGGGCCCAGAGTGGAGTATTCCAGGAGCAGGGAACATGCAGGGAGTGAGAGTGACATGGACTTGCAACACACCATTCAGCCACTTCGAAGCTTGTAGTGCCACCGGCACCCTTGAGTTCCAGACAGTCCAGCCCGAAATGAGTCACTGCAGAAGCAAGCCTGGGAAGCTGGGCTCAGAGAGGCAGGCAGGGGGAGACGTGGCCTTACAGGGCGCGGCCCCCACCCCGGGAAGTCCTTGCTCCGGGGCTCCTCTCCCCAGCAAACCACAGTCCCTGACCACCTGTGCCAGACTCATCCAGTGCGTATCTCTCAGCAGCTCAGGTCACATGTGGGGAAAGAGAGAGCCAGGAAGGGCACTGGCTCCCATGGACACCGACATCCAACTCCTTTGTCTTGATGACTCCACCAAAGCCCCACCAGGAAGTGATTGTCCCATGGGTCCTCATGCTGAAGTCATGAAGTGGGAAGGGGAAGAGGAAACAGAGGTCAAGCTTGAAAATCCAGGTGCAGTTTTAGGATCCCCAAAGCCCCTCCTTGTGTTTTCAAAAGGTTTTATTTACCACAATGGTGGCGCTTTGTAAATATTTGAATAAATGGATGTAAGGCAGGGACACCGTGGGGATACAGTGGGGGGAGGTGTGAAAAATACCAGTTGGGCGGCACGAGGCAAGGATCGGTTTAAAAAAAAACAAGCCCATTGTCGTCAAGTCATTGCCAACTCACGGTGACCCCGTGTGTGACAGAGTAGAACTGCTTCGCAGGGTTTTCTTGGCTGTAATCTTTACAGAGTCAGATCGCCAGGGCTTTCATCCACGGCACCACTGGATAGGTTCAACCTGCCAACCTTTAGGTTCGTAGTTGAGTTCAAAGAGTTTGCACCACCCAGGGACCTGCAGAGTCTGGTACCCTTGGCTAATGTCAACATCGTTGTCACCAAAGGATGTCTGGGGAGCATGGCGTCCTTTGTCTCAGGAAGTTGAGTATCATTAAAAGGCAGCCTAAACACATAAGCCATGCATTAGGATAAGACCTAGGTTGGCTTATTCTAGACTTTTCACATCCTTTTGAATTGTCCCCCCCTCCCAGCACCCAGCCCTGAGCAAGTTTGCAGAGGCTGCACTGGCCCTCCCTGCCCTCAAGGACCTAAAAGCCTAGAACAGTTTAGGACCAGAGCTGTCCTGGAAGGATGTCCATGGCTGTGGAAGCGTAACCAGAGTGACCACTATGTCACCAGTAGTCAAAAAGGACTTACTGAAGGAAGGGTTTTCTTGAGCTGGGTGTTGACAGCTAAACAGGGGTTTGCCAGGTGGAGAGGGAAGGAATGGAATGCCAAGGAAAGGGAACAGCCTGGCAGTACGAAAGGCCCAGGATATTCAGGAAGCAGGGAGGTGTTTGTAATAGCCAGAGTACCAGGGGTGGCAGGTCTCTGTGGGGTGATCCTGGCAGTAACAGAGGCACTCTGGGGGTGACATTGTCTCTCCCTGCACAGCTCTCCCTCCATCTCTTCTCTGTGACCTTGACCAGGTTTTTTCCCTGAGCCTCAGTTTTCTCATCTACAAAATGGAGATGATGTTACCTGCCTCAGGGGAGTTGTTGCAGTAACGTTGGTGATGCTACCTGGCACACACAGATGTTTGATGACTGCAAGCCACGCCTGAAACCCCAAGTACCCAGAAGGCCTCCACATGAGGAAACGTCTTCCTGACCGATGGCCAGATCAGCTGTCCCCTCGCCAGTCTCCTTACACTTTGTCCACCAAACACCAAAACTGACCATGGAAAATCCTACGTAATCCAAGAGTTCATGCTGCCCTCTGCCCCGGAAGTCCCATCTCCCACGTCCCCACCCCCTGCAAAGCCTCAGCCTTCATCCCAGAGAGAGTCACTGGGCCTAATGGGAGGAAAGAGGGGTCAGGAGTGGGGCTCTGGGAGAAGCAGGACCCTGGGGACAACCCCTCGAGGCCAAGAGGGTGGTCAGCAACACCCAGTGACAACAGGTGCCACCAGAGGCAGCCCTATAGGAAGTGGACATTCAGCATGCATTTATTAAGCACCTATACTATGCCAGTTCACTAGAGGTTGTGGAACTTGTTATAAGAACCCTGGGTGTGGAGGTTGTTATAAGAAGCCAGGACATTTTCCTAAGGACACTGGGGAGCGACAAAAGGGTGTTCAGCCAGGGAGTAATGTGACCCATTTTGCCTTTAAAGAAGTCCTTCCTGGAAGCAGCATGAGAGGTGACTTCTCAGCCTGCTTTCATCCCCACACGAACATGGACACGGTACACATGGGCACACCCACGATAGGCACATAGGCACGTGCACACATGTGTATTTTTAGGTGACCCCACGTGACAGAGTTAGAACTGTCCCCATAGGGTTTTTTAGGCTGTAATCTTTACGGGAGCAGATTGCCAGGTCTTTTTTCTGCAGAGCTGCTGGTGGGTTCAAACCACCAACCTTTCGGTTAGCAGCTAAGCACTTAACCACCATGCCACCAGGGCTTCTTTGCACATGTATTTTTAGAAAGCATAGATGGATCCCAGGCCTGAGATTGTTCTCAAATTTTCTGGTGTGAAATCACAGTTTCCCAAGCAGCCTGCCACTCTGGGGACACCTCCCTACCAGGCCGGAGAGATCACTTCCTATCCACACTTCCCTGGGAGAGAGGTCTCTGGCTGGTTTCTATGGGGACTGGGAGGGAGCATCAGGCCAGCCCCAGGTTCACACCAGGGAAGGCTGAGCCATGCCAGGAGGAGGCTAGAAGTAGTCACCTGGAGAGAGTCTGGATCTCAGACCGGGGATTTCCGGTCTGCATTCTAGGCAGTGATGTTCCCTTCCTTCCTCCCATCCCCTCCGAGAGCAGAGCAGAATGAGCACACATGACACCTCATGCTGGATGCTGTAGGTACAGACCCTTCGTCCTGGAAGCTTTACCCATGAGAACGATGAGGCTCAGAGAGGGGAAATGTTTTGCCCCAAGTCACACAGCCAGGAGGTGGCAAAGTTGATATTAGCAATCAGGGTGTCAGATTTCTGAGGACTCTCTTTAGAGTGCTTTTAGAGTTGTTTATCTTTAGATAAGTCTTTGAATCATTTATTAGATGGAAAGAAAAAAAAGCTATTAATCAATTGCAGTTTCTTTGGCCAGTGAACTCCGTCAGAGCATGGGACTCATTGGAAAAAAATACATAGTAAAAGGGGTCCCTGGGGGAGACAAGGATGGGATCCTCTAGACCTGCTTTAGCCAAAAAGTTCCATCCACAATGATGCCATCTCCAGGTTCAGGGAAGCTGACCCCTGGTGGGACCTGAAGGAGCCAGGTTCTTTTCCTGTGGGCGTGTGGCCACCAGCTTTCCTCTCCAGGAGCCCACTGGGCTCAGCCTTGGCAGGCCGGCTCAGCAACCCCCAAAGGTGCAGCTCTGTAAGCTAAGCGACCACAGCCCCTAGGAAGTAGGACATGTATCTCCCTTCTGCTCACCTAGCCTTGTGGTGCTTGAGGACACACGAGGAGGAACCGAACCACTTCAGGTCTTTAGCAGCACAGAGGATGGATTACTTTGTGAAAACAGTTTTCTCCATTGCAAATGGGTGGACCAGACCCACTTACACAGGGGAAGGAGAGTGAGGGGGCAAGGTTGACCAGGGAGAGGTGAAAGGGGTCCAGGCAGAGTCTAGGGCGGGTAGCTGGGGGGATCCCTTGTTAGAGTGGGCCTGACACTTTGTCACTCAGCATTCCCCATGGTGTCAGGTGCCACCAGAGACAGCCCGGAGATGCAAGCCACCACTGTACAACAAACTGACAGACAGGTGGTTCTTCATACCCATGCCCCCTGCCAATTTAGGAAGGCAACCAGCAAAGTCCCCAGAAGGAAAAGCCCAAAAGCTTCCCAAGCAAGACCTCACCCCTAGGTGTCAGAGCTCAACCCACATTCAGGCACAAGTCTGCTCGGCCTCCGCAGCTCTGGCCACAGTGTCAGCCACACACCTGGGTGAATCAGAATCGTCTACTTGTCTCTCGGGACTCTGGAACCCAGCCCAAACCCATTGCCCTTGAGTTGACTCATGGCCACCCACTGTGTTGCTGCAGAGTATACGTTCCATAGAGTTTTCAAGGCTGTGAGCTTTCAGAAGCAGATCACCAGGCCTCTCTTCCGCTGCCAACCTTTCAGTTAGTAGTCGAGTGCTGAACCATTTGCACTACCCAGGAAGCCCATCTTGGGAGTCCAGCAGGCACTAATGAGTTTCACAGGCTCCTCCCAGGCACTGTCCAGACCCAGCATCCTCCTCCCCTCCCTGGCTCACCTTCCAGGTGTTTCGGCCCATCTTCGCCCCCCAGAGACAGCTCCAGGAGGCCTTGTTGCTCCCTCCCTCCTCTAACCATTTGCAGGTGAGAAGACTGAGGAGGTGGTAGGGACTGAGGAGGGGGAGATGGGTAATCCCTGACTCAGGGAAGCGCTGAGGGTCATTGACCGAGTGGCTGCAAGAGGGAAGTCAGTTCTGCCGCCCAGTGCCAGGCCTGTGAACTATTTTCCAGCCTTCGGTGGGCCTACCCCAGGCACTCATGGAGAAGGAGGAGCACTGGCCTGGATCCTTGGGAAGGCCAGGAGGTAGTCTTCACCACCCGGCCCCTGCTGGGCAGGGCTGCTAAGGATTCCCCCAGGACCCAGGCTCCAAGAAGAGATGCTGCACAGTCTCACCTTCAGCCAGCAGATGGCAGCTCCCTGGGAGGTGGGGGCGTCCTTCTTAACTCTGGCCTCTGGGGACAGATCCAAGGAAGGAGGGCCTTTGGAGTCCCAGGGAGACTAAACCTGTAGCAAAGCAGGAAGAAGGAGGAGGGAAGGTGTGCGTTGCATCTGTTGATCCAAAGAGAAGCCGGGCGGGGCTTGTCCTGCTGCGCTCACAGTGGCTGCCCACAGGCTGGCAGGAATCGCTGCCTGGCAGAGGCTCATGGTGAGCTTGGATCTCCCTCAGAGTCTGTGTCATGTGGCAGTTACTAGAAGGGAGAGAAGGAGCCATGCAGGTGTCTGGAGCAATAGAGTTCCAGCAGAGGGGTTCTGAAGTGGGCGCAGGCTTGGCTTGTTCCAGCAACAGCAGGAAGGCCACGGTGGCTGGAGATCAGGAGAGGAAAAGTAGGAAAGGTGGCGGGAGTCAGGTGACATAGGGCCATGTGGAGGCCCTGGTAGGACTTTGGCTTCTACTCAAGGACACGGAGGGTCATTGGAAACTTTCAGCCAAGAAGGGACCTTATCACCCTGGCTGTGGCAGAAGAGGCTGTAGGAAAAGGGGAACAGGCGAGGAGGCCAGTTAGGAGGCCAGGACAGTGGTCCAGGCAAGCGACGATGGGACAAGGGGGTTAGCGGTGGAGGTGGTAAGATAGGGTGAGATTTGAAGGTGAAGTTGTCAGGGTTTGCAGACTAGTTGGATCTGGATGGATGAGAAGAAGAGTTAGAGATAACAAGGCTTGGAGACTGAGCGTGCGGTGGGACTGAACCACTGTTTACCGAGATGGGGAAGATTGTGGGCAGGCTTGGTGGGGCTGTGAATCAAGATTTAAGGTTTGAACATGTTCATCTGAAATGCTCTGTGGACGTCTGAAAGTGAGTACAGGGCAGGCAGTTGGATGGGTCTATGTGACTGGCGTTCAGAAGAGTGTCTGAAGCTGGGGACGTATATATGGGGCTGTTTATATGGGTGCGGTTCAGTCCTGGGAGCTGGAAGAGATCACCAGGGAGCGAGTGTGGGAAAGGGGAGAGTCTCAGGACTCAGCCTTGGGTTGGTGGAGGGCAAAATGGTTTCTGCTTCTAGAAGTCCTGCTGAGGAAGGTGTGATCCCAGGACCATTACCCATGGCATCCCAAAGCCAGGTATGTGGGGGAGGGGATTTTCCTACAAATAGGAATATGTAAAGACACCACCATTTCCCTACCAGGAGCTACTCCACATTAAAAACTAGTGTCATTGACAACATTAGCTACCCTGAAACTCAGCCCCTCCTGGAAATGTGCCAAGATGATTGGGAAAGATGGTTGTCCTCCCTGATGTCATCGTTGGGCTTTCAGGCCTTGTTGGATATGTTAGTGCAAAGGTCTTCTCCCTCTCTGTAGGTTACCTTTTGACTGTCATAATGGAGTCTTTGAATTAATAGATATTCTTAATTTTTACGTATATGTAACCTAAAATTTTACAGAAAATAAAATAGTGGAGAACATAATATGGAGTAGCCCTCCTGGACTTCTTAGGAGCAGAGGGTCTTGTTGCTGCAGTTCAAAGAATTTATTTTAGAAACATGAAAGCCAAAGGAGGCATGTTTTAAGTCAAATAGCAACCTTGTTAAAGGGTTTTTGTCTGTTGTTATTGAAATTTCAGGTTTGGAGTTATATGAAATTTAAAGGCTTGCTCATGAAATAGTTTAAACCTTTTCAAAATCTTCTTATGAACAGATAAGAAGGCATTTCTAGTACATTAAAATATTGACAGGAATCCCGGTGATGTAATTTGTGTGACTGTAGTACATATCGCTGTCATGCATACACAGTAAGTCCTCAGCACTCTGAACAGTGAGGATCGTAGTGTGTACCACTGCTCCACCTTGTCCCTGTGATGGAGTGGGTGACCATTTACACCTGTGCAATACCAGTGTCCCCACCTGCCTACCAAACGAGAAATCCAATTATGTGAAACAAAGTGACTATTAAACTTCCAGAAACTAACTTCTAACTGAATTTGTAATTCAAAACCTGTGGTGTGTTCTTTAAGTTCTTTAAAAATGCAAAGTTTACTGAGTATTAAATAAAAACACTGAACTAAAGACCATAACCACAATCGTGACTGAAGCTCAGTATCTGGTTTATCGAAAATATGATTCTCAAAACATCTGTCACTGAGACATCAGTCCTAGCACATCCAGGGTTTCTCCTGCAGTAGGGTTTTGTTTTTAGCATGCAGGAATACACAGCTGTACACAAATACCTTATTAAAAGAGCTATGGGATGGCAAAAGGTCCCTGGGTGGCCCACATTGTTTGACTCCTAACCTAAAGTTTGGCAGTTTGAACCCATCCAAGAAAAGCAAAAGGGAAGAACATGCTCGGTATTTCTCAAGCTGAAAGAACCGAAGAAAAATTCAAGCCTCAAGTTGCAATAGTGAAGGATTCCATGGGGAAAATATTAAACGACACAGGAAGCATCAAAAGAAGATGGAAGGAATACACAGAGTCATTATACCAAAAAGAATCAGTCAATATTCAACCATTTCAAGAGGTGGCATATGATCAGGAACCGACGGTACTGAAGGAAGAAGTCCAAGCTGCTTTGAAGGCACTGGCAAAAAACAAGGCTCCAGGAATTGATGGAATATCAATTGAGATGTTTCAGCAAACAGATGCAGCGTTGGACGTGCTCACTCATCTATGCCAAGAAATATGGAGGACAGCTTCCTGGCTAACTGACTGGAAGAGATCCATATTTATGCCTATTCCCAAGAGAGGTGATCCAACCGAATGTGGAAATTATAGAACAATATCATTATTATCACACACAAGCAAAATTCTGCTGAAGATCATTCAAAAACGGCTGCAGCAGTCTATCGACAGGGAACTGCCAGAAATTCAGGCTGGATTCAGAAGAGGACGTGGAACCAGGGATATCATTGCTGATGTCAGATGGATCCTGGCTGAAAGCAGAGAATACCAGAAGGATGTTTACCTGTGTTTTATTGACTATGCAAAGGCATTCGACTGTGTGGACCATAACAAACTATGAATAACGTTGCGAAAAATGGGAATTCCAGAACACTTAGTTGTGCTCATGAGGAACCTTTACATAGATCAAGAGGCAGTTGTTCGGACAAAACAAGGGGATACTGATTGGTTTAAGGTCAGGAAAGGTGTGCGTCAGGGTTGTATTCTTTCACCATACCTATTTAATCTGTATGCTGAACAAATAATACGAGAAGCTGGACTATATGAAGAACAGGGCATCAGGATTGGAAGAAGACTTATTAACAACCTGCATTATGCAGACGACACAACCTTGCTTGCTGAAAGTGAAGAGGACTTGAAGCACTTACTAATGAAGATCAAAGACCACAGCCTTCAGTATGGATTACACCTCAACATAAAGAAAACAAAAATCTTCACAACTGGACCAATGAGCAACATCATGATAAACGGAGAAAAGATTGAAGTTGTCAAGGATTTCGTTTTACTTGGATCTACAATCAACAGCCATGGAAGCGGCAGTCAAGAAATCAAAAGACGCATTGCATTGGGCAAATCTGCTGCAAAGGACCTCTTCAAAGTGTTGAAGAGCAAAGATGTCACCCTGAAGACTAAGGTGCGCCAGACCCAAGCCATGGTATTTTCAATCATATCCTATGCATGTGAAAGCTGGACAATGAATAAGGAAGACCGAAGAAGAGTTGATGCCTTTGAATTGTGGTGTTGGCGAAGAATCTTGAATATACCACGGACTGCCAAAAGAACGAACAAATCTGTCTTGGAAGAAGTGCGACCAGAATGCTCCTTAGAGGCAAGGATGGCGAGACTGCGTCTTACATACTTTGGATGTGTTGTCAGGAGGGATGAGTCCCTGGAGAAGGACATCATGCCTGGCAGAGTACAGGGTCAGCGGAAAAGAGGAAGACCCTCAATGAGGTGGATTGACACAGTGGCTGCAACAATGAGCTCAAGCATAACAACGATTTTAAGGATGGCGCAGGACCGGGCAGTGTTTCGTTCTGTTGTGCATAGGGTCACTATGATTTGGAACCGACTCGACGGAACCTAACAACAACAACAACAACAATCAGGAAAATATTAAATGATGCAGGAGTCATCAAAAGAAGATGGAAAGAATACACAGAGTCACTATACCAAAAAGAGTTGGTCAAAATTCAAAAATTTCAGGAGGTAGCATTTTATCAGGTACTGATGGTACTGAAGGAAGAGGTCCAAGCTGCACTGAAGGCATTGGTGAAAAACAAGGCTCCAGGAATTGACGGAATACCAGTTGAGATGTTTCAACAAACAGATGCAGTGTTGGAGGTGCTCACTCATCTATGCCAAGAAATTTGGAATACAGTCACCTAGCCAACCAATTGGAAGAGATCCATGTTTATGCCTCTTCCAAAGAAAGGTGATCCAACTGAATGCAGAAATTATCAAGCAATATCATTAATATCACACGCAGGTAAAATTTTGCTGAAGATCATTCCAGAGTGGCTGCATCAGTACATCAACAGGGAACTGCCAGAAATTCAAGCTAGATTCAGAAGAGGATGTGGAACCAGGGATGTCATTGCTGATGTCATGTGGATCCTGGCTGAAAGCAGAGAATACCTACCAGAAGGATATTTACCTGTGTTTTATTGATTATGCAAAGGCATTCGACTGTGTGGATCATGACAAATTATGAATAACGTTGCAAAAAATGGGAATTTCAGAATACTTAATTGTGCTCATGAGGAACCTGCACATAGATCAAGACACAGTCATTCAAACAGAACAAGGGGATACTGATTGGTTTTAAGTCAGAAAAGGTGTGCATCAGGGTTGTATCCTTTCACCCTACTTATTCAGTCTGTATGCTGAGCGAATAATCTGAGAAGCTGGACTATATGAAGAAGAATGCAGCATCAGGATTGGAAGACGACTCATTAACAACCTGCATTGTGCAGATGACACAGTCTTGCTTGCTGAAAGTGAAGAGGACTTGAAGCACTTACTGATGAAGATCCAAGACCACAGCCATCAGTATGGATTACACCTCAAACTAAAGAAAACAAAAATCCTACTACTGGACCAATAAGCAACATCATGATAAATGGAGAAAATATTGAAGTTGTGAAGGATTTCATTTTACTTGCAACCACAATCAATGCCCATGGGAGCAGCAGTCAAGAAATCAAAAGACGTGTTGCATGGGGCAAATCTGCTGCAAAAGACCTCTTTAAAGTGTGAAAAAGCGAAGATGTCATCTTGAAGACTATGGTGCGCCTGACCCAAGCCATGTGAAAGCTGGACAATGAATAAGGAAGACCAAAGAAGAATTGACACCTTTGAATTGTGGTGTTGGCGAAGAATATTGAATATACCATGGACTGCCAGAAGAACCAACAAATCTGTCTTGGAAGAAGTGTAATCAGAATGCTTCTTAGAAGGAAGGATGGCAAGACTAGTCTCACATACTTTGCACATGTTATCAGGAGGGATCAGTCCCCAGAGAAGGACATCACGTTTGGTAAAGTAGAGGGTCCGCAAAAAAGAGGAAGACTCTGAATGAAATGGGTTGACACAGTAGCTGCAAAAAGGGGCTCACGCATAACGACGGTGAGAATGGTGCAGGACCGTGCAGTGTTTCATTCTGTTGTACATAGGGTCGCTATGAGTCAGAACTGACCCTATGGCACCTAACAACAGCAATGGTACCTTGGAAGAAAGGCCTGGTGACTGCTTCCAAAAAGATTGTTGTTGTTAGTCGCCATTGAGTCAGTCCCAATTCATAGAGACCCCGTGTGTGCAGATTAGAACTGTGCTCCTTAGGGCTTTCAAGGCTGTGACCTTTCGGAAACAGATTGCCAGGCCTGTCTTCCGAGGCACCTCTGGGTGGGTTCGAAGTGCAAATCTTTCAGCTAGTAGATGAGCACTTAAACCCTTTGTACCACCCAGGAACTTCCAAAAGAGCCCTATGGAGCAGTTCTACTCTGTAACACATGGGATCGACATGAGTCAGAATCAGGCAATGAGTTTGGTTTTTGAGAATGGGAAGCTGACGAAACACTGGTCCAGAAGAACAAAGGTGCACACAGCATTTTCCCCAATGTTTAATATTGGCTTTGATTTGCTAGTTTGTTAAAAAAAACATATATACTCATACACACACACACTATACAAATTGAATGAGGGTTTGTTTCTAAGTTCGATTTAGCACCTAAGAACTCTATGCTTCAACTGCAAAACTCATTGCAGGACTGGAAATATTAAAGTGGCACTAATGTTGAAACTGTAAGTGCTATGGCTGCTAATCAAAGGGTCGGCAGTTCGAATCCGCCAGGCGCTCCTTTGGAAACTCTATGGGGCAATTCTACTCTGTCCTATAGCGTCGCTATGAGTCGGAATCGACTCGATGGCACTGGATTTTTTTTAATGTTGAAACATAGGTAATCAGAGGTACCAAAGGCACTGATAATGTCAGTCATCATCAAAGACAGTCTGGGTAAATATCGCCCATTTCCTGTCAGCTACTGCTAAAACTTACAGATTTCAAACTGGAGAGGAATCCTGCCGGGCTTTTCGCTTATCACTTATGTGAAGAAAGGCCCTCTTAGGTCCCCTCATTGAACATGAGGACTGGGTTTTAAAATCAGTTTTCCTGTATCATCACAAGACATGTGATATTCTGTTAATATGCTTTCACGTTGAACTGCTCCAATTGATGGTACAAAGACTCTCTTGTGTATCCAGCAAAGAACAAACCTATTAAAGTGAAATAGCTAATTATGAAAAATGAATGGTTCCATAATGATGCAAAGAAGGACCCTTTTTGTGTATTAGGATCTGTTAACTAGTTCCAGATCCCAGTTGCTTTACACACAGAAGCCACCATGAGAAGTATTCTCCAGACTGAAAGGTCATTCAGGAGCAGTGGTGAGGGCAGGAACCAGGGCAGTCTTAAGGGAGGGATGAGATTTGAGGGTGAGTTAGGACTAAATCAGCTGAACTTGATAAATGGTTGGACGTGTGGAGAAAGGGGGAAGGTAGCAAAGGGCATCCCAGATTTCTGGACTAGGTTTAGCCGGCGTAAAGAAGTTACTCTGGTGCTCACAGAGCTAGAGAGTGGGCTGACCTGTAGGCACCGAGGCCTGAGTAGACAAGTCCAGAGGTGTGGGGAGCGGGGCGTGGGTATTCTGTTTCCCTTTTTCCCAGGGCTACAGGGAAGCTCCTGGCACATTTTACCTTTAATCACAGCAGCAGTGTCAGTCTCCATGGTTGTCATATTTCATTCTTCATTTTTCCTCAATTCTCATTTCCCCCTTTCAGTTCAGAATCTATTCTGTTTGTTGTAAATGCCTTCTTGTAAGTCCCTTATTTCATTTGTGGAAAGAGAGAGGGTGTAATAAGTATGTGTCGGGCAGTCAAATAAAGAGCAGCAGGCATGTGCCAGATGGCTGGTCTGAGGGTGCAACTTAATGTGGCTTCAGCCCGATTTCTTTTTGAGAATCCTGCCAAAGTCTGCGGCCAGGTGGGAAGCCCTAGAGAATTAAAAGTGGAGCTATGAGGAGGATGTCCCACAGGACCAGCCACACCCAGTCCCTGCTCTCGGGGAGCCTGGTAAGGAGTGAATCTCTCCTAAAGGGGAGATTATAGCACAGCCCAGGGCACCCAGAGAGTGCAAAGCTCATGCACTTACCACTTAGGCTTCAGTGCAAGCCTCAGCCCTACTACTGACCAGCTGTGTGACCTTGAGCAAGTGGCTTCATTTCTCTGAGCCCCAGTTCCCTCATCTGTTACACACAAAGCCGCCCTGAGTCCGAGCTAACTGGAAGTCAACTAACAACAAGGCGGGGCTCAAGAATGTGCATGTCTAACAAGTTCCCAAGAGATGGTGCTGGTGTGTGGATGGCACTTTGAGAACCGCTGTCCAAGGGGATGGGGAAATTTATTTCAGATGGGGTAAGAGACGGATGCTCTAACTGGTGATCAGTCTCTTTGTTAGGCACCACAGACAAAGGGCTCCCACTCTCTGGGAGTTCTCCAGGCCTAGTGGAGCCAGGGTGGTCCTGAATTCAGCCTGTGGTGGACCCAGACAGCCTTATTTCACACAGATTCCTGGTATGTCATTGTTGTTGCTGCTATTACTAAGGGAGGCGGGAGCCGGCCAGGTAGCAACAAGCCAGATGCTCTCAACTGCTGGAGAAGTTCTTGGCAAAAGCAAACATTCTGAGACTGGGCTGGCTGGAGGGCCCAATGCACTAGCCCTCATACTTCTTGACCTTGACTTTCTCAGCTTCTTCCCAGGCTCAGACATCTCAGACACCTCCTGAGCTTCATCATGAATTAAACAGTTTTAAACACTTCCTAGAAGCAAGGAGGAAACCCTGGTGGTGTAGTGGTTAAGAGCTACAGCTGCTAACCAAAAGGTCAGCAGTTGGAATCCACCAGGTGCTCCTTGGAAACCCTATGAGGCAGTTCTGCTCTGTCCTATAGGGTTGCTATGAGTCAGAATCCTAAGTTGGAGCTGACTTGACAGCAACTAACAATGACCAGTGCCACTGACTGTTGACATGATTTGGGGTAATTCAGTTTCTGCTGTCCCTTGACTCTGTGTTACTGGGCTCAGGTCAGCATCCAGGGAGGGGTGGCTGGTGTAGGGAGGGCTGGCAAGTTATCAGCCTCCATCTCTTGAGGAACTTCCCCACAAGCACGTGGTACTGAAGGAGCTGAGTTGCCTTTCCTCTGCTGTAAAATCTTTACTGTACAGAGCACTGGGTGGATGACATTTCCTTCATCCAGCCCTCCATAATAGTCCTCATTCCCCGGGTGGGACAGCTGATGATGATTTGCAACATTCGTGGATTTAACATTTTATATTTCAATTATTCATGAACTTCCTGATACAAGTCCACATTGTAGCAAATGGTCATTTTATGAGCCGTGATTGTGAGAGCTAGGTTGTGCTAGCTAATCCCAAGCCAATGTGTGGGCCAAGCCAGCCCCCCAGCATCTGCCTCTCAACATAACTCTTCTGCTTCCTACTCACCCAGCAAACACAGGGACTCTGCTGGTGTGACCAAAACCTGGGCCCTTGGTGGAAAATGACCCAAAAGCCAACTCCAGGCTGGTGAAGAAAGAGAAGAGGAAGTGAAGCGATCGGGACAAGTGATGGCTCTAGGAAGGAAATAAGAGGTTGGCTTGAGTTCGAGTGAAATGCCTAGTCTGCCGTGGTTAGACTCTGTGATGTCAGCCAGTTCACCATTTCCTCCACAAAAACAGGGGAAAGTGATTTGTAAAACAGTTCTGTGAGTCTTCCAGCCGATGTATATAAATGGTTCATCAAGCCAGAGATAAAACCTTAGTGAATGATGACAAGGCAGTAAACTTATGGAATTTGGATAGTCAGAGGAACATGTGAGTTAATCTTAGTGAATTTATTTAAGTGGCAGGATGTATTTTAATAGAATAAATTGTTTTCATCTTATATTTATAGAATCGTTAAGGGCCTGTGGGTGGTCACTTATATTTTTCCAGTTACGTTTTGATGCAGTTGTTTAGAAATTTCTTCTTGGCAGTGGAGCATGCTCCTACTAACTCTTAAGTGGAAGCCTGATATGTTAAACAGATAGAAGCAGAGCTGCTTTGTATGAAAGAGGAGCAGGGAGCTCCATGATGCACCAGCCAACCCCTATCACCCAGGGCACCTGTGTAGGGCCTCTTGCCTTCCAGTTTGAGAGATTTGCCTTAGTCTTATTCATAGCCATGTTCCTGGTGTTTAGCATGCGCCAGGCATCGAGTAAGCATGAGTATTGGTAAGTAGATAGATGAACGTGTAGGTGAGTGGACGGATGGATGGATGGGTGGAGGGGCGGACAGGTGGACGGGCAGACGGGTGGATGGGTGGATGGATGACCTAGTGGATGTTTGGGTTATTGTTGTTGTTGTATGCCATCAAGTCAATTCTAACTCATAATGACTCTATATACAACAGAACAAAAGACTGCCCAGTCCTGAGGCATCCTTACAATTGTTGCTGTATTTGAGCCCATTGTTGCAGCCACTGTGTCAGTCCATCTCATTGAGGCTCTTCCTGTTTTTCGCTGACCCTCTACTTTACCAAGAATGATATCCTTCTCCAGGGACTGGTCCCTCTTGATAACATGTCCAAAGCACATGAGATGAAGTCTCGCCATCTTGCCTTCTAAGGAGCATTCTGGCTGTCCTTTTTCCAAGGCAGATTTTTTCGTTCTTCTGGCAGTTCATGGTGTATTCAATATTCTTCACCAAAACCACAATCCAAAGGCATCAGTTCTTCTTTGGTCTTCCTTATTCATTATCCAGCGTTTGCATGCATATGAGGCAATTGAAAATAACATGGCTTGGGTCAGGTGCACCTTAGTCCTGAAAGTGACATCTTTGCTTTTTTAACACTTTAAACTTTTTTTTAACACTTTAAACTTTTTTTTACACTTTAAACGCTTTTGCAGCAGATTTGCCTGTTGCAGTACGTCATTTGATTTCTTGATTTCTGCTTCCGTGGGTGTTGATTGTAGATCCAAGAAAAATGAAATCCTTGACAACGTACATTTTTACCATTTATCATTATGTTGCTTATTGGTCCAGTTGTGAGGATTTTTGTTTTGTGTTGAGGTGTAATTCATACTGAAGGTACCCAGATAGACAGGTAGATAGATAGACAGACAGACACATGGGAGGGTGGGTGGTTAGTTGGGTGAGTGAATTGATGGAAGATTAATGAATGGGTGGATGGCTCTACATTCCGTTCTTCATTTCCTCCATAATCTGCCCCACTCCTATTGCCACAAATGACCAAGTTGCATGTAAGCGGTATCAGGACCTTGACATATCAGCTGACTTTTTGGGAGGTACATCTCCATTGTAAAAAAAGAATTCTGAACACCAGGCAGCCTTTCCTCATCCTCATGGTGCCAACACTTAGCTGCCATCAAGGTGACGTCTCACAGCCTCAACCCAGAAGCACCCACCCCTTTCCTGAGCTCTGCCAGGACCCCGCCCCTCTGTGTTCCTGCCTGTGCTCCTCCCTCCCTCCCCTGCCCTTGTTCTGCTGGTTTGTCCTTCTAGACCCAGCCCTGTGGATGTCCCTGAACTGCCCCTAGCCCTCTGACATCCCTCCATCACAGTCCCCTGTGGCTAGTGGGTGAATGTCAGCAAGTAAGCTGAGAGGTCACCCAAAAAAAGCAGGGAAGAGACTTAGAAGTCCCTAAGCCAGTGAGCGCCATCCTGCCATCCCCCCAGCCCCTGTCCTTCTCCAAGTCCTACTGGGAGGCTAGGACCAGCCAGTGGTGAGCAGAGGTAACATGGTACCTGAACTATGTCCCACACAGCATGGGACTCCAGTGATTTCCATGGCCTCACCCTGTCAGTTTCAGCAGTGCAGGACGAAGGGCACCACCGAGGCCAGACTAGCCCAGGAAGCAGGCCTGTGACAAATGTCTTCAGCATTTTGTGTGACAGGAGCCGTCAGTCAGATCTGAGTCCCTGGTCCCCCTTCTCTGGAGGTCTAAAGATGCTGATTCACCACCTTCGATGTCTCTGCACCCCACCCCACCCCACAATCCACACCCCCAGCCAGTGCTGCTTGGGGCAGCTTCCTGCTGTGAAGGGCCCTTCCCTGTCTCCCCACCAGGAGTTCTCAGTCTGTATGGAACCAGAGTGGTTGAGAGTGCAGCTCAGGGATTGTAAAGAAAAGGCTGGATTTAAGTTCTGGCTCTGCCACTTGGACTAGCTCTGTGCCTCATTTTCCTCAACTGTAAAATGGGAAGACAGGGTTGCTGTGAAGAGTAAATGAAATAATTTTGCCTGTAAAGGGTTTAGAGCCTGGCTAATGCATAATAAAAGGAGTCCTGGTGGCACAGTGGCTAAGCGCTCAGCTGTTAATCTAAAGGCCAGCAGTTTGAACCCACCAGCTGCTCCCTGTAAGAAAGAATGTGGCAGTCTGCTTCCATGAAGATTTACAACCTCAGAAACCTCACAGGACAGTTCTACTCTGTCCTGTAGGGTTTCTATGAGTTGGAATCAACTTGATGACAGTGGGTTTGGGGTTTTTTGGAATGCATAATAGAAGTCCCTGGGTGGTTAAAACCATTAACGTGTTTGGTTACTACCCAAAAGGTTCAATGTTTGAATCCACCCAGAGGTACCTTGGAAGAAAGACCTGATAATCTACTTCTGAAAAATCAGTTAATGAAAACCCTGTGGAGCACAGCTCTACTCTGATACACATGGGATCGCCATAAGTCAGAGATAACTCAAGGCAACCGGTTACTAGTTAATGTATAGCAAGTACTCAGTCAGTGCGAACAACCTTAGTATCTTCCTCAGTCTCTGGAGAAGTCGCTGAAGGGCCCTTCCCCACAATCTCCCACATCTCTAGATTGAATATACATAGCCTAGGGGTCCCCTCCCACCTTCACCCCCAGCACTGGATTGTTTGTTTCCACCATATACGTGGGTGGCTGCCATGACTGTCTCTTCTGAGACATTCAGGCTCTCATCTCTGGAATCTTGGTGTTGTAGCAACGTTCAGCTGCTGATTTGCCTTCCCCCGGAGTAACTCGCAGGTCATGACCTGCTTTGACTGCATATAAAGTGGCCTCGAAGAAGCAAACCATTGCTTTAGAAAGAGGAACATTTTTTTACTTCAGCAAGATCCCAACTGTATGAGCTCCCAGCCCACAGTGCTTGGTAGCCACAGAGTAGTATCTTGGCTGAGAGCACGGGGTTTTGGCTTCCCATAAACCCAGGTCCCTCTGCATGGAGCCTGTAACCTTGGGAAAGTTACTTAACCCCTCTGAGGCTCAGTTTCCCCACTTGTTCATTGGGATCTCATTACAGGCCATGGTAAGTGTTGTGGTTGTAAGTTGCTGTGGACCAGGCTCCGGCTCATGGTGACCCCACGTACAAACACTGCCCAGTCCCGCACCATCGTCACAATCCTTGCTATGATCAAGTCCATTGGTTGCAACCACTGTGCATTTTGAGTACCTTTCAACCCAGAGGGTGCTTATCTTCCAGCACTGTATCAGACAATATTCTGTTGTGACCCATATGGTTTTCCCTGGCTAATTTCAAAGTAAAGAGCTCAGGCTGCTAACCTAAAGTCGGCAGTTTGAATCCACCAGCCACTCCTTAGAAACCCTATAGGGCAGTTCTACACTGTCCTGTAGGGTTGCTACGAGTCAGAATCGACTCGATGGCACAAAACAACAACAACAATTTTGGGAGGTAGATCACCAAGCCTTTCTTCCTAGTCTGTCTTAGTTGGTAGGCTCTGCTGAAACCTGCCCACCAAGGGTGAAATACCAGTGGCATAGTTTCCAGCATATGTCACAGTATGACATACCAACAGACACAAATGAGCTGATATAGTGCATAGTGCAGTGGGAGGGGCACACAGCAGGGGGTCAGGAGGTGGTGGCTACTCATGATGACATGGGGGGAAGGAAAGCATCTCAGGGAAGAGGCTGTATTTTGAGGTGCAATTTCCACTTGATCACCAGCATCTGTCTAGAAATTGCTTGGGAAGAAATTCCAGGGCAGAGGCAAAGCTTGCTTCATCCTCTGTCCTTGCCACAGCTGGTGCTAGGGGACAGGAAGGCGGAGGGGCTGGCAGGGGGGTGCTGTCATCAGGTTACTTCTCTGCAGTCATATTTCTCTTGCTGATAAAATGGGCCCTGGGTTTGAAAACTGCAAGAGTTTCCCTCGTCATTTAAAACAGTACCTACCTCTGCTGGTCATGGTGACTGGGAGATTAATTTCCCAGCCAGCCATGTAGGCAGGCACCTGCACTGACTGGATCCATCTGCAGGCACATGGGTGGGGCTGTCTCTGAGCCAGGTTGGTAATGAGCCCGGAGGGAAGGTTGTCTTCAAGGTGACCCTGCGGGGCTGGCCCCTCTGCAGCAGGCTCTGTGGGGTGGGCACACCCATACACTTCCAACCCTGGGCTGTCGTTCTGGGCACGTGCAGCCCTGCCCATGGCCAGCTCTGGTGGTATGTCTGCCTTGGATTTTGAGGTGGCCCAGGCCACAGCAGCAGGGGGGATCTGAACAGGCCACCCCAGAGTCCTGCTGGGGACAAGATTCTCAGACCCAGCCCCACTGTTCCACAGTAGTGTGGGCCCTACACACTCTACTCTCCCCAAGTAGCACTGGCATCCCTGACACTCCCAAGTCCTGCACTTGGCTTTGCAGGTGAGAGGTTGCATGAGTAGGAAGGAAGAGGGAGACTTTGGCCAGACGGACAATGGCTGGCCTGTACTTAATTAGAGAAAATATGGTAACAGAGTAGCTGCTGGCTCAGCTCCAGTCCAAGCCACAGTCCTTGGTCATTGGCCACTGGTCACACTAGATGAGTGATGCCCAACAGCTCCATCTCATGACAAGCTCTAGACAGTTGTAGTCACTATGTGAAGTGCTGTGTTGAAAAGGATGCTGAGGCTACTTCCCGGGCCAAACAGGAAAAAGAACCATGATTGATTAGTAATGTCTGTCATTGGCATAAGCTTGGTAAGTGGTGGCAGGCATGCTATATATTCACCAGATAAGGACTAGATCGCTCCGAAGTTGAGGTCAGACCAGATAAATAATTTAAACTGATCCCTTTTGCCTGAGAGGAAGAGATGAGAGGGAGTTTCTCTTTACCACCTTTCATCTGCGAGTCTTGAAGAAAAATGGAAAGCTTTAGCTTAGCATAGCTGATGGCCCAAGGAATAAAAATGAGATGCCAGCACTTCATCCAGAACTCAGAGAGTCACAGCCAGTCAGAAAGCAGAGAAGAAACTGAATTCTAGACTCATGAGATGACAGACACAGATCCAACTAAAGCCTATGCAGTTCACTCAGTCATTCAGTAAATATTTATTGAGCACCTGCTTTGTGCCTGGCACCGGGCTAGGTGCTGCAGAGTCAAACAGTGAACAAGTAAGGACAGACAGGATATCTGTCCAAAAGGAGGTGACAATCTAGTGAGAGGTTACAAAAAAAACCAAACCTGTTGCCATTGAGTCAATTCCAACTTACAACCCTAGAGGACTGAGTAGAACTACCCCATAGTGTTTCTAAGGCTGTAAATCTTTTATAGAAGCAGGCTGCCACATCTTTCTTCCCCAGAGAGGCTGGTGGGTTTGAACTGCTGACCTTTTGGTTAGCAACCAAGCACTTAACCGCTGCGCCAGCAGGGCTCCTTTTGGCTAAAGAGTCCAAAAACCTAATAAACAAGTAAACAAATAATCAGTATATTCATAGATTGTGATATGTACCTTGAAGGAAGCACACAGGATGATGATAGTGACATATATTGGGGTGGGGCAACCAGGGGCAGCATCTCTGAGGCGGTGACATTTCATGATTTAATGGACGAGAAAGAGGCAGCCATGCTTGTGTGTGTGACACAGAGAAAGAGAAAGGGAGAGAATAAGCAAGTACCTTTTCATGTGCTTATTGGCTATTTGTATCTTCTTTGGAGAAATGTCCATTCAGGTACTTTGCCCATTTTTAATTGCATTATTTTTCTTTTTATTATTGAGTTATAAAGGTCTTTATATATTCTAGATAAAGTCCCTTAGGAGATACATGATTCACAAAAATTTTCTCCCATTCTTCAGGCTGTCTTCACTTTCTCAGTAGTGTCCTTTGAAGTACAAATGCTTTAATTTTGATGTTCGGTCTATTGATTTTTTCTTTTATTGTTTGTGTTTTGGGTGTCAAGTCTAAGATACCACTGCCTAATCCAAGGTCACGAAGTTTTACACCTATGTTTTCTTCTAAGAGATTTATAATTTTGGTAGTTTGTGTCTTTCCAGGAATTTGTCCATTTTTCTAAGTTATCTAATTTTTTGGCATACAATTGTTCATAGTATTCCTTTGTAATCCTTTTTTATTTCCATAAGGTCAGAATAAATAATGTTTTCTTTTCCATTAAAGTAAATTTCAATTAAAAAAAAATGTCTCCTAACAGAGTGGTGACAGGTAGTGGTGATGGCTGCACATGACAAATGTAATCAATGTCACAGAATCGTACACGTACAAATGGTTGAAATGGCAGATGTTTTGTTACATATAGTTTACCACGATTTTTTTTAAAGGTCCCCTTTTTCATTTCTGATTATAGTCATTTGAGTCTTCTCTTTTTTCTTGGTCAGTCTAGTAAAAGGTTTGTCAATTTTGTTGATCTTTTCAAAGAATCAGCTTTTGGTTTCAGGGATTTTCTCTCTTGCTGCCTCAGTCAATGCATCTATAAAAGGGGAACTTGACATCCCTGCCCGACTGAGTTGGAGGATTAAGTAGCTTGAAGGCCCTCACCAATGAGGTCCAGCAGCTCTCCCTGAGCAAGGCAGCAGGTGCTCCTGGCTGGACCTAGCTGATCCCTGACCCTCCCCCAGGAAGCCCAGCCCTCAGCACCCCTTCATCTTATCCCGTACGATGACGAAGTAACCAAGGGTCCCAGGAGGTTCCTTCCTTAGGGCTCTCAGGGGCCCAGCTGTTACTCTTTCAGGAGGATCTTGCACCCTCCCCATGCTCTTGCCCCTGGTAGCACAACAGTTAAGCACTCAGCTGCTAACCGGAAGGTTGGGAGTTTGAACCCACCCAGTGACTCCACAGGAGAAAGACCTGGAGATCTGCTCCCATGAAGATTACAGCCTAGCAAACCCTACGGAGCAGCTCTACTCTGTCACATGGGGTCACCATGAGTCAGAATCGACTAACAGCACCCAACAACAACATGCTTCTGCCACCCACACTGCTTTCTGGAAATCTCCTCCCACACCTTGCTGCCTTTGCTCTCCCATCTGGAGTGCCTTCCCCTCCCTTCACTGAGCTAACTCTCACCCTCCAAGATCCCCTCAGCTTCACCTCCTCTGGGAAGTCTTCCCTAATCTCACCCAACCCCTCAACATGTCTATGTCAGTTGTTGCCACAGCCCTTCTGAGGCAGGAGGCCAACAGAGTTGGTCCTCATACTCCATCCCCCTGTATATCTCTTGCTGCTTCCCAGTACCTTGGTAAAGTCACGTTGGCCTTGAAACCTCCTATTTTGGTGAAGCGGAGTCTTTGTCTGGCACCAAATCTTAGGTTCAGGCCTCAGCTTTGCCACTAATTTGCTGTGTGATCTTGAGCAAGTCCATTACCCTCTCTGCTCCTCCCTTTCCCTATATGTGAGTTAGCTGAGGTTTTGGGGATAAAGCCTTTAGAGGAGAGAAGTGGAGGTCAGCCCTAGCTACCAGAGACTCCTGCAGGCAGTGGGGTAAGTTAGGCTGCCCTCTTGCTGAGCAGGAACAGCCAGAATATAGTCCATGGATCTGACCTCAGGCCCACCTCCGCTTACTTACCCAAACAACCCAGTGCCGTCCGCTTACTTAGTGATAAGTAACTCTCAAGTTAAGGAAGAAGGTCTGTGGCAGAGCCTGGGCCCAGCTCAGTGTCCTTTCTCTCTGTCCACAGTAGCTCGATACAACCGCACCAACTACTTCTACACCACATTCTCGGAGAACTTGGAGCACAGCCATCTGCTCGTGTCCCCTGTGCTGGTGGCAAGTGCAGTCATAGGGGTGGTTATCATCCTCTCCTGCATCACCATCATCGTAGGCAGCATCCGCAGGGACAGGCAGGCCCGGGTCCAGCACGGCCGCCACCGCCACCACCAGGACCGGCAGCATCAACCCCAAGAGCTGGAGCACAATTACGGTGAGCTACTGCCTGGATGTGAGTTCCTTCCCCTCCCTGTCTCCCAGGGGCTGCCAAGGGTCGGTAACCTTGGAATTGGGTTAAACAATGAATCAAGGTATGGCTTAATTCTGGTAAAGTGGAAGATAGGGAGATTTCACCTTCCACAAAGTGGAAAGAGGGACTCCTGGAGCCCTGGACCATCTGGGTCTGTGCTGGTGTGGAAATTAGGAGAGGAGAGGGGATAAAAAGGAATGCAAGTAGTTCAAAGGGGGCAAGGAAGGGTCTTTCCAGCTGTTATCTGAGACTCAGCTTCGTCATCTCAGGATTGGAGGTTGAGGTAGGTACAGGGTACCCCAGTTCCCCCAAATACTCAGCCTCTGAAGACCCAAGGAAAAGCAGCCCACAGAGAGAGACTGCTCAGAGAACTGCTGAGTTTAGTTCAGTCCTGTCGGCTCTCTGCCCTTCTGCCAGGGCCACCCACTCAGCCCTAGGAAACGGCCTTAGCGTTACCCAGGGACACCCGGTGGGACAGCCCCAACCTTCTGCTCTGCAGGTAGGATCCTCCCCGGAGCTCAAAGACCCTTCCCTGGCAAGACTGGCAGGGACAGGACCCTGGCACCAGAGCCCAGAGGCTCCAAAAATCAGCTTTTATCCTCGTCCTGCTATTTTATGCTTTCATCTTCCCTGAGTTTCTCCTTGAAGTTTTTTCCAAAATTCTCATCTTTCAACTGGTGCCCTGAAGGGAAACAAATCTCATTTCACCTGCTTTTTTACAGCACATGCTATTAGGTTCCTTCTTCCTAGTAGAAAAGTAATATGTGTTAATTGTGGGAAAACCTTAAAAATACAGAAAATACAGAGAAGGAAATAGGGGTCATGATCTTGTTATCCAGATGGAGCCACTGTTAACGTATGTGGAATATTTTCTTCTGGGAGCTTTCCCCATGTCCATAGGTAAACCTGGGATTATACCTGCAGATACAGTTTTGTATCAGACTTTTCCACTCACAGTGGTATCATCAGTGGGGAAAGGAGAGGAGGGGATTGGAAAGAGCAGTCTTTGTGGTTACACAGACTATGCATGAATTCTAACTCCACACTGATCCAGGTATGTGACCATCTGTAGAATGGGGTGGCAGCCATGGTACCGATTTCATGAGCTCCACCCCTGATGTGGAACCCCGCCTCTGACATTGAGTCCTGCCCTGTGAGGGGAGGAGCCACCTGGGCACCCACTGGGGATAGGGAGACCTTATGTATCAGCCATCTTTGCAGCTGACACTGTCCCTCACTCACAACTAGACATGTTAGGCACAGGCAGGTAGAGGCTTAAAGGGTGAGGAGCCAGACATCCGGCTGCCCCCAGCCCTCTCTACTGCTAACTTGCTGTGTGGCCTCTGGCAAATCACTGGGCCTCTCTGAACCTCGGCTGTAGAATAAGAAGATTGTGCTCCATCAGCATGTCCTATTAAGTCTAAGAAAATAAGATTCTGAGATCAAATGCTGGACAAACACAGCTAGAGATGTTTCTTAGCTGCAGAACTTTCCAGAGCCTTCAACGTGCTAATCTGTGGTAAAAACCTCAGGGGAGAATTTGGTATGTGGAGTGGACCAAATTTATTTCACCAACGAAGCCCCCTTTTTCCTTGGCATATCTAAAAGGAATGGTGGGGGAGAGGAAGACCTTACTAGCGCCCTCTGCAGCCCTCATTCCCCGCCACCTTCCTCCCCATTTTTCATACCCAAGCTTGAAGCTTCCTATCCACAGGGAAGTCTTTCTCATCTCCCTCCTTGGCTCTAGCTGTGCTGTTCCCTCCACCTGGTTTGCCCTTCTTCCAATGGCTAATTCCTTGATAATATTCAGCTCTGGCAGCTCCTCCACCAGGAAGCCCTCCTGACCTCCAGGCTCTGCTCCTACAGCCCCAGTGCTTCCTCTGTCAAAGTTCATGATAACACCACCTGGTATAGGGCTGTCCCCAGGGCCCTCTCCCTGCCACCCTGGGAGCCCCACCAGGGCAGGGTCAGCTCTGTCTCCTCTCTATGGCCCCAAGCCCAGCACAGCATGGGCACTCACATTCTGAGGCTGTGGCTTGGCTAGGGCTTGATGGTTAGGTGGGGAGATAAGAGCCTAAGGACCCTCCCTGGCCACTGGCTGGAGTCCCGGGCTGATGACCTGTTCCCTGCAGTGTCCGAGGGGCTCACTTACAGTGGCTTGAGCCACAGGATGCGCTATGCCTGCAGCCCTGACGAGGACTGGCCCCCACCCTTGGACCTCAGCTCTGATGGGGATATGGATGCCACGACGCTCCAAGAGCTGTATCCGGATTCTCCCCCAGGGTAAGGAGGCCACACGGCAGAGGAGGGAACGGGGGGCCTGGGAACAAAGATCCTTACCATGGAAAAGAGTGCCCCTCCCCAAATGGTATAAATGCAGGAAACGTCTTGGGGTCTTGGGCGTAGCCACCTCCTCACCCTTCCCAACCCAGCAGGTCTCTGTGAGATCAGGCAGGTCCCTTTGGGGAGTTCTTCTCTGGGTGCCTTGGGGTCCTCTCCTGCCAGTTAGTATTTCAAAAGGGGAGGGTTGGGGCCTCCATCACTTCCCCACCAGGAGACCCCTCAGCCCCTGGACAAACAGCCGCTTTGTGCCATCATCCTTTATCCTGTACCCCTGCCCTCTGGCCCCCAGGGCAGTGGATGCCTCCCTGCCCAGTGTCTGTGAGGTCAGGGATCAGGGGACTTTTGCCTGAGCCTAGAAGGACAGCTTTGGGGTGACTTGAGCCTGAGGCAGCCCCGCCCCCAACACCTGCCCACACACTCATAGACCTTAGTCCAGCGCTGGCCTGGGAGATGCTCTGTAAAGGGCAGCAGCTACTATTACGTTGAGGAAGCTGAGGCCCAAGAAAGTCAGGACTCGCCTGAGTTCCCATGGGCCATTGGAAGTTGAGCTGGGGCAGAACCCAGGTCTCAGTGGTTCCTTTGGAGCTAGTGTGGACAAGGCCCTCCCTGGGAACCACGGCAGCTTCTCGCTGCGGATAGGCCCTAGCACCTGGGGAGAGACCCCCAACAACCCCCTAAGGCCCATCTTCCACAGGGTCCTGAGGGAGCCTCTTCTCTTATAGCTATGAGGAGTGTATGGGCCCAGGAGCCACTCAGCTGTACATCCCTACAGACGCACCACCGCCCTACTCGCTGACCGACTCCTGCCCTGCACTGGACAGCCCCCTCGACACAAGCAGCAGCCACAACCCTGGCCAACACCAGCAGGTGCAGAGGACCCAGCACCAGAGTGGCCTCTGTACAATCTCCATGGACACCCTGCCCCCTTACGAGGCTGTGTGTGGGGCCAGCCCCCCACTGGGTCTGCTACCACTGCCAGGACCAGGACTAGGACCCAAGAGCTCCCAGGGCTCAGCCACCCCAACCCAGGCCCCAGCCTCGGGCCCAGAGAGGACTGTGTGAGCGACCCTGGCAGCCAGGTCCTGCCAGTCCCACTGGGCTGAGAGCATCCATCCGGCACACATGGGCAAACACATAAGACACCCCCATGCACACACATGTACATGATTTAGACAGATACACACATACATGTACACAGACATATCCCAACATACTTCACACGTGTGTAGATGCATACACACCCACAAGCCCACTGCACACACAGAAAACCCACCTGTGAAGGTTTTGTTAAAAAATTGACATTCCCGGTGGCCAGCTCCTCCCCCCCAGCCTGTTGGTTGTGTCTCTCTAGGGAACACTTAGGGTGCAGAAGAGGTGACAGGGAGTGGGGCTTACTCCCCTGTCCCCCTGGCTGCCCAGGCCCCTTCCCTGCACCTTTCTACTCCTGTCCTCGCCTGGCAGGCCATGACCAAACTCTGGCTCTGTCTCCAGAAACTGCTCCACGGCCCCAGGTCTGCTGCCTGCCCCTACCCCCACCCCAGGGCCCGCTTGTCCTTCAGGGGAGCTGGGGCAGCCTCCATGAGGGGGCAGTTGTGTGCTGCGACCTGCCCTCCATTCCAGGGCAGAAGAGCCACAACATCACCTTCCTGCCACTTACGGGTAGGGGACACGGGTATGGGGGCTCGGGCATAACCAAGAGGCCCACACAGTCCTCCTGCCCCCCTCCCTAATGCAGTACCTTCAGTCTGGTGGTGCTAGCGGAGTTAGCACAGGAACCCCCACTCTCAAGCTACAAGGGGATGAACAGGGCCCTTGGGTGTGTGGTGGTGGGTTACAGCTGTTCCCAAGCCAGTCCAGCCACTTGCATGCCCAGAACTGAGGGTCTCTAAGGAAGATGAGGCCACTGCCCTTCTCCAGGTAGCCTGGCTGTGGTGCTGCCCTGACATGGCTCCCAGGCAGAGCAGCGACCATTGCAGCCTGACCTTAAACGGGCTGGAGCCAAACCCCAGGAGCTGGTGCTGTCATCCTGGATGGCTCATAGTTGGGAACTGGAAGTCGACACGTGCAGGCCTTGCCCCTTTAGGGTGTCTGCAGTCAAAATAAAGGGGATGTGAGCCCCCTACATACCACTACCCTACCACGAGAGGATCAGAGTTGTGTCTCAGCCTCCCTTTCAGGGCCCTGCCACAGGAGGGGATACGTGGGGTCTGCCTGGTTGCAGAGAGGCTCAGATCTTGGACCATGAATTCCAGAAATTTCCATCAGAGACCATGCAGGTGCAGCGAGGATTCTGAAGACCCAGCCTACCAGAGGGTGGCAGCCGAGCAGCTTTGAGGAGTATCCCTGCCAGCATTGCCAGCAACAGGGAGCTAGAGTCCTTCTGCCCACTTTCCTCTCCCACCTGTTGTCACCCATCTTTAAACATCATCATCATCAATTCCTCCAATAAAGGGCTAAAACAATTCAGCAATCCCTTTCCTAAGCTGAGGAGCCCTGGTGGCATAAGCAGTTTGCGATTGGCTGCTAACCTAAAGGTTGGCTGTTCAAACCCAGACAGCGGCTCCACAGGAAACCACAGAAGAAAGGCCTGGCAACCTGCTTCTGTAAAAATTACAGCCAAGAAAACCCTATGGAGCAGTTCTACGCTGTAACACATGGGGTCGCCATGAGTTAAAACTGACTCAATGGCAACAGGTTTGGTTTGGTTTTGGTTTTTCTTAAGCAGAGGGGTGGCAAGGATGGCAATCTTAAAAGATTTATTTTCTGTAGAAATAGAATTTATTCTGGTGCAGAACTGAACAGATCCATCTGGAGATTTTATAGCATCGAGAGCACCCACATCCTCCAGCCCTCAACTCCACCTGGGGGAGGGACCTTGTTTACAAGCAGTTCTGTCCACCTTTGTGGTGTACTGTTTTCTAGGCAAAAAATCTGTCTGTTGTACTGTACAGCCTTTAACATGCACACCAGGGATGAGACTCTTACAAGAAACACGTCTTGCGTCTGCAAATCTAGAGAGTGCAGGAAAAAAAAAATCCCTACCTACTCATCAGTGTTTTGGGGATGGAGCTGAACAGCTTTTCTTGTTCCTGGACTAGGCGCTGAATAAGCAACCATGTATTCTTTTTGTGTTCAAAATAAATATACTGTATCAATAAAAATGTAGCAGGAAGTAGCATGATCAAGAGTGCCTGGGGATTCATGTTATCTGAAACTTGTAAGGAAAGGAAACACCAAACAGTAACAAACTAAAACTATACCTCCATCTAGAGCCTGTAGGTGGTGCAAATGGTTAACATTGCAGAGCTACTAGCCAAAAGGTTGGCAGTTCGAGTCCAACCAGAGGCCTGGAGATCCAAAAAAAATCAGCCATTGAAAATGCTGTGGAGCACAATTCTATTCTGACATACAGAGTTGGAACTGGTGGTAACTGGGTTAGGAATCCTTTCCCATTACTTCTCTGAAGATTAGGAGCCACCCGAAGCTCTGTCGTTTTCCTGTTGACAGGGGTATTGGGGTATTCACCGACTTGCAGAAGATAAACTTTATTCTTCTTAACCTCGTTTGCAATATGGCATTGTTTCTCCAAGACCTGGCCAGCGTCAGTGTCACCAAGATGAGCCGTAAACTTCAGGACCTGACCCCAGGGACATTAGGGACTGCATACGTTACTTTCAGAGCAGCTGGCTTTCAGCACAAATGGCTTTTACTACCAAGAAAGAGTATGGCAGGAGGGGTAGTTTGAAACTAGACCGGAATGAGTTGTTTTCTCCCCCTTACATAAATTTCTCCCTTTCTGTATCCTCCATAAGGCCCTGGTTTCGGACATTGATCTCTTGACAGAGCGTGGGTCCCTTCCTCTGCCACCCTCCCTCCTACTAGAACTCCTGTCCACTAGCATTGTTCTAGAAGCCTCCCCCACAGCCCTGAGGGTGGGGCGCCAGCCATAGAAGGGTACAAAAAAAAAAAAAAAAAAAAACCCGCTGCCATTGAGTCAATTCCGACTCATAGTGACCCTATAGGACAGAGTAGAACTGCCCCATAGGGTTTCCAAGGAGTGCATGGTGGATTCAAACTGCCGACCTTTTGACAGGAGGGGAAGATGAGGTAGGAAAGCACAGCTCTTTCTCATCCACCAGCCCCAGAGCACCACCAAGCAGAGGGGCTGAGGCCGGCTACCCTGGCCCACCACCCTCTCCAAGTCCTCACCACAACATGGCAGCTCATTGCCGCCATTGTTCATGGCAAACTGGAGTCAGCCCCTGAAGAATGAGGACGCTTCTTTCTCCCACTTTCAAACCCATGGGCCACAGACACTCCTCACTGTGGACAAAACTTATCATTTTGATCCTGGGCTTGCCTCCCACCCTAGGGATGTTCCAGATTGAACCCACTCATGCCTTCCATTTTCAGGAATAGCCCCTGCTCTCCTGAGCAGCTCTCTCTGGGCACAGCCTGATACTTGTGTGTCCCTCGCTGCATGCAAAATACTCAGTCTCTGTCCTTCTTAGAGTCCCTAGGTGGCACAAATAATTTGTGCGTGACTGCTAACATAAAGTTTGGTGGTTTGAACCCACCCATTGGTGCCATGAAAGAAAGGCCTGGCAATCTGCTTCCATTAAGATTATAGCCAAGAAACCCTGTGGAGCAGTTCTACTCTGTAACACATGGGGTCACCATGAATCGGAATCGGCTCAATGGCAATGGGTTTGGCTTGGTTTTAAACACCACTACAGATAACTGAGGTGCCACCTCTGTGCTCTGGGAATGAATGTAGTGGCATTTATGATGACAGTGCCCAGCTCCATGCTGACTCCAACCCACTCCAACCCCCAGCTCCCACAAACAAAAGGACTCAGGATGCCACTGTCGTGTTCTCGGCTTTTCCTGCCTCCTCCACCTACAAGGTGCCCTCTGCCGTAATGTCCATATATGCACACTCCTCCAAGGAGACTGGCCTCCTCTCTGCCAGGAGCCTGGGGGGAGGGGCTGAGGAGAGTACTCCAGTACTGGCACTCAGGCTAGGGCTCATCAGGGCCCCACGGGACAGGGGGTGACACAGATGCCCTTCTGGTGAGTGGTGGGCAGGCCAGCAGAGTCTTACAGAAAACAAACAATGGTCAATAACCAGGTCTTCCTTGGCTGTAGTGACCACAGGTCACAACCAGCTCCTACCCCCAGAGCTGCTCCCAGGCTGTAGGCAACCTAAGAGCAAGGACCATATCTCATTGGCCTTTGAAGCCCCTGGGCCAGCACAGGACAGGACACAGGCTGCCTACTCAAGGACAGCAGCATTATCAGCAGGTCTCCAAACACCAGACAAGGGCATTAAAAGGGACCCAGAGCCCAGAAAAGTAAGAATACTGCTCATGTTGCCCCCTCCGTGAAATTCACAATCCCCGTTAGCTGGCGACGTGGACTCGAAGTCCCGAAGCCAGGAGGCAGGAGGAACCATAAACCCCAAACCAAATCCATTGCTGTAGAGTCAATTCTGGCTCATAGTGACCCTACAAGACAGTGTAGAACTGCCCCCAGAGGGTTTCCAAGGAGGAACTGGTGGATTCGAACTGCTGGCCTTTTGGTTAGCAGCCAAGCTCTTAACCACTGCACCAGAGGAACCGTAATTAGCCCAAAAACCCATTGCTGTGGAGCCAATTCCAACTCATAGTGACCCTTGGCCCAGGGTTTCCCAAATGGATTTACTCACATAAGACTGATGAAGAATACGAGACAAGAACCCTTCCATGGAGCACACTTTGAGAAATGCTGAACCAGATGGAAAAAGTGAGTGACTTCGTGGCTGAATGAGTGAATGAGATCAATTAATTAAGATGGGGTAATGGGAGGAATGAAGGGAGATGGAGGGATGGAGGCAGGGAGGAAGGGCAGTGATGGGAGAGTGGACAGGTAGCTGTTTCAGTCTGGATTCCCCCAAAGCAGCCCCTGACACAAGATTTGGGTAAAATAGATTTGGGTATAAATAGTTTATTTGGGAGGCGATCCTAGGAAGCATGGTGGGTGGGGGGTGGGGGGTGCGGATTAAGACAAAGAAGAGAGAAGAGCCAACAGAGTGTGTTAGCGAGTGGGTTATTGCCATGGACAACTGGTGGCCAGCCTCCACTGGGGACCCTCTGAGAGACCATGTAGAGCACACTTCAGAGCTGTCCCACCCAGGGGCGGGAAGCTGGGGTTTCTGTCCACCAATGCAGGGCCCCACAGGCCTTCCTCTGGTTAAGCTTGCCCCGGGGCTCTCTCAGGCACTTGAGGAGCCGCTCCAGCTGCCTGAGAGCACCGGAGGCACAGGGGCCGCAGCAGGTGACAGCTGAGAGATGGGGCAGGGCGCCACCAGAGCTCTGAGGCTGACAGGGGTGTGAAGGATGCCCACCTGGCTCTCCCTCTGTGTCTGGGACAGGGTGGGACACAGTCTGACACAGGCCCTGCTGCACTGGGAGCACCCTGGGCCCTCTGGCCTGGAAGGCAGGGGCAGGGCTGCTGTGGGGACACAGTCTGACACGGGCCCTGCTGCACTGGGAGCACCCTGGGCCCTCTGGCCTGGAAGGCAGGGCAGGGCTGCTGTGGGGACACAGTCTGACACGGGCCCTGCTGCACTGGGAGCACCCTGGGCCCTCTGGCCTGGAAGGCAGGGGCAGGGCTGCTGTGGGGACACAGTCTGACACGGGCCCTGCTGCACTGGGAGCACCCTGGGCCCTCTGGCCTGGAAGGCAGGGCCAGGGCTGCTGTGGGGACACAGTCTGACACGGGCCCTGCTGCACTGGGAGCACCCTGGGCCCTCTGGCCTGGAAGGCAGGGCAGGGCTGCTGTGGGGACACAGTCTGACACGGGCCCTGCTGCACTGGGAGCACCCTGGGCCCTCTGGCCTGGAAGGCAGGGCAGGGCTGCTGTGGGGACACAGTCTGACACGGGCCCTGCCGCACTGGGAGCACCCTGGGCCCTCTGGCCTGGAAGGCAGGGCCAGGGCTGCTGTGGGGACACAGTCTGACACGGGCCCTGCCGCACTGGGAGCACCCTGGGCCCTCTGGCCTGGAAGGCAGGGCAGGGCTGCTGTGGGGACACAGTCTGACACGGGCCCTGCTGCACTGGGAGCACCCTGGGCCCTCTGGCCTGGAAGGCAGGGCAGGGCTGCTGTGGGGACACAGTCTGACACGGGCCCTGCCGCACTGGGAGCACCCTGGGCCCTCTGGCCTGGAAGGCAGGGCAGGGCTGCTGTGGGGACACAGTCTGACACGGGCCCTGCCGCACTGGGAGCACCCTGGGCCCTCTGGCCTGGAAGGCAGGGGCAGGGCTGCTGTGGGGACACAGTCTGACACGGGCCCTGCCGCACTGGGAGCACCCTGGGCCCTCTGGCCTGGAAGGCAGGGCAGGGCTGCTGTGGGGACACAGTCTGACACGGGCCCTGCCGCACTGGGAGCACCCTGGGCCCTCTGGCCTGGAAGGCAGGGCAGGGCTGCTGTGGGGACACAGTCTGACACGGGCCCTGCTGCACTGGGAGCACCCTGGGCCCTCTGGCCTGGAAGGCAGGGCAGGGCTGCTGTGGGGACACAGTCTGACACGGGCCCTGCTGCACTGGGAGCACCCTGGGCCCTCTGGCCTGGAAGGCAGGGCAGGGCTGCTGTGGGGACACAGTCTGACACGGGCCCTGCCGCACTGGGAGCACCCTGGGCCCTCTGGCCTGGAAGGCAGGGCAGGGCTGCTGTGGGGACACAGTCTGACACGGGCCCTGCTGCACTGGGAGCACCCTGGGCCCTCTGGCCTGGAAGGCAGGGCAGGGCTGCTGTGGGGACACAGTCTGACACAGGCCCTGTTGCACTGGGAGCACCCTGGGCCCTCTGGCCTGGAAGGCAGGGCAGGGCTGCTGTGGGGACACAGTCTGACACAGGCCCTGCTGCACTGGGAGCACCCTGGGCCCTCTGGCCTGGAAGGCAGGGCAGGGCTGCTGTGGGGACACAGTCTGACACAGGCCCTGCTGCACTGGGAGCACCCTGGGCCCTCTGGCCTGGAAGGCAGGGCAGGGCTGCTGTGGGGACACAGTCTGACACAGGCCCTGCCGCACTGGGAGCACCCTGGGCCCTCTGGCCTGGAAGGCAGGGCAGGGCTGCTGTGGGGACACAGTCTGACACGGGCCCTGCCGCACTGGGAGCACCCTGGGCCCTCTGGCCTGGAAGGCAGGGCAGGGCTGCTGTGGGGACACAGTCTGACACGGGCCCTGCTGCACTGGGAGCACCCTGGGCCCTCTGGCCTGGAAGGCAGGGGCAGGGCTGCTGTGGGGACACAGTCTGACACGGGCCCTGCCGCACTGGGAGCACCCTGGGCCCTCTGGCCTGGAAGGCAGGGCAGGGCTGCTGTGGGGACACAGTCTGACACGGGCCCTGCCGCACTGGGAGCACCCTGGGCCCTCTGGCCTGGAAGGCAGGGCAGGGCTGCTGTGGGGACACAGTCTGACACGGGCCCTGCCGCACTGGGAGCACCCTAGGCCCTCTGGCCTGGAAGGCAGGGCAGGGCTGCTGTGGGGACACAGTCTGACACGGGCCCTGCCGCACTGGGAGCACCCTGGGCCCTCTGGCCTGGAAGGCAGGGCAGGGCTGCTGTGGGGACACAGTCTGACACGGGCCCTGCTGCACTGGGAGCACCCTGGGCCCTCTGGCCTGGAAGGCAGGGCAGGGCTGCTGTGGGGACACAGTCTGACACAGGCCCTGCCGCACTGGGAGCACCCTGGGCCCTCTGGCCTGGAAGGCAGGGCAGGGCTGCTGTGGGGACACAGTCTGACACGGGCCCTGCCGCACTGGGAGCACCCTGGGCCCTCTGGCCTGGAAGGCAGGGCAGGGCTGCTGTGGGGACACAGTCTGACACGGGCCCTGCCGCACTGGGAGCACCCTGGGCCCTCTGGCCTGGAAGGCAGGGCAGGGCTGCTGTGGGGACACAGTCTGACACGGGCCCTGCCGCACTGGGAGCACCCTGGGCCCTCTGGCCTGGAAGGCAGGGCAGGGCTGCTGTGGGGACACAGTCTGACACGGGCCCTGCCGCACTGGGAGCACCCTGGGCCCTCTGGCCTGGAAGGCAGGGCAGGGCTGCTGTGGGGACACAGTCTGACACGGGCCCTGCCGCACTGGGAGCACCCTGGGCCCTCTGGCCTGGAAGGCAGGGCAGGGCTGCTGTGGGGACACAGTCTGACACGGGCCCTGCCGCACTGGGAGTACCCTGGGCCCTCTGGCCTGGAAGGCAGGGCAGGGCTGCTGTGGGGACACAGTCTGACACGGGCCCTGCTGCACTGGGAGCACCCTGGGCCCTCTGGCCTGGAAGGCAGGGCAGGGCTGCTGTGGGGACACAGTCTGACATGGGCCCTGCTGCACTGGGAGCACCCTGGGCCCTCTGGCCTGGAAGGCAGGGCAGGGCTGCTGTGGGGACACAGTCTGACATGGGCCCTGCCGCACTGGGAGCACCCTGGGCCCTCTGGCCTGGAAGGCAGGGCAGGGCTGCTGTGGGGACACAGTCTGACACGGGCCCTTCTGCACTGGGAGCACCCTGGGCCCTCTGGCCTGGAAGGCAGGGCAGGGCTGCTGTGGGGACACAGTCTGACACGGGCCCTGCTGCACTGGGAGCACCCTGGGCCCTCTGGCCTGGAAGGCAGGGCAGGGCTGCTGTGGGGACACAGTCTGACATGGGCCCTGCCGCACTGGGAGCACCCTGGGCCCTCTGGCCTGGAAGGCAGGGCAGGGCTGCTGTGGGGACACAGTCTGACACGGGCCCTGCTGCACTGGGAGCACCCTGGGCCCTCTGGCCTGGAAGGCAGGGCAGGGCTGCTGTGGGGACACAGTCTGACACGGGCCCTGCCGCACTGGGAGCACCCTGGGCCCTCTGGCCTGGAAGGCAGGGCAGGGCTGCTGTGGGGACACAGTCTGACACGGGCCCTGCCGCACTGGGAGCACCCTGGGCCCTCTGGCCTGGAAGGCAGGGCAGGGCTGCTGTGGGGACACAGTCTGACACGGGCCCTGCTGCACTGGGAGCACCCTGGGCCCTCTGGCCTGGAAGGCAGGGCAGGGCTGCTGTGGGGACACAGTCTGACACGGGCCCTGCCGCACTGGGAGCACCCTGGGCCCTCTAGCCTGGAAGGCAGGGCAGGGCTGCTGTGGGGACACAGTCTGACACGGGCCCTGCCGCACTGGGAGCACCCTGGGCCCTCTGGCCTGGAAGGCAGGGCAGGGCTGCTGTGGGGACACAGTCTGACACGGGCCCTGCTGCACTGGGAGCACCCTGGGCCCTCTAGCCTGGAAGGCAGGGCAGGGCTGCTGTGGGGACACAGTCTGACACGGGCCCTGCCGCACTGGGAGCACCCTGGGCCCTCTGGCCTGGAAGGCAGGGCAGGGCTGCTGTGGGGACACAGTCTGACACGGGCCCTGCCGCACTGGGAGCACCCTGGGCCCTCTGGCCTGGAAGGCAGGACAGGGCTGCTGTGGGGACACAGTCTGACACGGGCCCTGCTGCACTGGGAGCACCCTGGGCCCTCTGGCCTGGAAGGCAGGGCAGGGCTGCTGTGGGGACACAGTCTGACACAGGCCCTGCTGCACTGGGAGCACCCTGGGCCCTCTGGCCTGGAAGGCAGGGCAGGGCTGCTGTGGGGACACAGTCTGACACAGGCCCTGCTGCACTGGGAGCACCCTGGGCCCTCTGGCCTGGAAGGCAGGGCAGGGCTGCTGTGGGGACACAGTCTGACACAGGCCCTGCTGCACTGGGAGCACCCTGGGCACTCTGGCCTGGAAGGCAGGGCAGGGCTGCTGTGGGGACACAGTCTGACACGGGCCCTGCCGCACTGGGAGCACCCTGGGCCCTCTGGCCTGGAAGGCAGGGCAGGGCTGCTGTGGGGACACAGTCTGACACGGGCCCTGCCGCACTGGGAGCACCCTGGGCCCTCTGGCCTGGAAGGCAGGGCAGGGCTGCTGTGGGGACACAGTCTGACACGGGCCCTGCCGCACTGGGAGCACCCTGGGCCCTCTGGCCTGGAAGGCAGGGCAGGGCTGCTGTGGGGACACAGTCTGACACGGGCCCTGCCGCACTGGGAGCACCCTAGGCCCTCTGGCCTGGAAGGCAGGGCAGGGCTGCTGTGGGGACACAGTCTGACACGGGCCCTGCCGCACTGGGAGCACCCTGGGCCCTCTGGCCTGGAAGGCAGGGCAGGGCTGCTGTGGGGACACAGTCTGACACGGGCCCTGCTGCACTGGGAGCACCCTGGGCCCTCTGGCCTGGAAGGCAGGGCAGGGCTGCTGTGGGGACACAGTCTCACACGGGCCCTGCCGCACTGGGAGCACCCTGGGCCCTCTGGCCTGGAAGGCAGGGCAGGGCTGCTGTGGGGACACAGTCTGACACGGGCCCTGCTGCACTGGGAGCACCCTGGGCCCTCTGGCCTGGAAGGCAGGGCAGGGCTGCTGTGGGGACACAGTCTGACACGGGCCCTGCCGCACTGGGAGCACCCTGGGCCCTCTGGCCTGGAAGGCAGGGCAGGGCTGCTGTGGGGACACAGTCTGACACGGGCCCTGCCGCACTGGGAGCACCCTGGGCCCTCTGGCCTGGAAGGCAGGGCAGGGCTGCTGTGGGGACACAGTCTGACACGGGCCCTGCCGCACTGGGAGCACCCTGGGCCCTCTGGCCTGGAAGGCAGGGCAGGGCTGCTGTGGGGACACAGTCTGACACGGGCCCTGCCGCACTGGGAGCACCCTGGGCCCTCTGGCCTGGAAGGCAGGGCAGGGCTGCTGTGGGGACACAGTCTGACACGGGCCCTGCCGCACTGGGAGCACCCTGGGCCCTCTGGCCTGGAAGGCAGGGCAGGGCTGCTGTGGGGACACAGTCTGACACGGGCCCTGCTGCACTGGGAGCACCCTGGGCCCTCTGGCCTGGAAGGCAGGGCAGGGCTGCTGTGGGGACACAGTCTGACACAGGCCCTGCTGCACTGGGAGCACCCTGGGCCCTCTGGCCTGGAAGGCAGGGCAGGGCTGCTGTGGGGACACAGTCTGACACAGGCCCTGCCGCACTGGGAGCACCCTGGGCCCTCTGGCCTGGAAGGCAGGGCAGGGCTGCTGTGGGGACACAGTCTGACACGGGCCCTGCTGCACTGGGAGCACCCTGGGCCCTCTGGCCTGGAAGGCAGGGCAGGGCTGCTGTGGGGACACAGTCTGACACGGGCCCTGCCGCACTGGGAGCACCCTGGGCCCTCTGGCCTGGAAGGCAGGGCAGGGCTGCTGTGGGGACACAGTCTGACACGGGCCCTGCCGCACTGGGAGCACCCTGGGCCCTCTGGCCTGGAAGGCAGGGCAGGGCTGCTGTGGGGACACAGTCTGACACGGGCCCTGCCGCACTGGGAGCACCCTGGGCCCTCTGGCCTGGAAGGCAGGGCAGGGCTGCTGTGGGGACACAGTCTGACACGGGCCCTGCCGCACTGGGAGCACCCTGGGCCCTCTGGCCTGGAAGGCAGGGCAGGGCTGCTGTGGGGACACAGTCTGACACGGGCCCTGCTGCACTGGGAGCACCCTGGGCCCTCTGGCCTGGAAGGCAGGGCAGGGCTGCTGTGGGGACACAGTCTGACACGGGCCCTGCTGCACTGGGAGCACCCTGGGCCCTCTGGCCTGGAAGGCAGGGCAGGGCTGCTGTGGGGACACAGTCTGACACGGGCCCTGCCGCACTGGGAGTACCCTGGGCCCTCTGGCCTGGAAGGCAGGGCAGGGCTGCTGTGGGGACACAGTCTGACACGGGCCCTGCCGCACTGGGAGTACCCTGGGCCCTCTGGCCTGGAAGGCAGGGCAGGGCTGCTGTGGGGACACAGTCTGACACGGGCCCTGCCGCACTGGGAGCACCCTGGGCCCTCTGGCCTGGAAGGCAGGGCAGGGCTGCTGTGGGGACACAGTCTGACACGGGCCCTGCCGCACTGGGAGCACCCTGGGCCCTCTGGCCTGGAAGGCAGGGCAGGGCTGCTGTGGGGACACAGTCTGACACGGGCCCTGCCGCACTGGGAGCACCCTGGGCCCTCTGGCCTGGAAGGCAGGGCAGGGCTGCTGTGGGGACACAGTCTGACACGGGCCCTGCTGCACTGGGAGCACCCTGGGCCCTCTGGCCTGGAAGGCAGGGCAGGGCTGCTGTGGGGACACAGTCTGACATGGGCCCTGCTGCACTGGGAGCACCCTGGGCCCTCTGGCCTGGAAGGCAGGGCAGGGCTGCTGTGGGGACACAGTCTGACATGGGCCCTGCCGCACTGGGAGCACCCTGGGCCCTCTGGCCTGGAAGGCAGGGCAGGGCTGCTGTGGGGACACAGTCTGACACGGGCCCTTCTGCACTGGGAGCACCCTGGGCCCTCTGGCCTGGAAGGCAGGGCAGGGCTGCTGTGGGGACACAGTCTGACACGGGCCCTGCTGCACTGGGAGCACCCTGGGCCCTCTGGCCTGGAAGGCAGGGCAGGGCTGCTGTGGGGACACAGTCTGACATGGGCCCTGCCGCACTGGGAGCACCCTGGGCCCTCTGGCCTGGAAGGCAGGGCAGGGCTGCTGTGGGGACACAGTCTGACACGGGCCCTGCTGCACTGGGAGCACCCTGGGCCCTCTGGCCTGGAAGGCAGGGCAGGGCTGCTGTGGGGACACAGTCTGACACGGGCCCTGCCGCACTGGGAGCACCCTGGGCCCTCTGGCCTGGAAGGCAGGGCAGGGCTGCTGTGGGGACACAGTCTGACACGGGCCCTGCCGCACTGGGAGCACCCTGGGCCCTCTGGCCTTGAAGGCAGGGCAGGGCTGCTGTGGGGACACAGTCTGACACGGGCCCTGCTGCACTGGGAGCACCCTGGGCCCTCTGGCCTGGAAGGCAGGGCAGGGCTGCTGTGGGGACACAGTCTGACACGGGCCCTGCCGCACTGGGAGCACCCTGGGCCCTCTAGCCTGGAAGGCAGGGCAGGGCTGCTGTGGGGACACAGTCTGACACGGGCCCTGCCGCACTGGGAGCACCCTGGGCCCTCTGGCCTGGAAGGCAGGGCAGGGCTGCTGTGGGGACACAGTCTGACACGGGCCCTGCTGCACTGGGAGCACCCTGGGCCCTCTAGCCTGGAAGGCAGGGCAGGGCTGCTGTGGGGACACAGTCTGACACGGGCCCTGCCGCACTGGGAGCACCCTGGGCCCTCTGGCCTGGAAGGCAGGGCAGGGCTGCTGTGGGGACACAGTCTGACACGGGCCCTGCCGCACTGGGAGCACCCTGGGCCCTCTGGCCTGGAAGGCAGGACAGGGCTGCTGTGGGGACACAGTCTGACACGGGCCCTGCTGCACTGGGAGCACCCTGGGCCCTCTGGCCTGGAAGGCAGGGCAGGGCTGCTGTGGGGACACAGTCTGACACGGGCCCTGCTGCACTGGGAGCACCCTGGGCCCTCTGGCCTGGAAGGCAGGGCAGGGCTGCTGTGGGGACACAGTCTGACACGGGCCCTGCCGCACTGGGAGCACCCTGGGCCCTCTGGCCTGGAAGGCAGGGCAGGGCTGCTGTGGGGACACAGTCTGACACGGGCCCTGCCGCACTGGGAGCACCCTGGGCCCTCTGGCCTGGAAGGCAGGGCAGGGCTGCTGTGCGGTTTCGCTTTTGCGAACACACTTCCTCCCTGGCTTCCTGACTGAGTGCAGGGCAGGGACAGCCATCCAGTCCTCCAAGTGCTTGGCCTCGGCCCGGCCTACGGAGGCCCACAGGAGTCTCTCGTCTGCATCCAGCCCCTCAGAGCTGCCATGAGCAGGCCCCAGCCCCCTGGCCCAGGCAGGGCTGCTGTGGAGACCCTCCTGGGCGACCTCATCAGCTACTACTGGGAGGGAGCAGGGGACGGCCGGCTCAGGGTTTGCAGGCAGGCAGCCCTTACCCACAGGGCCCAGCAGCTCCTGGACAGAGGGGGCCCTCTAGGGCTCCATCTATTTGAAGACATGGGCCCTGCGCTGGGGGGCTGCTCCTGGGGGGACCCCAGCCCTGCCCAGGACGTCTGCCCCAAGCTGGTGAAGGCACTAGAGTTCCTGGAGCTGATCTCTGTCAACCTGCTTCTGTTTCCCTGGAGGAAGGAAATCAGGTCCCTGAAGGTAAGCACCGTGGTGCCCCTGAGTAAGGAGGGCTCAGGCGGGGGTGGGGTTCTACCTCTGTGGGGAGCAGCATGCCCACGATGCCCACCGACTTTGGTCCCATTGTACAGTTGGAGAAACTGAGGACTAGAGAGGTTCAGGCAATCTGTCTATGGTCAACAGCTAGTAAGCGGCACAGCCAGGACTCAAACCCAGGCAGGGCTGGTCCTAACCAGTAAACTATACTGCCTCTCTAAAGAGAAAAGGAACCAAGAAACTCGGGCGGTCGTGCCAAGCGTGCAGTTTCTGAAAGCCAAATTCTTAGGCTCCTATTGTGTGCTAGGCTCTGGACTGGGCGCTGGGGATGTCACTGACTGAGGTAGACACAGTCCCTGCTTAACATGGAACTCAGCCTCAGGGAGATGGACAATGAATAAGTAAACAAATAGGCCTCTCTGGGGAGCCAGACTGTAGCTGAAATCTGAAGAAACAGAAGTTGTTAAAGGAAAAGCTAAAGAAAGGGTATTCTGGACATGGAAACGGCAAGTGCAACGACCCTGAGGTGGGCAAGGACTTGGTGTGGTCAAGGCCTTCAAAGGTAAGGGGCTGTGTGAGACTAGAGCTTAGTGATGGAGAGGTGGGGGGTACAAGGTAGGTGTGGAGAAGGCAGCAGGGACTTGGAAAAACCACTGAAGAGCTTTAATCTCTTCTGGCTGCAGGCCCCAACTATTAGATTGGGAGCCAGGATACCAGGGGCCTCACCCCAACTCTGTCACTCTCCTGCTGTGTGATTTAAGACAGGCCCTGTCTTGTCTCTGGGCCTCTGTAAAATGGGACAGAGGGTAACATGATTGTGGGCCAGTATTTCCTTTGGCCAAATGCCTTCAACCCCAGTGCCTCTGGGCACCTGGCTTTGGTCCTGGCTGGCCTGGCCGCTCTCGGCAGCTATGCTGAGGCGTGTCCCACCTCTCACAAACACCCTTGTTTGTTCCAGACATACACTGGGAGCTTTGCCTACTGGGTGCAGCCTGTGCTTTCCAAACACGGTCTGGACACCATTCTGGGGAGGCTGGGCTACACAGCTACCTCTGAGGCCGAGTTTTTGCTGGCCCAGCCCATCAGCAAGGAGGATGCCAAGCAGATGGTGTTTGAGATCTTCCTGATGAGAGTCGCGTCTGAGGCTGTTGTTGGAACTGCGGACAAGCAGGTCTGTGAGCTGGGCAGAGAGAGACTTGCCAGGCCCCTCTGCAGGTGCAGCTCAGAAAGAGGGCTGGGGAAACCTGGCAACCGCATCAAGGGCACCCAGCCAGGCCCAGGCTTGGGGGGATCGCCGCAAGGCCCCTCGGAAGTGGCAGGGTCTGACAGGGCTCTGGCCGAGGGCACTGAAGGTCAGCATTCTCTGCCTATGCTTCTCATCCTGCCTGAGGCCTCAACAGCCCCCAAAGGTCCCTGCAACAATCCTCCGGCCCCCTTGGGCAAACAGTGCCATGCCAGCACTCGCTCAGATAGTGAGGAGTTCGTGACCTGCTACAGTGACCTTGCCCTGCACCAGACACCCCTGTTCCACAGGGACCTTCTCCTGAGCAGCCTACAGGGAAACCAACTCCAGGACCCAGCCCTGGCCCCCAGACCACTCTTCGGCAAGGTGGTCGCCCCCTCCAGTAGCACTGGAGAGCAGCCCCTGGTCACCGTCCCCAGTCAGCTCTACCTGACACCAGGACCCCAATCACCAGAAGCTGAGCTGGAGGAGGCCACCCCTGTAACGGACTCCATTTCTCCCAGTGCCTCCTCCGAGATAGACAAGCTCTGTGAGAGTCTCTCCCACCTCTTTAGACCCCCAACGCTAGCAGGTCATCCGGGGGGCTTCCTGGGCCATGGGGTTGAAGAGAAAGGACAACCAGAGCATCACATGGGGCCAGAGCCAGCTAGAGCACAGACAGTAGGGGAACTGGGCTCTGGAAGTCTTCCCAGGTGCCCTCACATATACTATAGCACCCCAACACTCACTACATCCCCCCAGGGGGGCTGGAGGCGCCAGTGCCCACTCGAGGATACCACCCAGGCAACAGCTGATTGTGCTGCCCCTAGACGGTGCCAGGGCAGACACCCTGACTGAGCAGATCGTTCCCACAGTGACATCCATGGGAAGGTGGCTTCAGGCAGAAGTGGCGGACCTGGGACCATGGTGAGGGTAGGAGCCGGGGAGGGGAATGACATCCAAACCTGTGGCTTGTCAGGCAAAGGAACCAATCTGCTAACCCCAGCCCTGCTACCTACTGGCTATGTGACTTTGGACAACTCACTCCACCTCTCTGAGCCTCAGTTTCCTCATCTGTATAGTGAGAGGGGTCACACCTACCCCCAGGAGGCTAGGAAGAGTTTGTGAGCTGAGGTGTGATGGCACCTATCAGTGCCTGACCCAGGGGGTCCCTGGGAGGCTTCCTGTCCCCTTCACATTACAGCTTAGCTATGACCGGCATCCTTAAGACCCCATTCAGCTGTCACAGTGTAGATTAAAAAGAGATGCTTAGACAACCAGGCTTGTGGCATTGTACTGCCCAGGGCCCAGACGGCAACTTGGGTGGAGGATTCCAGGGGGTAGAAGTCTTCTAAACTTTATTCATTCTTTTCTGATCATTAAAAATACTAAACTCATCCCGAAACCAAAACAGAACTTTTGGTCTCCCCTCAATGCCTACTCCCCCCAACATTTCCCATCTGGGGAGTGACTCCACCACCCATTGACTAGCTGAAGCCCAAATGTAGAAGTCATCCTGACTTTTCTGTCTTCTTTCTCATCCCTCATTCAATCCATAGCTCTGCTTTCACAAGGGATCCAGAATCCAACCGCTTTCCTCTTCCTCCCAGTTACCACAGTCAACCTCCCCCAGATCCTGGAGAATGCCAGCCTCCTCCTGGTCTCCTAGCTCCACCCCCTTCCCCTGCAGCCTATGCCCCACCCAGCCACCCAGGGTGCCTGTTGAAACCCAAGTTCCATCACGACTCTCATCTGCCCAATTCCCTCCAGGGCTCCTGTCACACTCAAAATCCAAAGGCCATACCCTCACTCACCCTCCAACCTCACCTTATGTCCCTTTCCTCCTCAGCCACAGCAGCCAAACCACACTAGCTTCTTCTAGGTACTTGAAACCTGTAGCCACAGGGCTTTGAACCTGTTTGTTCCTGCTGATACTTTGCATTTTTAATAAGTTCCCTGCTGAGAATTTACATTTCCACCCCAGATATAGTGAATCAGAATCTACATTTTAACAAGATCCCCATGAGATTCTTATGTATAACTTCCTGGGAACTTGTTAGAAATGCAAATTCTCTCCGGGGTTGTTCCAACTGGTATTTGACATACTGGCAGCGTAGCTTCCAGTATCACAGCAATACACAAGCCACCACAGTAAGACAAACTGACAGGCACGTGATGATATCATTAACATCACACGCAAGTAAAATTTTACTAAGATCATTCAAAAACAGTTGCAGTAGTACATCGGCAGGGAACTGCCAGAAATACAGCTGGATTCAGAAGAGGACGTGGAACCAGGGATATCATTACTGATGTCAGATGGACCCTGGCTGAAAGCAGAGAATACCAGAAAGATGTTTCCCTGTGTTTTATTGACTCTCCAAAGGCATTCGACTGTGTGAATCATAACAAACTATGGATAACACTGCGAAGAATGGGAATTCCAGAACACTTAATTGTGCTCACACAGAATGTGTACATAGACCGAGAGGCAGTCGTTCCAACAGAACAGTGGGATATTGCATGGTTTAAAGTCAGGAAAGGTGTGCATCAGGGTCGTATCCTTTCACCATACTTTTTCCATCTGTGTACTGGGCAAATAACCCAAGAAGCTGGATTATATTTAGAACAGGGCATCAGGATTGAAGGAAGGCTTATTAACAAACTGCAATATGCAGATTGACACAAGCTTGCTTGCTGAAAGTGAAGAGGACTCGAAGCACTTACTGATGAAGATCAAAGACCACAGCCTACAGTCTGGATTACACCTCAACATAAACAAAACAAAAATCCTCACAACTGGACCAATAAGCAACATCATGATAAAAGGAGAAAATACTAAAGTTGTCAAGGATTTCATTTAACTTGAATCCACAATCACTGCCCACAGAAGCAACACTCAAGAAATCAAACGACATGTTGCACTGGGCAAATCTGCTGCAAAAGAGCTCTTTAAAGTGTTAAAAAGCAAAGATGTGACTTTGAGGACTAAGGTGCACCAGACCCAAGCTGTCGTATTTTCAATCACCTATATGCCTGTGAAAGCTATACAATGAATAAGGAAGATAAAAGAATTGATGCATTTGAATTATGGTGTTGGTGAAAAATATTGAATATACCACGGGCTGCCAGAAGAACGAACAAATCTCTCTTAGCCATAATGCTCCTTAGAAGGGAGGATGGTGAGACTTTGTCTCACGTGCTTTGGACATGTTATTAGGAGGGATCAGTCCCTGAAGAAAGACATCATGCTTGCTAAAAATAGAGGGTCAACGAAAAAGAGGAAGACCCTCAACAAGATGGACTGACAGTGGGCTCAAACACAGCAACAGTTGTGAGGATGGTGCAGGACTGGGCAGTGTTTCGTTCTGTTGTACACAGGGTAGCTATGTGTCGGAGCCGACTCAATGGCACCTAATAACACACCGTTCCTTTTCTATTTCCCCCACTAGAGTACATAAGCTCGAGAAACCTCTCACTACTATATCCAGAAACTGTCAAATACATAGAAAATGTGAAAAATATGTTTCCAATACTTTGCAATTACAAACGATGCTGCAATAAATAACCTGATGTATATATTTATTTTAATACTGTTGCACGGTATGTTAGATCTTAGAAGTGGGATTGCTGGGTCACAAGGCAAATGCTTATGTAGTTTTCTTAGGTTTTACCAAATTTCCTTCCAGAAGGGTCATACCAATTTGCATTCCCACCAGCAATGTACAAGAATGTGTGTCCCCAACGTCTCGCGAACAAAATGTGTGGTCATTTTTTTTTTTAATATTGCCAGTCTAGTGTATGAGAAATAGTATCTCGGTGTTGTTTTAATTTGGATTTTTGAGTGAATTTGAATCTATTTCATATATTTGAGGTCCATTTTTATATTTTTATGAATTTTCTGTTCATGTCTTTTCATGTTTCTATTGGTCCTTTATCACTCAATTTGTTTAGTTCTTCATGGTTATTTATGATTTGTTTATGATAACCAAAGAAACTAAACCCATTGCCTTAGAGTCGATTATGACTCACGGTGAACCCATGTGTTATAGAGGACTGCTCCACAGGGTTTTCTTAGCTGTAATCTTTAGGGAAGCAGATTGCCAGGCTTTCTTTCATGGCACTGATGGGTGCCCCCAGGCAAGGCAGCACTTCTCATCCAGATGAGGGGCTCTGATGGAAATGAAAGGAGGCAGAAAGAGAAACTGAAAACTTAAAGCTGGCTGGGGACACCATTTCTCAGGGTCCACATCCATTCATTCATGAATTCAGTTACTCACATTCAGCAAGGGCCTCCTGAAAACCAAGCTGATGGGAACATGGCAGGGAACAAGGACCAGGTCATCTCTGTCCTCTCAGGAATGGGCCTAGTGGGAGGCAGGCTGACCCAAGGACATTACCTACAGGACAGTGAGGGTGTTGTGACGTAGGGGCAGAGAGGAGGGGGCGTGAGGGCCCAGAGATTTCTGTGACCAGCCTCGGCTACTCCGATGCATACAGTGTCTCTCTGAGGTGCCAGAGGGAGAAGAGCAAGCTCTGCTGGACCCATACATAACCACACAGGGGGAAACACGGTGTTTAAAAATATAAAAACACATTATCCTAATGGCAAAAGGAGGCTATAGAGAGCTAAAACTACCAGCACAAGAAGCACTTCAAAATGTACATCAGGTTTTAAATGAAGGATTTATTGGCTACCACACAGCAAGATAAGAAACACATTTCCCCCAAAACAGATGCTGAAATTGAGCCATGGGACACTACTGGCCTGTTCACTTATCAACTCCCAAAGACCGTCCTGGCACGTCAAGATTCCTGGTAGCAAAGGTTCTGTCTGCCCCAAGCAGTTTTCTGGTTTGTCACCAGTGTTTGGGCTGCAGGTGCTGATAGACACAACCCCCAACTGGCTGCTGTCCCTCATTCTACCGACACAGCCCAAGAATCGGCCCAAACAGGAAGGGCAGGGGCTGAGTCCTTGACCTCCTACCGCTCCCTCTCACTCAGACTTCCTTGGGACTGACCCCAGGGCATCTATCACCAATGCAGAGTCAAAGCATCACATGTACGGGCATCCACCCTCACACCGAGGCCGGGAATGGCCTTCGCCCCTTCATCCACAGCCAGCTGCTGCCCAAGAGGCCTAAGCACAGTTCTCCAAAGTCCACCACTGACCCTTCCCTGTGTTTGCAACCAGCCTTCTGGCAGTCCCTCCGCCCCCCTCCAAAATGTCAGGAGCACCAATGTTTCAAGAGTCTTTATTTGCAAACCCCGACTCTTCCATCCAGACTGTCCCCAAAAGGAATGTTCTTCCTTTCTCCTGCTGCCTACATGATTGGAGAGACAGTTGTCTCTCTGGTGCACTGTCATAGCTGAGTGAAGCCGAGACGTCTTCTTAACCCACAAAGATGGCTTCATGTTCTGTGGCCCCAGCCCTTTGATGGAAACACTTCGAAGGCTTCAGGCCACTTGTGTCTCTCTCCCTCTGGGCCACAAGCGCTCAGTAATTCCAAGGGCAAAGCTGCTCACACAGGGACACCACAGTCTGGGGGCCTCAGAAGCCATGGCTGGCCGCCCCCTGCCACAGCTTGGCACTGGGCTAACTGGCCGGGCACGAAATGCTATTTCACTGACATGGAATTAGCAGGAGCTAGAGCAGGACCTTCATCACCAAGGAGACCACACACCATTCAGGAGCCCACACAGGATTCTTCTAAGGACAGCAATGTTCAGATGATGAAGTGGTAAATGCTGCAGTAGCCTCATATTGGAAAACCGATGAACGTCAGGGTCAGGTCAACCCCAGCACCATCTGGTGACAGTCTAGAAAAGCCAACTGCCTCAAAAGAGCTGCTCAGATAATAAGAAAATGATGGTATTGGCTCCAGCACTGCAGGCTCTCCCCACGCAGACATGAGGGTCTCCAGCAGGAGTGCTAGGGCTGTGAGGGATGGCTCTCAGGACAAGGCAGCCGGGACAGGAAAAGGACATCAGCTTGGGGTTGGCCAAAAGTCTGAACATTGCCAGCTCTACTGCACATTGGCTGCGTGGCCCTGGAGAGGCCTTTAACCTCCCTGAGCTCCAGCGTCCCCACCTGGAATTTCAGGCCACTACTTCAACCTCTTGGGTGGGCTGAAGGGACAGAGGCAATGCGTAGACAGAGTCCCGCATGATGTGGGGCACACGGCAAGTGCTCAGGAGCTGGCAGCTCTCCCTACAGACTTAAATGAGGGACCCAGCAGTAGGAAGCCACCAGGAGGGGCGCTGGGGGAATGTAAGGCTGTGAGCAATAGTGTCACTGGGGGAAGCGCAGTTAGAGGGGGTGACACCAAAATGACCCCAGGGTCTGTGGTGGCAGCCGCAGCTGGTGGGTTGGTGCCACCAGCAGAGGGGCCACCAAGACAGTAACGTCACTAGGGATGGTGTCACCTTGTAGTCATCCAGTGTGGTAACTCATCACCACCCCACCCCACCCCACTCAACTCCCATCACTCGCCAGTCACTAGGGTTGGTGTCACCCAGTGCAGTAACTCATCACCCACACACACCCGTCACCCACCAGTCAGTGCAGGCAGGCAGGCAATGGTGCCCACCATTGGGTGGAGAGTATGGTCTCCGCCTTGGCCAGTGGGGAGGGGAGGAGCTGCAGAGAGCCATGGGGGAGGGGGAAAGGGCAGGGCACACAGCACAGCACTGGGCCCTGCATGGGGGTGGGGCAGGGCCAGGCCACTCCCCCCATGGGGGCAAGTTTGCTGGTGGCCTCACCTACCCCAAGCAGGGGGTAGGGGTTTGTGACACCATGAGTTACCACACTGGGTAACACCAATCCTAGTGATGCCACTGGCTGTGAGCACCAAAAGGCACAACAAACCCCTTGGTCCCATTTGTTATTCACCCATGAGGGCCAGAGACCCCAGAGGAAGATGCTGGCAATGGAGAAAAGGACATTAGGCAAATAAACCTGGCCAGACGTACAGCCCTCCTAAGAGAATATTTTTCCCAATTGCTCCTAACGCAGCTGCAGGCATTTTTCTGGCAGGATCCTGTGTGCCCTTCCCGTCCTACAGACCGTGCTTCTGATTCACTGGCGTTAAGATTCGGTCCCGGTTTTGTTCAAAGAGTTCCAACATTTTCTGCCTGTTGTGGTCGGCCTCAATCACCTGGAAGTTAAACACATGGGTCACAGAGCTGCAGCTGACCTGAGTCTTGCCCTCTTTTCACAGACAGAGAGAGATGGAGGCAGGCAAGATGAGGCAGAGAGGCAAACAAGCTCAGGGTCACAGGCAGGTAAAAAGGAATGTTAGAGCCAAACAGCTCTCAGTTCTAGGTCAAGTCTACATTCACAAGTAGATTCTCACTCAAGAATCCACTAAAGCTGTCCCTGCAGTCAATGATTTTTTTTTTCTCACCATTTTATACCATCCAATTTTCTATAACGAGGGAGAAAAAATGAACTTTGCTTCTTTAAAAATCCACTACAGTAATATCTCACTTTCCAGCAACCTCACTGCCTGGACGAGCCGTGAGTAAAAGCACATGTGAACGGCCCAAGTAGACGTCCCCAAGGCCATGCACAGAAGCCTGTGCAGGCCCTCCTGGCATCCCATACTGTGCACACTCTCTAACCATCTCAGGTACCTGTTTGCCTGCCTAAAGCAATCTAGCAACAGCAAGTCAGAGAACGAGGGGATGGGAAGTGAGGACACACCGACGGGGTAGGCACGTCACTGTCAGTTAGAAGTGATGAGCGTCAGCAAGAAAAAGGATTACCATAAAAAGCAAACATGGGAACTCAAAGACATTATTCGTCTAGGGCAAACAGTCCGACACACCTCAGCACCTCCTAAGGGCATCACTGTGTCACGGCCCAGAGCGGCAATCGATGTTCCTCCTCATGACCCTGAGTCATCGAGAAACGGTGACCCGAGGCTCTGTGTCATCCACTGAAGAAGGGGAAGGTCATATCGGAAAGACCACCATCCCAAATGGTTAAAACCAAAGCCCAGGTCTAGAGGCTTTGGTCATCGGGAACATTCTCTCCTTGGTGGTGCTGGTAAGTGAGATGTTACAGTGTTGCTGAGACAGCTCACCATCTCTCGGATCTCTGCCACTCACCCTGAGACTTAGTCCAGAAATGGGGACCAGAGGAGAGCAAGAGCCCTTCCCACCCTACCCACCTTCCTCCTTCCAGATTCTCCAGCCCTTAAGGACCCCACCCTGGTCTGCAGAGTGGCTGACATTCCCCAGGTCACTCCTCCTTCTGGAAAAGTCCCTGCCCTGTGAAGGAGGCTGACTTACCAGGACAGGGGCCGCCACGGGGAAGGGGCTTCCTTTGAGAAACCACTCCTCATAGAGCTGGTGAATGGCATCCAGGTATTCCTGCAGGGAAATCACAGAAGAGCAGGCTGTCAGGGGCACGACGGGGAGCAACCTTTCCCATCAAAGGACGTGAGCAGCTGGTGACTTGGGCAAAGGAGCTCTGCACCAGCCAACCTGACTCAGATAGGCAGCACTAAGCGCAGCCACACAGCACCACGGGCCAGGCCCTGCATCGCAGCAGTCAGAGGCACCACCTCCAGTGCCACGTCAAAAAGCACGGCCCTCTCATCTGGCTTCTCCCATTTACTGCCATTTCTCCAGCACCAAGCCACCACTACCATCACATGGGGACACCAGGTGTGGCAGCCCTGGAAAGCCTCTGAACCCTCCCCTCCCTCTGTCCTTGCCACCAAGAAGACTGAGACGCTCACAGGCTGGGAAGCCCTACTCCATCCTGTTTCTGTTCCAACAGACAATGCGTAACCTCCGGATCCTCAAGACTTCAGAAAGCCCGGCAAGGTGGTACTCAAGGGGAGAACGGCATGGACCTGCCCATCAGCCACTCGTGCATCTACGCTGGGCAGGCCTGGACAGCACACTCTCCCCACGCAGGCCCAGGTGCTCCTGGCCACCCACTGACACCTCCTCAGCAGCTCTGCTTGCCAGCCCGGGAGCCCTCGTGTAAACTGCACCACCACCTTTTCATCTGCCACCAAGTTCTACCTCACTGACAGGACAGATTTGTCCCACAGGCCTTGTCGAAACTGTTAAGGCAATAGCTTGGATAACGGCTTGGAGGAACACCAGCCGTGACATTTCCTGGGGACATGTGGGTCACTGTGCAGAGCTGCCGCACCCGTCACAGCATGGCCCAGGCCTGCTCCATTGCATTCCTCCCTCCAATCACCTGTGTCCTGGATTTCAAAGGAGCTGCCCAGAGCAAGGCTCAGCCTTCATGGCTGAAATCTACCTTACTAGTGCCAGAAAGACTCAAAATAGGGCTGGGCAGGGACTTTGGAGCTGGGAAGGCCTCCCAGGACCCTGAGTCTCGCCCATCCTGAGCTCACCGAGTCCTGTGACGTCCCACTAGGTGCCTGCCCAGCCTCTGTCTGTATACCTCCAGGGGCAGCTGCTCACACGGGGTGTTCCGTTTCATATTAACTGGATGACTACCAGATGCCAAGCCCTGGGACACATGCCTAAGACATGGGCTGCATCATGCAGGGCCCCATACGCCATGCTACGAACCAGGGACTTTATATTAGACAAGGGCATTTGTCTAGGCACTGCAGGGTTTTAGGCCGGGAGGCTGCATGGGCAGTGGTCCCTATTGGAAACATGCCCCAAGCAGCAGTGCATGAGGCTGTGAAGGATCCAGGGCAAGAAGAGCAGTTCAGAGCCTGTTGCCACAGTCCCGACTAGAGTCCATGTGCCCTGAGCCACAACCCAGAGGGGCGGGCAAGGGTGTCCCTCCACTCGGCACATATAGCTGAGCACCACCTCCGTCAGGCCCTGCTCTGAGCATTGGGAATGTGGCAGTGAGCAAGAAGGCACAGCCCTGCCCCTGGAACCCACATTCTGGTGAGGATCCAGAGGGGAGCCCAAGGTCAAGAGCCCTTCAGGAGGTGGAACCGACAAGCCCTGGTGACACCTGGGGGGAAGGGGAGGGGAGGGGCACCTCTGAGTGCAGGAGTTCCAGTCCTGAGTCAAGGACCACACGAAGTGAAGCAGATCTGACTTGTCCACACAGGTCTCCAGCTACAGAGGAAGTTCAGAATTCACCACCAATGTGCTCAATTCCTGTTTCTCTCTCTACAGCATGATGGTCTCATGGTGGGTGGGGTCGGAAGACAAAGCCAGACAGATGCACAACCGTCCAGGGTGGTCTTTAACAGGGGAGAGGGCTCTTACCAGTGGGATGACCTTCTCCTCTTCCCTGCATCTCATTTTTAACCTCTGGTAACAGGTCTCAGGAGTGGTCCGGAGATAAACTGAAGTTAAAGAAAAACATGTGTCTCTAATGACTCTGCTCCTGGCTTGGAAGTAAAAGCAAAGGAGCAGGGGAGGGAGGAAGGCAAGTGTGTAGGGGTGGTGAGAAACATCTGCCAGCAGCACCAAGAGAGATAGGCCGGGTTAGCGCTCAGCTTGACCACTGACCGGCTGTGTGGCCCAACAGACACAGTGACTCTCATCCCCTGACTTTTGTTCCCTTTGTCTATGAAGCGTCTAAGGGGTCACTGTAAGCTGGATGAGATTCCACACATAGAACTTAGCACAGGGTCTGGCACACAGTGGGTCCCAGGAAATATCTAGGTTCTGTTCACAAATCCTGTCCGCCTTTGGGGAGGAGGCTGAATTAATTTGGGGAAAGAATTGTTGATGGCAAGCGCCCAACCTGCTGCCCCTGCTGGTTTGAGACTCAGCCAAGCACAGTCTCACTAGGGCTCAGGGAAGAGCTCAGGGAGGAAGCAGGGTGTGGGGGGGGGGGTCTTACCTATCAAATCAACGGACACGTCAATGTTCCTCACGATCCAGTCAAACCATTCTGACAAAACCACATAGTCCACTTCAGGCATCTTCCCACTGCAATGAGAGAACCCACTGTGGTAAGGGCTTTGCTCACCCGTGAGAAAGTTTCTGAGCTGCACTATTTCCCAAAAGGATCTGGGAATCACTTTCATTGAAAGGGCACTGCCAACAGCACCACAGCAGAGTGTAATCCAGGCAATACTGGGTGTATAGTGATGACAAGATGCATTGTGAGACTTAAGATTTCAAGTGCTGCCTTGTCATCTTTGAGCCTCACTGGGCCCCCACGACCTAACCATGAGTACTCCTGCTCTCACCAGATATGCCCTCACTCAGCGGGAAACACCAAACTTAAGTTTGAAACCAAACTTAAGGTTTCAAACATATTCTTGCAAGGCAGTAGCAAACCGGCACATGTATTTGTGACAAATGTGGCAGACAAAGAGACATTACACCTCCAATGCAGAAAACTCGGCCATCACACAGAAGACACCTACGTATCTTAATGTTTCAAAGTGTTCGCAGAAAACTCACACAAAAGGACAGTTAAAAGACATCAGAGAAAACACTCAGCCTCACTGATACTCAAAGAAACACTAATCAAACAAAAAGGTACAATATTTCACCTGCTACACTGGTATTTTTTTTAATTTATTTTGTTATTGTTGAAAATAAACACAGCAAAACATACCCCAATTCAACATTCCTACGTGTACAATTCAGTGACACTGATTACATTCTTCAAGTTGTGTAACCATTCTCGCCCTCCTTTTCTGAGTTGCTCCTCCCCCATTAACATAAACTCACGGCCCCCTAAGGTTCCAATCTAATCTTTCAAGTTGCTGTTTTCAATCTGACCCCATATAGATAGTCCTTAAAACAGCATAATGCTCAAGGCAGACATTTTTTACTAGGTAAGCTAATATCGTTTGGTTTTAAGAAGACTTGAGGGGATATGTTTGGTTTAAGGTTTAAAGATTATCTCAGGGCAATAGTTTCAGGAGTTCATGCAGCCTCCATGGCTCCAGAAAGTCTGGAGTCCACGAGAATTTGAAATTCTGTTCTACACTTCCCTGCTTTTGATCAGGTAAGTATTTTCTTAATCGACCTTACCCACGGTTGGTAGGGTGTAGGGGGCACTCTGATACCCTGCTGGTGGTTATGAAAATGTAAACGGATGCAATCTTTCCAGAGGGCATTTGGGCAATATATATATAGCAAAAACAAACAACAACAAAAAAACCTTTGAAACTACAAACCAATTTCACTTCTAGGAATTTATTTTGTGAAAATAATCACAGATGCTCACTGTAGCACTGTTTAAAGAATGAACAATTAAATCTTGGTACACCTATATAATAGAAAACCATGCAGTAGCTGGAAGATGGTGTTATAAAATAATATTCAATGACATGGAAAATGCTCAATAGTCTAACGTTCAATGAAAACAGCAGAATATAAAACTGTAAGGGCTTCGGGAGTCGGAACCGACTCAACGGCAACTAACAACAACATAGTATGAATAGTATGACCTCACCCATATTTTAAGAAGTATTCGTTCACGTGTTTGACAAGACAGGAAGGAAAACACCGAAAGGTAAACAGTGCTCTTCTCTGAGCTGTAGGGCTATGGGAGAATTTTTTTTCTTTATTCCCTTCTCTGTTTTCCAAATTTTAACAACATATTAGTTTTCAAATCAGAGATGAGGTTACTACTACAAACTTACAGCGTTAACCAAAAAAAAAAAAAAAAGGAAGACAGAAAAGAGGTAGGAAGAAAGAGCACAAGAGTGAACACAGCACAGGAACAAACGGCACCTATGGCAATTACTGTAACACAGACAACCCTGCAGCAACAGTATTAACAAACAATGATTTACGAAGAGATACACAGGTAGAGAGCTATGCTACAGAGGTGTGAGAGGGTTTAAGGGAATGTGCCCACCCGCAGATATAGGTTAGGGTGTGGCTACCTCTACATCATATTTGTAGATGTTGCATGTATACTACCGTAGACAATAGAACACACAAGGATGCGCAGTCATGGAAGCTTATGCAAAACCAAACACCTCCCAGGACAAAGATACTAGGCTTGAAGGCTAAGGACCACAGACTAAGGGAACATTTATGTCAACTGGTACAACGGAATAAAAACAATGTTCTACATCCTACTTTGGTGAGTAGCGTCTGGGGTCTTTAAAGCTTGCGAGCGGCCATCTAAGACACAACCAGTGGTCTCTTCCAGTCCGGAGTAAAGGAGAGTGAAGAAAACCAAAGACTCAAGGGAGCAATTAGTCCAAAGGACTAATAGATCACATGCACCACAGCCTACATGACCCCAAGACCAGAAGAACTAGATGGTGCCCAGTTACCACTACTGAACATTCTCATCAGGATCACAATAGAGGGTCCCGGACAGAGAGGGAGAAAAATGTAGAAAAATTCATTTAAAAAAAGACCAGACTTACTGGCCTGATACAGACTGCATGAACTCCCAAGACTATGGCCCTAAAACACCCCTCTGACTTGGAACTGCAGCCATTCCTAGAAACCACCTGCTAGCCAAGCAACAGACAGGCCTATAAAATAAACAATGATACCTGAAAAGAACGTGCTCCACTGAACAAACAATTATGTAAGACCAAAAGGGCAACATTTGCCCAAAAGTAAAGATGAGAAAACAAGAAGGTTAAGAAAACCAGATCAAAGGAAACGGGGAACCCAGGGTGGAAATGGAGAGAAATTGACAGAGAGTAGGGATTGCAACCAATGTCCTGTTATATTTTGTGTACAATTTGTTGAATGGGAAACTAATTTGCTCTGTAAACTCACCTAAAAGACACATTTAGAAAAAAAAAAAGGGTGAACATGGGCCTTGGTGTCTCTCCTGGCTCCTGTGAGAAACGAGCCAAAGGACCCATCCGGGGAGTTTCCTCTGCCCTGAGAGGAAAGGAACAGGGAAGAGACAGAGGAATGGCAGCAGCTGGAGGAAGCAAACACATGAACAGCTGGTGAACCTCAAAGGCCCAAGAGAGAAATTCTCTCTTTTTAACATCCTCCATTGAAGCAGAGAATCCCAGGAGTAACTGTCACCAGGGGGCTCCAACCCAATCCACTTAGAACTTGGTTTGTAAGACCAGCTCCAGGGAGAGTGGTTACGCAAGGGCACTTCTGATGTTTGACTACAGAAGAGGGGTGGGAAAGCAGCTGTGGGGGGGCAAGGAGCCAATCCCCTGCCCAGACTTGTGTGTGAATGTGTGTGTGTGTTTGCCAAGCCCAGATGACACAGCACAGCACAGACTGGGAGGAACACTCTCCCCTACTCCCTGAGACCACCAAGACATCCTCAGCAGAGAAGAGCTGCGCTTGGCAGAGTGGTGGAGGGCATACGGTGCTGAGAGTACAGCAAGGGCAGCAGGGAGAGTCTTGGGGCCCTGCCTCGAAGAGTCTTCAGGCATCAGACCTCAGCAAGGAGACCAGAACAGGTGACATGGGAGGACCACCAGGGCTCCCAGAATAATTGAGGGAGGCTGCGTGGGGAAAGGGGGAGAGTGACGGACTGGGAAGAAGTCCTACAACATTGCTGAGGGAACTCTGAGCTAATGAAATTCAGGTATTAACATTAAGGGGTTGACTTTGTACCCCCAGGCTGGTATGACTGGGGACAGGGGCTTGTCTCCCCAGCATCCTTTCCCCTTTCTTCCTTCTTAAAAGTAGTTCATCATTGCTTCAGCATCCATCTCATAATCCCAAGTGCTTCAAGGAAACCTGACCCCATCCCAAGCTTTAGGGTAGGCCCAATCAGTCTAAAGGAAATCTTATTCCCTGGCCCCAGTGATTAGTTAAGAAAGCCAAACTAAGCCAATCAGTGCAGGGCATCCCCAGCAAGACATGAGGGGGTTCTGCAAGAGTTTAGGGAAAAAAGGCTTCCTCCAGCTTAGGGGAAAGCCACTGGCAAGATTACCCCCCTTTCCTCTGGTTAGCAGGTGAGAAGTCTGGAACTACCAGAGCCATTTTGTCATCATAAGAGAAGCATATTGAAGACATGAACAAGACACAGAAGAGGAAACCAGACAGAAGAAGACCAGAGTCACCAAAGCCTGCCTTAAGAGTGTAATAACAAACTCATTGTTTAGGCCACTACGTGTAGGGTCTCAGTTAGTTCCAGCTGAGAGCAGCTGATATCCAAGAAACCAAACCACTCCTCTCTCTTTGGCATATTTCCCTTCTCTGGGAAAAGAAGACCCAGAATGAAACTGACCCCAAGAGAGTGAGGATTGCCAAAAAGGAAGCTCTGGCCAGCCCCTCCACTTTTCAACCAAATGCACAGCCTGAGGAGACAGAACAGACTTGCAAACGGAGATTGGGCAAAGCAGCCCAAGCAGTAAACTCAAACAGCTGTTAAAAGATGAAAGACTGGAGGTTCTAGTCCATCCAGAGGCACCTTGGAAGAAAGGCCTGGCAACTTACTTCCAAGAAATCAGCCATTGAAAATCCTATAAAGCATAGCTCTATTCGGACACACACGGGGTCTTTCTGAGTAGGAACTGAGTCGACTCAAAGACAACAGGAAACCTTAGTGGCATAGTGGTTAAGAGCTGCTAACCAAAAGGCTGGCAGTTCAAATCCACCAGGCGCTCCGTGGAAAACCTATGAGGCAGTTCTACTCTGTCCTGCAGGGTCGCTATGAGTGAGAACTGACTTGACAGCAATAGGTTTGGGTTTGTTCAACGGCAACAGGTTTTTAGTGGCTTGGAGAAGAAACCTGCCCAACACAAAATTCTCCCAAATCACTAGGGCAGATGAAGCGTTATCAAACTCTGTCCCTGACAGACCTTACATATGTCTATGCAATGCTCAAGAGATTCTCTGTTAAATACAACATCTGAATTTCCTAAACCACAACCCAGGGTGAAAGAAGCATGGTGTTAACTAAAACCAAACCAAAAATAACAACCGAACGTCGCCTGTGCACGGAGGTATGTGGAGACATGGAGGTGGGGACTCACATCTGCAGGTGTCTCTGGGGCCTGAGAGACGCTGCTCCCCTTAGAAATCTGCTCCAGGTCTCAGGAAACCTGGGTGGCTCAGGGCCTCCCTGCCCCACCTAAACCCAGAACAAAACCCCCAACAACGAAACGTGAAGCAACAAAATGTGAAATGGAGTAATACAAGCTGGCGTGCAGGAAACAGGCAGGGAGAAGAGCTAAAAAACACTGAATGCCACATTGTTTGCCTACAGTGACACTGCCCACACAATGGCCCAGGCCAAGGCCTCTGCCAGTGTGGTATGGAGCAGTGTCTTCGGCCACAGCTGTGACCCTAATATTCCCTAGCATGTTTTCTCCTTTTCAAAATGGGCGACCGAGAGCTTGACATAGCTAATGCCATGATGAACCTATTAGCTTTTCTCCTTCCTCTGCCTGACTTCTTTCTACATACCTTTGTTAATGACTTTGTTTGGATCTGATGCTAACAACTCTGTTCTTTGTTTTGGTCTGATGCTAATAACTTTATTTTGTTCTGTCTGACCACCTGTAATTTACGACCTCCAGCATGGAGATTAGAGCCCAGATGTCTGACATGTAATATGTTTAGCCTGATAAGGAGATGTCCAGCACGCATCTCTTTAGCCTGATAAAGAGTTTCTTGTCATTATCTCATAATGAATAACTTCTCTAGCCATGCCATCCATGGGCTATGAAAACACTTCTAACCCTTGTAAAAATCATATATAAGCTCTAATGTAAAATTGCCTTTTGGGACTCCCTAGAGACAGTCTACATTATTGTCGGATCCCCACTGACAGATGCTTCCTAAATAAACCTTCTCACTCTTTCCGACTTGGAGTACATTTCACTGGCTCGACTGCTCCAGGGCACAGGCCCTAATTAGGCAACACAGCCACAGAGAATGGAGAATACAGAACTGACCCATCAGAACTGCGATGAAGGACCATGGGGGGAGTTATCAACACCTACAGCTGAAACAGTGGTCTGTGACAAGCAAAGACAAATGGCTCCTGGGAAACTTCAATGCGGTTGGGCAGCAGACAGGTGGTATATGTATGCGGGGCGGGGGGAGGGTCGGTGGAGAGCTGACAAATTTCATGAAGACCAAGGTAGGCAAGGGCCCATATAAGGGTCACAAGACCTAAGCTAGACAACTGTCTATAGGCTATCCAGAGAAGGACTATGAGAACTAGAGATGAGAAATGGGCTCAGAGAGGTTAGAAATTTGGTCACACTCAACAGAGAACAAACATCAGAACCAGGATAGAATCCAAGTCCACCTAACTCCATGCCTCACTCTCTCCCCGGACCTCTGATCATTCCAAGTTACCTTCTTCAAAAACAGCCACCAAGTGTGGCAAAGAAGCTGACAAGCTGACTCTGACTAGAAGACAAATAATCCAGCTACATGCAGTTCACAGGAAATCCCATCCCACTGCCCAGAATCTGCCCGTCAGGCTTGAATCAACAACAAGGGGCTCCCGTTTGGTTGCTCTCCTTTTTCCTGCCTGTCCTCCCTCTGGCAGAGAGAACACAGGAGAGCAAAGGGTCAGCTAGAGCTAGTAGTGGACGCCTCATGTCCCCCCAGAAACGCAGGCAGATGGGTGAAGATGGGGCCCAGCAACAGAAATGCTACCTGCTGGAAGGGCAACCAGAGCCCATGAGAAATGTCAGAGGACAGAGCTACAGTCAGGACTTGCTCTTGCTGCCTGTTCTAACTCCACAGCATTGGGTATAATGCACAGAATAGACTTGGGGCAGAGGGTCTCGTTTCTGGGGCTACACAAGCTCCAGGGCACCATCCATGGCAGGATCAGGACCCGTGGGAAAAGCCTTTTTAGTGTCCCATGAAAGGAAGGGTATGAAACAGCAGGGGCTGGAGTCAAAGGCCAGCTGCAGGTCCCACTGCCCAACAATAGTTAACAAGTACCTACCCACCAGCAGCCCACTCTTGGCCTGTCCGAGCTAGGCAAGTAACCCAGATGCCATCCCTGCCCTCCAGGAGCCTATGGGCCAGGTGGGGAACGAGTAATAGACAGTTAAACAAATGAACATTCATTAAGTTGAACCACATGAAACTGTTGTTTTTTAGGTCGAAATTGGTCACATACAACAATTTCTTATGGTTCAGTGTAACTAGAAGTTGTCTTAAATACAAAGAAATTCAACTGAAAGCAGTAATTAAGACTAATAAAGGGCATGAGACCAGAAGAACTGGATGGTACCTGGCTACCATTACTGAACATTTTGATCAAAGATGCCATAGAAGAATCCTGATCAAAAGAGGGGAAATGCAGAACAGAATTTCAAATTCTCACAGACTCCAGACTTCCTGGAGCCATGGAGGCTGGGTGAACCCCTGAAACTATTGCCCTGAGAAAATCTTTAAACTCTAAACCAAAAATATCCCCCAAAGTCTTCTTAAAACCAAACAATAGTTTAGCTTAACTAGTAAAAAATGTCTGCCTTGAGCATAATGCTCTTTTAAGAACTATCTATATGGGATCAAATCAACAACAGCAACTTGAAAGATTAGATAGAAACCTTAGGAGCACTGAGTTTATATTAATGGGGAATGAACAACTTAGGAGGGTGAGGATGGTTGCACAATGTGAAGAATCTAATCAACATCCCTGAATTGTATATGTAGAAACTGTTCAATTGGTGTTGTTTTGCTATGTATATTCTCAACAACAAAATAAAAAAATTACAGAGAAAAAAAAAGAATAACAAGGGGACTCAACCCAAATAGACAGGGTAGTCAAGGAGGGTCGGGAGAAGAGGTGACATTTGAGACAGCTGCAGAGGAGAGGAGCCAGCAGGTGGAGAGTGGAAGAGGAGTGTCCTATGCTGCTATGAGGACCAGCTCTGTGAGGCACTGTCAGCAGCACCCTGAAGCTCAAAGCAGGAAGAGGTAGTAATATGGGGGTGGGGGGGGACCAGGCACAGGCTACCAGGAAGGGAGAGGTGTCTAAGAAGCAGTAACTTCAGACCCAACCTGCAACCCGCTTCCCCCAAAACCCCTGAAAATCAGCGGCCAACCTAGCATAGAAATGGAGGGCCCCACGCCTCTGAGGCCTCAGTACTGATAGGCCACCAGAGTCCTGCAACTCTATATATACGACAGTCTTCCCATGAAGGCAGAGGCAGTTTTGGGTCAAAACCACACCATTATACACACTGTGACAGAATGGTCGCTCTAGTCACCCCAATTCTTCACCCTTTCTGTACCCTCACCTCACCCTGCGCCATGTAACTTACAGACCCTCCCACCACTGATGCTCAGGCCATGTGGCCTGCTTTGACCAATGGGATGCTAGCAACGTGAAGCAGAGGCCTGAAAGGGTGCCCATGCATTTCCCGAAGCACTTTTGCCTCTCCCGCCACCGTAAGAAGGGAAAGTCCAGGCTAGCTGGCTGGTTCCAGGAGGAGGATGAAGGCAAGAGGAAGGAAGAGGAGCCACTCCAGTCACCCCTGCCGAGGCCATCCAGACCTGCCAGCCCCCAGACCTACGACTGAGCCCAGCCAAGGTCAGCAGCTGCCTGGCCAACCACCTAGCTGCATGGGCATGAACAGACAGCTGTTTGCCACCGAGGTTTCCTGATGGTTTGTTACACAGCATTACTGAGGCCATAAATAAGTGATACAACATGGTAGTTACTCAACATCTGTCCATTGAATAAACAAGTTCCAATTTTACTTCTAAATATTTATGGCTTAATAAATTATTAAATTGTGCAAACTTTGGTACCTTCTATACAGGTTTTCTACAAAAACGTATCTTGCGCTGTGAATCGACCTCTCCATCAACCGTACAGGTGACGTCTAAAGGAAAGCAAAAAGTGATTCACTAACTCAGGCAAAGAAGAGGTCAGGAAGCATTGAGAAGGGTCTGTTACTCCCCTGTCTAAGGTCTTTGCTGAGTATGAGAACTCAGAGGCCGCAGGGAAGGGGAGGTAGTCACCAGAGGAGAACCCAGGTGTGACCTGAAGCTCAGCTGTGTTCCTCCCTCTGACCTGGGCCCTTGCCATGCCCTGGACATCAGTAGGCAGCATAGCAGTGCCCAGCTGAGGGCTCCACAGCAGGTTCCTTCACAGGAGAGGTGAGCCTCAACTGGAATGTGAATTTGAGAAAGTGCTGGAAAAACTGCGAAGTGCTGCCCAGAGGCAAAGTGTGGTGATTATTCCAGACCTATATCCATATGGTGAATCTGTGTAAGTGCAGGGATCTGTATGCCTGAGCTAGAGCTCCATGGGAGTTGGGGGATACTGGTGAGGTTCTGGGGGCTCTGCCACTGGTGCCTGAGGGTCTGGCCCACAAGAGGCCTTCAACTTAGCTGCCTCCCCACAGGGCCTGTGCAGAGATCACTGCAGCCCTTTCTAAGTTGGGAAGAACTGTGTCCAGGAGGAAGAAGATGCTGGCCATGCCCCTCTCCACCAGGGTGTTCCACCCTCCACCAACGACCTTTCTCTTTGTCCACAGTGTACCTCTGGGAACCAGGAGAGGCCCTCGTTCTTGATACCAAGTGAGTTAGCACTGCCTCCCCACTCAGCAGCCCAGGGCACCCACCCATGGGACCTGGGCCAGCAAACCAGAGCTCTCCCTGCTTGTCCACCTGTCCTCTGTCCATCCATCTTCCTTTCCATTTTTCCACCTTCTCTTCACTTACGACTCTTGTGCCAGCTCCCCAATCATCCATCTGTCTTTCTGCTCATCTTTCTCAGTCTGTCCATCTCTTTCTCTCTCCCTCCCTCATGGAAGGACACACTTATGCCCCATCTTAATTAGCCTTGTGGATATATTAGGCGTAATTTAGGTTTGTAACTGAGGGCCACTCTGGAAAAGCAGGGTAGGCAAGAGGGAAAAGAGTCAACTTCAGATCCTCTCATCTGTACCTTTTAGACAGATGTGGTGAGGTAGAAGTTTATATTCATCAAAAAGGTTCAGCTTACATCCTGACATTTTTAAAGACACAGATTTGTAGAAGGCCTATAACTATAGTTGCAAGTGCCCAGGCCCGATGGCTGTGCCAACATAACTGGTTACAGGGATAACCCATCTCCTTCATGGAGCCTCCAAAGCCAGTCTCTTAGGTTGTGCTTACAATTTTGAACCACAGGTGCCAATCAGAATCTCCTCAGCCGCCCTTTCTTCTAAGAGACCCTGCCCCTATTCACGTCCCTACTGGCGGAATGGGCCTAAGCAGCCCTGTTTGTGCCCTATTATCCCGCCCCTACACCTGACTGGTTCAGGGCGGGACACCTGACCCAAACTGAGCCAATCAGATTCTGCCTCTGAAGAATGTGCACTAAGAGGCAGACCCTGTGAGCTTAGTTAGGTCAGTGTTCTCAAATTTCCCCATGTATCAAATTCACCTGCAGGTCTTGATGAACAAGGTTGCTGGGCCGTGTCCCCAGAATTTCTGATTCAGCAGGTCTAGGGTGGGGCCAGAGACTTTGCATTTTGAACAAATTCCCAGGTGCTGCTGCACTTTGAGGAGAACTGAGTCAAATGGCATTGAGCCCAGGAGTGGCAGGGTCATGAAGGCTTGGGCTCAGGGCAGTAGCACAGCAACCACTTGGCTAGCTGAGGTTGGCAGGGGAATGGAGGCTGGTCCTCAGACAGCCACAGGGACAGGAGACCTTGGCCCCAGAGACACAGAAGGCTGTGCCCACTGAAGGCCCAGCTGAGCTTCCTTGTGACATAGGTTTCCCTTCCTTACAATCACACACCTGACTTGACAAAAAAATTTTTTAAAGAAGGTTGAAACTGAGCATCCAGAACATACCTGAGGACGAGTGTGCTGGTCCAGCATGGTGAGCTGCACATACGTCTGCAGTGTGAGGCCCCATCGACAGGGGTCACAGTACATCAGACCCTGCAGAAGGAGAACGCAGCCCTTTACCTCAAAGTGGCATCTGCAGGACCCTGGTCTGTTTGGTCACTGACAGCCATCTCACGAAATCAGGGCTTTGAACTGGTTCACTGTGGTTGCAACCCCTGCTGAGAATTTCCATTTCTAACAGGCTCCCTGCTGGAATTTATTTGCACCCCAGATATACTGAATCAGGATCTGCATTTTAACACGACCCCCAGGTGATTCTTATGTAACTTCCTGGGAACGCATTAAAAATGCAAACGTGTAACATGGTTTGAGGGGACTTCTAAGTCAATTGGCAAAATAATTCTATTATGAAAACATTCTGCATCCCACTTTGAAATGTGGCGTCTGGGGTCCTAAATGCTAACAAGCCGCCATCTAAGATACATCAATTGGTCTCAAGCCACCTGGAGCAAAGGAAAATGAAGAACACCAAGGTCACACAACAACTAAGAAACCAAGAGACAGAAAGGGCCACATGAACCAGAGACCTACATCATCCTGAGACCAGAAGAACTAGTTGGTGCCCGGCCACAATCGATGACTGCCCTGTCAGGGAGCACAAGAGAGAACTCCTGAGGGAGCAGGAGATCAGTGGGATACAGACCCCAAATTCTCATAAAAAGACCATACTTAATGGTCTGACTGCGACTAGAGGAATCCCGGCGGCAATGCTCCCCAGACCTTCTGTTGGCACAGGACAGGAACCATCCCCGAAGACAACTCATCAGACATGAAAGGGACTGGTCAGCGGGGGGGAGAGAGATGCTGATGAAGAGTGAGCTAATTAAATCAGGTGGACACGGGAGAGTGTGTTGGCAACTCTTGACTGGAGGGGGGATGGGAAGATAGAGAGGGAAGATGGCAAAATTGGCACGAAACAAGAGACTGAAAGGGCTGACTCAATAGGGGGAGAGCAAGTGGGAGAAGGGAGTAAGATGTATGTAAACTTACATGTGACAGACTGATTGGAATTGTAAATGTTCACTTGAAGCTTAATAAAAGTTAATTTAAAAAAAAAATGCAAACGTGTGAAACCCAGGAATGAGGCTGGGGTCAGAAATGAATACAAGAAGACTGCAGAGCCCTCAGAACTGGACAGACAGAAGACAGGCACCAGAGCAATCATACAACAGCCCAGCAACAGCTATAACAGGAGCTGATATAAAGTCCCTGGGAACGTTCATTCAGTAAATGCTCACTGAGCCCCTGCAGTCTTTTCCCTGTCAAGCAGCCAAAGTGAGCCTGGTCAACCTCAATCATTATCCCGCTCAGAACCTTCCAGGGACTCCCCACTGCATTCAGAATGAAATCCAAAGCCCTCACCACAGCCCACAGGGCCCTAAAGAATCCCTTCTGTCTTCTCTGTCTCCTACCATTCTCCCTCCAGCTCAGTCAGCCTCCAAGCACACAACACGAGCCTCCTTTGTGTTCCCCAAACACACTGAGCACAAGTCTACCTCAAGGCCTTTGCATTTGCTGTTCCTTCTGTCTGGACGCTCTGCCTCCAGATACCTGCACTGCTCACACCTTCACTTTGTTTAGGTCTCTGCCCAAATGTCACTCATCAGGGCCACTTTCCCTGGCTATCCTATCTAGAAGTCCCCACCCCATCTCCCATAGACATCAGATCCAAATCACTTCATGCCCCTTATTCCCCTTGCTCATAATCTTATTCTGTTCTTTTCCTTTCCATATTTTTTTTTCTCTTAGGCTAACTCATGGAGCTCTGAGGCTCTGCATTGAACAGTGCAAACCTTCCTACCGACAGGTGAAAGACCATCTCAGGAAGGTTAGGAGAAGCGCTCCCTCCTGCCCACAGCTGCAGACGCAGACCCCTCTCTGCATCAGAAAACCAATTCAGATCAAGTGATCACGTGAGACTATACACAGAAGTACTAATCTTGCTCTTCTGTGCAGAGGGAAAACATGTGTAAAGCTGTCTAATTCTGATGTATTTTTTATCATAAAACTCTCATTACAAGGATATTAGGACTTCTGAGACCTTGACTCTGTCCTGGGAAACGTCACCTAAAACCCCTACCGTCTGCAACTCTAGCTGTCTTACTTAATAACCCAGCCCTGGCCTTGCCCTGTTTTCTGCAGAATATGTGTCTGAGGCTTCTTTGTTGCACCCAAAGAGGATGACTGGTATTCCATTCTTCTTCCACAGGCAGAGAGGTAAAATTGATTTTAAGACTCCGTGGATTCGTTGTTCAAAGAAAGAGTCAGAGGTTTTGTCTTACGTAACATCTTTTTCCCTGCCTTAGCTGTCCCCATAGCTCTTTATCACCACCTGATGTATTATACATGTCTGCTGCCTCCCTACACTGGACTGTTGGAGCCAGGAGAGCAGGGGCTTTGTGATGCTCACTGCTGCGTTCCCAGCATCTAGAATGGTGTCTGGCACGTGTAATAAACATTCACTGAATGAATGAATGAAGCAACATCTACTATGTGCTAGGCAACACACTGTTCTACCATATAATGGCAAACAAAAACAGACATACACAGTCCCTGCCCCTAATAGAACTAAGGGTCTAATCAATCACACAAGGAAATACCAACCGTATTGCTAGAAATAGGGGCAGGGGGGTGTGAGATGGGGGTGGTGTGGCACAGGCTTCAGAGTCCAAGGTTCAAATCTAGATCTGTCATTTACCAGATGTGTGACCTTGGGCAACTTACCTGAGCTGCAATTTCCTCACCTGAAAAATGAGACTAATAGTACCTGTGTCATGGGGCAGGGGCCTAGAACCTACATCCTTTCTTATGCTCCCTCTTTTAGCATCCAGATCTCTCCAGCACCCAGAGCCTTTGGAACCAGGATTGAGGAGGGGGACAGGCACGGTGCAGCCCCTGCTTGTTAAGTCCACCCTTGGGAAAGCAGACAGGTAGCTTCAGGGTGAGCAGGGGGGCATCCCTGTCCTTGGACATGCCAAGTACAACTCAAATCAGGGGTTTGCCATGGACCCTGGTTACTTGGAGATAGGTCCTGGGGGACCAGGCCTGGGTTCTGGTAGGCTTCTTTTAGGAGAGGGTGGTGGTGGAATGAGAAGAGGAAGATGGGCCGCCGAGGTTGGCCACTTGAGAGAGCAGACGAGAGGTCCTCCCACCCCACCTCAGATATTTGACCTCAGAACACCAACATGCCGCCATTTTCCACTTGTCCCCTCCCTCCTCCTCTGACACAGCTAAGAGGGGGGAATATGCCCAGGCAGGATGGCAGATCAGGCTCAGACTCAGGCATCAGCACCACCTTTCCCAGCTGTTCGGGGGGGACTTGGTGGCTCATGCTAGAGCAACCTGCTCACCAGAGGATTATGGCCACGGACATTTCTCCACTTGGGCACAGGCTCCGTCAACACCTGGAAGGAAAGAAAATGTCAGGGAGCTGTTCTCCCTCAGGTCTGAACTCTGTGAAAGTATGCAAGTGTTGAGAGAGAGAGAGACAGAGGATCAATCAAGATTCGGGTACCCAGGGAGGGCCAAACTGGCTGAGCAGACCCATCTGGAGGGCCACAACCCCGTCTAGACATGACTTCCTCATGCAACTTCCAGAAATGCTGAGGACATTCTATCTACCTCTGTAGGCAAGCATATATGCATCCCACCTCTCCAGCTGCCCTGGGAGCTCCCCCAAGGCCAGACTGGTCCTCTCTAGACCTTTTCCCAGCCTCCAGCCCATACTGCTCACCATGTCGAGCTGGGCAGAAAGGTGGGAGGAGCCAAGAGGGAAGCCAGACAGACCCAGGCTTCGTGCCCAGGTCTCCTGCTGGGAGCTCTGCCACAACCTCAACAGATGGCTGTGCCTTGATTTCCTCCCTCTAGTCTTTGCATTGGACACACTGGCAGCTAAAAGCCTATGTTTCTTTAGTAGCCTCCCTGTCTTCCTGGCCTGGAAGCCATTCTCTCCCTCTGGTCCCATCTGAACTTTCAGATGACTGCCAACTTCACCACCTTGTGTCTCCTGAGACACAGATCAGGCCCTCTCTGCAGCATTTAAAGTCTCTGTCTGTGGGCGGGGCAGGGCTTTCACCTCCCCTGATTCCTGGCTGTGCAAGAGCCTTTCTGAGTGTAAGGTCATATGCTGGGAAGAATTTAAGTGATGTTCTGAGGCCAAGATTTTGAGAGTACCAGGATCCATCTGCGAACCTTCAGAATAAACATTAGCAGGGCCATAGGACACAAGAGCCCAAAGAAAAGCAATTGAATGGGACCCCGAGGAGTGCCCCCACACACACACACTCTCCACTCCTCTGTGATTTGGCTCATGCTGTTCCTTCTGCCCAGCATGCCCAGCCTACCCTACTTCACATCAACTTTCACACTATATGGAAAACACCTACACAGCCTTCAAAATCCAGTTCAAATACCCCTCATCTGTACATCATTCTCTGCCTGTCCCAACTGCCTCCTTCTTCTGGGTCTCTCAGCATTCAGTTCCTATCCCCTGATGAAACATCCACTACTCCACTCAGACCCATCAGAGGCTGGGTCACAGGCAACCTTGCTCCCTGGGCCCAGTTCACCTTTTATTTCTATTGGACAGGCCTGGCCTACGCCCGCTCTAAATCACTCCAAGGTTTTTCAGGCTCTTTGGAACCCAGTAGGGAGGCCGTACCTCTAGGTCTGTGGTGCTGGAGAAGAACTCCAGGCACGTGGACTTCCCACTTGCAATATTGCCCTCGACACAGATCTGGCAAAAGACAAACATATGTTAGAAGCAGAAATCACAAGCCCAGGGGAACATCAGGGAATGATGTCTTGGGAAGGGCTCATGTGAACAGAATAACTGTTTCAGCCCAAGACTTCAATGTATAAACCAAAAACCATTCTCAGGAAACCCCCGTATCCCACTGTTAATAATAAACAAACAGATCCCCCCTCAGCGGCAGGCTCAAGGCCCCCACTGGTGGTCACCAGACGACTCCCCATGAGACCAGGCCCTCCTAGAGCATGCATGGCTTGCCCACCCACCCTAGGCCTGCCCTTCCCTAGCTCGACTCACCAGACCTAAGTGTCTTGCCCCCACAACCAGAACTGAGGTCTCTGAGGTCGGGAAGCATGTATGTTATCCGGTGCTTAACTCACTGCTTTGTGCAGAATGAAGCACTCAGTCATTGATTAGAAGATATTAGCAAAGGGGAGAAAAAGAAAAGCCAGGACTTGAGCACCTTGTAGGCCTGGCCCTAGGACAGGTGACATGCACCATGATTGCATTTAATCCCTCCAGAACCTGAGAAGTGGGTCCTTACATTCCTGACAGAAGAGAACAATGCACTAACAGGAAGGACTAAAGCAGGAGGACAGCTCAAGCTTACAATCTGCTCATAATGACCGTATCTGGTGGGTAGGAGGGGCCACAAACTGCAGTCTGGGGTCTTTCTCCACCAAAAACCAAGGAGCCTCTCCTACAAATACCTCATTGTAGGGGAAGAAAGCATCCAAGACCACCTGGGAGGTTTCACAACTCTCTTCATCTAGCCGCAGCCCAGACTAATTAACCCACGATCTCTGAGGATGGTGCATAGGCATCAACCTGTCAAAGTCTCCAGGTGATTTCACAGGCAGCTAAGGCTGCATTCCACTGGTCTGCAGGGTTTCTCAATGTGTAACCCAGACTCCCTGCTTCAGAATTCCGGATGAGTTTGTTAGACATGAGGATCCTGTAGCACCCAGGCCCTCGGATTTGGACTATGGGCTGGGCCTCAAACCTGCTGCCCGGGGACTCTAATGAGGCTCTGCTCAGCTGGGCACTGCCAGGTGACGCAGGCCAAGTAGTTTTGGCTCCAGCAGATTATGGGGCAGCTCCATCACAGTAAGAAGACAAACTGGCCCTTGAGTACACACAGAGAACTGCCTGTCCTACGGCACAGTGGCCCGTTCCTTTACACACGGGCTGGAGGCACCCAGAGCAACGCAGGTCACTTAGGTAACTTGCCAAGGAGCCAGGCCTGGAAGAGGACAGTCAGAAATCACACCCAGGCCTGGCAGGCACTTCTCATGACCCCAGTCAGGCCCTACATAAGACACTGGGTCACAGTGGGCCAGTTTCACCTCGCCCACTTCACTCAGGCTACTGTGAAGGTTTCCCCCACCTTCATCCTAAAAGTACCCCAGATGGCTCAACAATGACACTTCCAACAGATACCAGGCCACCCTCCAGTCCACGCTCCTCCCAGCTACTGTTAGAACCCCAAACTACAAACTGACCGGAAGGGGTGTCCAAAAGGCACAGAGACCCCACTTGGGGGCTACTCAATTTTAGTTTTTGATGTTTCAAAGGAAACAACTTTTCCTCTTCCTAGATATTTAAAAAGAGCTCCATCTATACATCATTCTACAGACTTCCCCCCCCCCTTCGGATTATGCTTCACATATTTTTATCTTGTTTTTTTGTGTTTTTTTTTTTCATCTTACACAGTAAGTACTTTCCCAAGTCATTAAGTGTTTTTCAAAAACATGATTTTGAGCAGCTGAATAATATTCCATCATATAAGAGATACCATGACTAACTGAAATCCCTACTGCAGAATGTTAAGTTCTGTCCAATTTTTTATTACAAAATCATGTAGTGATGATTTGTGTGTGTGTGTGTGTGTGTGTTTAGTTTTGGTGATAACTTTTTTTTTTTGATACTATAAATACTATGGTGGTGAACATCCCTGAACAAAAATCTTTGTCACTGCCTACAACTACTTCCCTTCAATAGATTTCTAGAAGTGTAATCACTCAGTCAAAGGATAAATGGGTTCTGATGCTGATGCTTGGTACCAAATCACCCTCCAGAACTGTTGCCCAACTCACATCCCCTTTAGTGGAATGGGAAACCCTGGTGGCGTAGCGGTTAAGTGCTACGGCTGCTAACCAAGAGGTCGGCAGTTTGAATCCACCAGGCGCTTCTTGGAAACTCTATGGGGCAGTTCTACTCTGTCCTATAGGGTTGCTATGAGTCGGAATCGACTCAATGGCAGTGGGTTTGGTTTGGTTTGGGGTTAGCAGAATGAGTGTGTGCCTTAACGCACACCCTGCTAACATCAGGTATAAAAAACTAAAACAAAACCAGTTGCCATTGAGTCGATTCTGACTCTTGGTGACCAAATGTGTTGCAGACTAGAACTGTGCTCCACAGGGCTTTCAGTGCTGTGACCTTTTGAAGGGAGATTGCCAGGACTTTCTTCTGAGGTCCCTCTGGGTAGATTCACATGGCCAACCTTTAAGTTAGTAGCAAAACGCTTAACTGTTTGCACCACCCAGGAGCCCCAATACTGGGTATCAAACCAAAAACCCCTTGCTGTCGAATCAATTCTGACTCATGGCAACTTCATGTATTAGAGCAGAATTGGGTATATCTTGTTCTAAATCTTTGTTAATTTTATTTGGCATTTAGTATTAGCTCCTGCATATCCTGTGTTTTGCAAACTTTATAACACTGATCCTTGTAACAACCACATGAAGTATTATTTTCCCCTTTATCCAGATGGGGAAACTGAGGCTTTAAGAGGTTAAGGGCTTGTCTACCTCTAGTAATAGCAGAGTTGGGATTGGAACCCAGGTGTGTCTAACTCCAAAGCCTTTATATCTCCATGCTTCAAAAGCATCCTTTCACTGAGAGGGAGAGTGAATACGTTTCAGGTTTATTCCAAAACCAAAAACCAAACCTACTGCCATCGAGTCGATTCTGACTCATAGCGACCCTACAGGACAGAGCAGAACTGCCCCATAGTTTCCCAGGAGTGCCTGGTGGATCTGAACTGCCGACCTCTTGTTTAGCAGCCATAGCATTTAACCACTACACCACCTTAGCCATTAATAAATTCCCTTAAGAAATATCTGTTCAGGTCCTTTGTTCATGTGAAAATGTTAGTGACCTGTGCTTCTTTTTAACCTATCTTTGGAATTTATTTTTTAAATCTGATTTCCAGTACAACGAATGAACGGACCCTCCTTCCACCAAAGAAATATTATCCTACACTGGAAAGTGCTCATAAAAGAGGGACTTACCACTGACTTTTTCTCTTTTTCATTTTCTCTGTCTTTACCTATAAAAGAAATCAATGCTTAAACCTAGTTTTAAACAACTAATTATTTTGTCATAATTTGCAAAAACACCCATAAAATAGTCATTTTTATGCTTGCTCCTTGGCCTAAAGATGTTTTCCAAGCCACCTGGGACTCTGCACCGAGGGAAGGCAGCAGACTATCCACTGCTCTATGCGCCTGCCTTCGTCCTGCTGCCCTGTCTGGGCCTCAAATGTGCTCAGCTTTTTTCACTTAGTATATTTCTCATTTCCCACATATTTTACATTTACAGTCTCCACAGAAGTGTGTCCCGCAAATAAAAACGCGGTGTGGCCTCTAGAAATGGCACACGGGGTAAGACTGGGCACGGGCATGGACTTCGTGGGGACCCAGGTTTCTGGCATCTTCGCCCACCCACCTACAGCTGGCTCGGAGAAGCCTCTAAACAATCTGAGGCCTCGGAACACCATAACTTGCTAGAATGGTCGCCACCATCCTGGTAAGGAGGAGGCGGGGTCCGCACTCCTAGAGAGGGGTAGAAGAGACAGACCCTAGGAACCTAAACTATCCAACACTGACTAGCTCGCGCCAGGATTTGCTGGGGATTGGTTAGACGCAGCTTCTGGCCCCCAATTTTCCCCAAAGCCAAAAAGATGGGACCAGAAATGGGTCGGCGACTGGACCCCGGGCCTCAGTGTTCAGTGCAGCCCCCGCCCGCGGGAAGTGGGGAAGGGTCTTTCTGCCCTTCAGAGCCCCTCTCCCCAACCCAGAGCGAGACAAGGGGAAGCAACTCCCCGGCCTGGCCGGCTTGCATCCGGGTACCGGCCAACGGCCGTCCCCGCCCCCTGCGGCCGGGGGAGCAGTGTCGGCTTCCGGCGAGCCCAAAGGCGGGGAGTGAAGGGCCGGCGGGCTAGAGCAAAAACGCGGGGGTCGCAGTAGGGAGCCAAGGGAGGCGGAAACAAAGAGAGGAGTTACCCGGAGGCCCGGCCCGGCCATGTGCCCCCGCCCGAGGTCCGGGTCCCGGGGCGGGACTCCCGGGGCTCCGCCGCGCCACGCGGCGCACCGCCCGGGCCGCCCAGCCCCACAGCGGCCGTAGCAGCATGGCCCGGGCGGATCCGGGGGGCCAGATTTCTTTTCTGTGCAAGTCTAGGCAAACGATGCCTGCGCGGGTGCCGCCTCTGCGCGCCGCCGTGGTGTCCGCGCGGGCTCTTAAAGAGACCCCGGCGCATTTCACCCTCTCTCCGGAAGGGCAAGTAATTGTCCAGAGGCGTTCGCGTTTTGCAGATAGGACATCTCACCACTGGAATGCTGGCAGAATGAACTGTTGACTTGGCTAAACTCGGGGATGGACGGCTAACCCTATCAGTGACTGATTAATTATCGTTGTTGATGTTAGGTGCCACGAGTCCGGTTGCAACTCATAGCGTAACTATGTGCAACAGAGCCAAACACGAATAAATTTGACACACTGAACAGTAATGATGAAGACCAGACGAGTTGTGGGATGACATCAAGGACATTATACAGGAAGAAAGCAAAAGGTCACTAAAAAATAGGATAGAAGGAAAAGACAAAAATGGATGTCAGAAGAGACTGTGAACTTGCTCTTGAAAAAGTCATGTGCTATCCCCACAATCTTGCTGTGCTTGACCCCATGATCGTAGCTGCTATGTCAGTTCATCTCCTTGAGTGTCTTCCTCTTTTTCACTGAGCCTCTACTTTACCACGCATGATGTCCTTCTCCATGGACTGGTCCCTCCTGATAACACGTCCAAAGTACTTGAGACAAAGTCTTGCCATCTTCCCTTCTAAAGACTACTCTGGCTGTACTTCTTCCAAGATAGATTTGTTACTCCTACCAGCAGTCCAATGGTATATTCAATATTCTTCGCCAATGCCATAATTCAAAGGCATCAAGTCTTCCATCTCCCTTGGTCGTGGTCCAGTTTTCCCACACATACGAGGCTACTGAAAATACCATGTCTTGGTCAGGCACACCTCAGTCCTCAAAGTGACATCTTTGCTCTTTAACACTTTGTTAAGGTCCTTTGCAGCAGGCTTGTCCAGTGCGATCTGTCGTTTGATTTCTTGACAGCTGCTTCCACAGGCACTGACTGTGGATCCAAGAAAATAGAATTCTTGATAACTTCAATATATTCTCCCTTTATCATTTTGTTGCTTATTGGTCCAGTTGTGAGGATTTTTGCTTTCTTTATGTTGAGTGTAGTCCATACTGAAGGCTGTGGTCTTTGATCTTCATCAGTAAGTGCTTCAAATCCTCTTCACTTTCTGCAAGCAAGGTTGTGTTATCTGCATATTGCAGGTTGTTAATGAGCCTTCTTCCAGTCCTGACACACCGTTCTTCATATAGTCCAGCTTCTCGAATTCTACCGATTGAATAGGTATGGTGAAAGGACACGACGACCCTTATGCACACCTTTCCTGACTTTAAATCATGCAGTATCCCCTTTTTCCGTTTGAACGACTGCCTCTTTTAATCCATGTACAGATTCCTCATGAGCACAATTAAGTGTTCCAGAATTCCCATTCTCTGCAATGTTATCCGTAATTTGTTATAATTCACACAGTTGAATGCCTTAGCGTAGTCAATAAAACAAAGGTAAACACCTGGTATTCTCTGTTTTCAGCCAGGATCCATCTGACATCAGCAAGTATGTCAGATGTAGTCTCACCATTCTTGCTTCTAAGGACCATTCTGGTTGTACTTCTTCCAAGACATCTGTTCATTCTTCTGGCACTCCATGGCACACTATTCAATATTCTTCGCCAACACGGTAATTCAAAGGCATCGATTCTTCTTCAGTCTTATCGTCCAGCTTTTGCATGCAAATGAGGTGGTTGAAAACACCATGGCTTGGGTCAGGCACACCTTAGTCTTCAAGGTGACATCTTCGCTTTTTAACACTTTTTTCCCCCCATAGAATCCATCAAAATTGGAGCTTAAGGCTTGAATTTTTTCTTCAGTTCTTTCAGCTTGAGAGAAATGCTGTGTTCTCCCCTTTTGGTTTTCTAGCTCCATCTCTTTTCACATTTCATTATAATACTTAAATTTGTCTTCTTGAGCTGCCCTTTGAAATCTTCTGCTCAGCTCTTTTACTTCTTCATTTCTTCCATTCACTTTAGCTACTCAGCATTCAAGAGCAAGTTTCCGTGTCTCTCCTGGCATCCATTTTGGTCTTTTCTCTTTCCTATCTTTTTAATGATCTTTTGCTTTCTTCATGTATGATGTTCTTGATGTCACCCCACAGCTTCTCTGGTCTTCGGTCATTAGTGTTCAATGTATCAAATCTACTTTTGAGACCGTCTCTGAATTCAGGTGGAATATACTGAAGTTTGTACTTTGATTCTCGCGGACTTGTTTTCATTTTCTTCAGCTTCAGCTTGAGCTTGCATATGAGTAATCGATGGTCTGTTCTGCACTTGGCCCATGGCCTTGTTCTGACTGATGATATTGAGCTTCTCCATTGTCTGTTTCCACAGATGTAGTCGATTTGCTTCCTGTCTATTTTGTCTGGAGAGGTCCATAGTCACCATTTATGTTGTTGAATAAATGTATTTCCAACAAATAGGTCATTGGTCTTACACAAAATTCTAACATACAATCTCTGGCATTGTTTCTGTCACCAAGGCCATATTTTCCAACTACCGATCCTTCTTCTTTGTTTCCAACTTGCACATTCCATTCAGCAGTAATTATCAATGCATCTCGATTGCATGTTTGATCAATTTCAGACTGCAGAAATTCGTAAAAATCTTCTATTTCTTAATTTTTGGCATTAACAGTTGGTGAGTAAATTTGAATAATAGTCATATTAACTGGTTTTCCTTGTAGGCATATGGATATTATCCTATCACTGAAGCATTATACTTCAGGATAGACCTTGAAATGTTCTTTTTGATGATGAATGCAGTGCCATTCCTCTTCAATTTGTCATTTCTAGCATAGTAAACCTTATGATTGTCCAGTAAAAGTCTATTTCAGCTCACTAATGCCTAGGATATCGATGTTTATACATTCTGTTTCATTTTTGATGACTTCCAATTTTCCTAGATTCATACTTAGTACATTCCATGTTCCTGTTATTAATGGATATTTGTAGCTGTTTCTTCTCTTTTGGAGTCCTGCCACATCAGCAAATGAAGGTCCCAAAAGCTTGACTCCATCCACATCATTCAGGTCAACTCTACTTTGAGGAAGCAGCTCTTCCCCAGTCATATTTTGAGTGCCTTCCAACCTGAGGGGCTCATCTTCTGGCACTGTAATAATGTTCTCCTGTTATTGATAAGGTTTTCACGGGCCATTTTTTTCAGAAGTAGACCGCCAGGTCCTTCCTCCCATGGGGTCTGTCTTAGTCTGGAAGCTCTGCTGAAACCTGTCCACCATGGGTGACCCTGCTGGTATTTGAAATACTGGTGGCATAGCTTCCAGCATCACAGCAACAGGCAAGCCACCACAGTACAACAAACTGACAAATGAGTGATGGTGATTAATTATTAGGGATTACCTAATTGAACACCTAGGAGTCCTTGGGTGGGACAAATAATGAAGTGCTCCACTAGCTGAAAGGTTGGTGGTTTAAAACCTACCCAGAGGTGCCTGGGAAGGCAGGCCTGGTGACCTGCTTCCGAAAGGTCAGGGCCTTGAAAACCCCATGGAGCAGTTCTACTCTGCACACCTGGTGTTGCCATGAGTTGGAACTGACTCCATAGCAACTAGCAATAACAACTGAGCACCTACTCTTATCCAGGCACCTCCATACACAGTGTCATTTATTCCTCACCCCTTCCCCCCAACAACTCTGAAGGTAGATATTGTCACACCCATTCTCCCATCCAACACTCAGAGAATTAGAAAACTTATTCAAAATTATAAGAAGCAGTCATTAAGTGGTAGAGCTGGAACTCAAGCCCATCTGTCTTGCTTCATAGCTTATGGTCTTTCCTCTGCACTTTAACATTTCCAGGGTCTGGACTCTAAATGTACTAGGTTCCTCAGGTAGGCACATTCAACATTCCAACTGGACAGACAAATGGTGTGGCAACCTCCTCCATAGTTGGGTTGCAAAAGTCCAGACAGGAGGTGTGAGGTAGCTGGGATCTTATAATCCAATAGGCCCAGGCCCTGTAATCCAGGTTGTTGCCCTTCAGGAGTGGTGACTGCATGTGTGTGTTCCAGTGCTTGGGTGGTGCTTCAGTAGAGGTGTTTCCCAGCTCTCCCAGTAGTATATGATGCAAGCAGTCACCTCTCAGGCAGGCAGGAAGAAGTTATTTGCCAGAGGGTTCACTTAGCCTCCAGATCTATTATCTGAAAGCTGCAACCCCATCTTGTGCTTCCTAGATATCTGCCACAGACCTAGCACAGGGCAAGTGCACCTTCCATAAATAAACTTCAGGATTAAGTTCAATATTTTGGGGAGTAACAAGATGAGATTGTTGAAGGTACCTGTTGATCAGATTTGAATGTATGAAATGGATTGAAGCTGAGATGGGCAGGATCCAAAGAGGTCTGTGTGGACTAGGGTGATGGCCAAGTTATTCAAGACAGAGTTAAAATCAGATAAAAGGAGCAACACAGACTTCATATACCTAAAAGGAAACACTTCAAGATGGTGGAACTATGGCTTCACAGGAGCACTTGTGAAAAACATGAATTGAAATATCTAAAGGGCCTCCAACCATTCTAGGGAAAACACCACCAGTGGGAGGCAAAAAATAAAAATATGCAGAACAAACATAACCCAGACTGCGTTTGAAAACTCAGACTGTGAGCCCCTGCGAGCAGAAATACAGTCTCAGGCCCAGGTCATTCACTCAGACTACACATATTCTACCCTATTCTGTGCCAGACCCTGGGGACCCTGCAGTGAGGGAGGCAGACAGGCAGGTCCCTGCTTTTGTAGGATATATATATCCACCAAAAACCAAACCCACTGCCGTCGAGTCGATTCCACCTGATGGCGACCCTATAGGACTGAGTAGAACTGTCCCATAGAAGTTTCCACGGAGCGCCTGGCGGGTTGGAACTGCCGACCTTTTGGTTAGCAGCCGTAGCACTTAACCACTACACCACCATGGTTTCTGATATATATATCAGCTGGTGATAAATGCTATGAGGGGAGAGTGACGGTAGCTACTCTAAACGGGGTGGCCAAGCGAAATCCTCTCTAAAGAGATGGCACTGGAGAAGCCCAGGGTGTCGGAAGGCAGGCTCCTCCCTTCCCTCCCGCCCCGTGAGGAACGGCTTCCAGACAGGAAATCTCCTTGGGAGAGCTGAAGACCAGTGTCATTAGCGCTAGGCAGGGAGAAGCGGCGCTTTAAAGCGACTGAGGACAGCGGTTTGGCCTGAGTGGCTGTTTCTGATAGGCGCCGTGGATTCGGTTCCTACTCATAACCACCTATAGGACAAAGTAGAACCGCCCCATAGGGTTTCCAAGGAGCAGCTGGTGGATTCCAACTGCCGACCTTTCGGTTAGGAGCCCAGCTCCGAACCACGGGCCACCAGGGCTCCAGTGCCCTCTAACGGTGATGCGTGCGGCCGGGCACGAACTGCGAGATTGGGCTGAGCGAGGGTTGCCAGACGACGGCCCCCGTGGGGCGCATGCCCACAAGCTCGGGCCACGCCCACACGCACATGCGCGCAAGAGCGCGGGAAGCCTGGGAGAGCGGCGGGCGGCGCCCGGAAGCAGAGGCGGTTGCAGTCGCTGCGCGAAGCCCCGCGGAACACTGCTCTGAGGAGACAGGCTGCAAGGGGAAGTGCAGCTGCTGGATCTGCCGGCGCTATGCAGGCAGCGCAGCCGCGGAGGCCGGATTCCACCCAACCCCTGCCGAAGGCGCCGTATCGTCCCTTCTGTCTAAGCGTCAAAGGCCACGTGAAGATCCTTCGGCTGGTGAGGGCCGGGCCGTGGGCGGGGGCGGTGTACATTTGAAGCCGAATGTCCTGTTTTCTCCTTCTACCTTGTCTTTCTCATGTCCTCCCCAGGGGCAAGGCATTTTGCTCTGCACCTGAGAAAAGGAGAGAAATAAGACCCTGTCGCCTTGCTCAGAGAGTTCATGGCCCAGTCATAAATCACAATATCCAGATCAACAGGAATGACCTACACTTGCACGCACAAACCAAGTTCCTAGGGCACCGGGTGAGGGAGATGCAATGGCAGCATTCAGAAGCCAACAAGACACCGTGTTTATTCTAAGTCAGGAGTTCGCGGTGACCATGCTGGAGGCTGCTACAGTGGACAACGATGGAACTGCCTGTTTGTGGGGTGTCAGACCGTAACATAACAGGAACACTGCAGTCAGTTCCCAATATGGCACCCTAAGAGTTTTGGAGAACTTGAATCATCTGGAGGAAGGTGACCTGGTTAGAGAAGTGGAAACTATTCTTAGAATGTTGAAGGAATTGGAGAAAAGGGGGAGGGAAAAATAATTGTTTTCAATTTTAAAAAGTTCTTATGTAGAAAAGCGAGTGGAAATAGATAAAACTTACAGGGACACACATTTCCACTTAATATGAAGAAGAATTTTATATTGGAAAAAAATTCTGAAATTGTAGGGTCACTTGGGAAGGTACAAGCCAGGACAGCATGGTGTCCAGGCATGGAAGACTACTTGGTGAGGATGTTGTAAAGGAGATTCAAACTTCAGGTGATTGGGTAGAATAAAATTACATGGAATATTCTTCCCACCTAAGAGTTCATCATTCGGAAAAATAACTATAATATAGTACAAGTCAGAATGCATACGAAACTGCTCTGGAGTTCAAAGGAGGGAGAGGTTACTTTTGGGTAGGAGTAAATAATCACAGAAATGGCATGAAGGTCGAGAATTTTGTGGCAGGTACTGGAAGCTCTGGAACACTGGAGTAGGAACAGGGTTTTATGACAGAGTTTTAGTTTTTGACATTTTAATTGCTTCAGCAAACGATTTGAGTATTTATGTTCAAGCTCTGGGCTAAGAATTGCAACAACATAAAAGAACCAAGTTCCCCAACTCAGAGTTCTTTAGTTTAGTCAGGGAGACACAGACACATGTGAGCAGATAGCTCTCATATGTGGTAAGATGGACATAGAACACAGAAGAGGCATCTAACTCAGTATAGGATAAGGGGAAGTGTCAGGAAACACCCTAAAGGAACCTAGTGTAGAGGGTCAGGGGGAGTTACCTGAGCAAAAGCATGGAGGCAAAAAAACAGTATAGTTAATGCAGCAAACTGTAAGCAGTTGACTATTGCCTTATTTATTCATTCAACAGACATTTTGTGAATGCCTGCCATGTCCCAGGCACTTTCCAGGCTCTAGGAAAGATCAGTGAATAAAACAAAGACCCTTGCCCTTACGAAGTTTACATATTGGGGTTGGTGGGCAGGGGAGACAACACAGTAAACATAATAAATAAATATGTAGCATTCTAGATGGTGGTAAGTGCTATGGAACAATACAAAAGTAAAGCCAGGTAAGGGAGCAGAAGAGTGGGGACTGGAAGGAAGGTTGCTGGTTGCAGTAGTAATCAGGTTAGGCCTTGTTGAGATGACATCTGAGCAAAGACTTGAAGGAGATGAGGGAGTTATCTATGAGACTATCAGGAGGAAGAGTGTTTAAGGCAGAGGAAAATCCAGTGCAAAGGCCCTGTGGTAGGAATGTGCCTGAGGGTTCAAGAAAGAGCAATGAAATGAGTGTGAATGGAGTGGAATAAATGAGGGGGACATAGTAGGTTTTGAGTAAGGAGTGTATGATCTGACTTACATTCTTTAAAAAGTACATCAGCTGCTATGCTGAAAATAGAGGGGATTGCTGCAGAGGCAAGGGTAGAACCAAGAAGACAAATTACAGCTATTACAGTAATCTGGGCACGAGATGATGATGGTCCAGACTAAGGGGGCCTCAGGGTGGGTCATAAGAAATATTCACATTTGGGATATATTTTGAAAGTAGCCCTAACAAAATTTTCTGATGAACTAGATGTGCTGTGTGAGAGGAGGAGTGGAGTTCCAGGTGACTCCAAGGTTTTTTACCTAAGCAATTGGAAGGATGGAGTTGTCATCAACTGAAACTGCAAAGCCTGTGAGTGAAACAGATGTGGGAGGAAGATCAAAAGTTCAATTTTGGACTTCAAGGTTTGATTAGAGGTGTTTATTAGACATCCAAATGTCAGTACTGAGTAGGCAGTTTGCATATACCAGACCAGATTTTGGAAAAGATATTTGGGCTTGAGAAGTAGAGGTAGCTAAAGCCACACTGGATGAGATCATCAAGAGAGGAATGTAGATAGAAGAGGACCATAGATTAAGCCCTGGAACAATTCAACATTAAGGGGTTGGGGAGAAGAGGAGGAACCAGCAAAGAAAACTGAGAGGGAGCAATTGGGGAGGCAGGAGAAACCAAGAATGGTGTCCTGGAAGCCAAGTATAGAAAGTCTATCAAGGCAGCGATCAACTGTGTCAAATATTGATGAAGCATCAAGATGAGGACTGAGAATTGAATATCGCAATTATTCTGTGGATAAAGTATGAGGCATGTCTGCTAGAGAAGTAGGGTGGGACTGGATCATCAAAAACCTTGAATACCATTGTGAGAACCAGCCAAAAACCAAACCTGTTGCCATTGAGTCGATTCCGACCATTGTGGGAGGTGGGCTTTATTCTAAAGACCACAGGGAGCCACTGAAGGATTTTAAATAGGTGAAGAAATGCATATACAAATTTGCATTTTAGAAATTTTGCTGTAGTATCTCTGTCAAGGTAGTTCCAGGAAAAGATGCAGCAGATCAGTAGTTGTAGGAATGAAAAGGGGAGCAAGCATTCTCAGAATGTTTGCATTCAGTCAGCAGGACCTGATGATTGAGCAGTTGTGGGAAGCAGGAGGGGTGATCTTAAGTTTCTAGCATGAGTAATAAGGTAGGAGGTGGCATCACCAATCGAGGTAGTCAATACAGGAGGAAGGGGCAAGATGAGTTGTTTGGGGCATGGTGAACTGGAGATTCCTGTCAATTATCCAGATTAGAGATTCTAAATGGCTATTTGTGAAGTTTTGGAGGATAGACCTGGCTAAAGATCCAAATTCATAGAGTAGGTTGTGGACAGAACCCAGAGAGATGCCAGCATTTTAAGGGAATGAGTTAAAGGAGAGCCCACCGAGAGAACAATTGCAGAGATAGAAGAACTAGGAAAAGTGATGCAGGAGCCAAAAGAGTAGGGAAGTAGGAGAAAGGTGCCCAGTAACAAATAAGTCATGGGTTCCAATAGGATAAAGATTGAAAAATGTTCATTAGATTTAGTAATTCGGAAATCATTGATGAGCCTACGAAGCAGTTTCCATAGAGTGGTAAAGACATCATAAACATGCTAGTGGGATATTTAAAAAATAACTAGAAACAAAGGACAGGGGCTTAGGAAAGACATAGAGCTGTAATAAGGATTAAGGAGAACCCTGGAAATTTTAACAAAATGGGGTAATCATCAATGCCAAATACCATGGTGCAGAAAGGTTAGAGGATGGAGCCTGAAAAAGTGACCTTTGATTTCATAATTGGTGAACATAAGAACTTGGTTCATTAGAGTAAATGGAGTGGTTTAAGATGACATGCTGCTAATATTATACAGTATCAGTTATTAATTAGTTACATTTACTAGGTAGTCAAACTGCTTTAGAAGTTTAAAGCTAGGCTATTTTTACACTAATAAAGTAATTTAAAGCGTTATGAAAAAGCTTGTATAGATTCAAAGCAAAAAAGAATATGTAGCTGCTGCCAGCTGACAACTGATTATAAAAGTCCAGCTAGAGAGGACTTGACAAACCGTGTACAAAGAACACAAAGAGACTTTGGATAGAGCTGTCCCTGATAATGGCATTGATGGAACTCTCCGGGACCTGCCAGCTCATTTTTTTCCTTTAACAAGTCGCTTGAATTGCCATGTTCTATATCTTCATTTGGAAATGAGGTAACTGGGTTAGATGAGTTACCTTCAAGAGTTTTTTTTTCCTCATTTAAAATATTTTTCAATTCTGATTGTATTGTGTTTAGACAAGAAGAAGTGTGTAAAAATTGCACTTTGAATAATAAAGCTGTTAAACACCAGAATTGTTTTTCTCTGACAATTTGTTTTAAACTTCCCTCTCCAGTATTTTGCATGACAACATTATAAATTTAAATTTGACAGTATATTCCATTTTTCTAAGAATTTAGGAGTGATGAATGGTAGGTAGCTAGTATAACGACTTTGTTGAGAAGCATTAACAGGAAGGGGAAAACAGAAGTGGTTTCTGCGGGGAGCAGGATGAAAAGAAGGGGTGTGTATGTATGTGCTTGTTTTTAAGAGTAATCAAGTATGTTTATAGGATGAGGAAAGGAGCTGGTGAAGGAGGAGAGATTGAAGGAAAAGGACATGTTTGATGGGAAAATATCAAGAGATGTGGAGAGTGATGGTGTTATATGTATAAGTGGAGTAATTAATTAGACTAAAACAGAGAGGGACACTGTCATGGATTGAATTGTGTCCCCCAAAAATATGTGTCAACTTGGTTAGGCAATGATTGCAGTATTGTGCCGATGTCCTCTATTTTGTGATTGTAATTTTATGTTAAAGAGGATTTGGGTGGGATTGTAACACCCTTACCCAGGTCACATCCCTGATCCAATGTAAAGGGAGTTTCCCTGGGGCGTGGCCTGCACCACCTTTTATCTCTCAAGAGATAAAAAGTAAAGGGAAGGGGGGGCGGTGCCTCATACCACTAAGAAAGTAGTGCAGGAAGCAGAGCCCGTCCTTTGGACCTGGAGGTCTCTGTGCGGAGAAGCTCCTAGTCCAGGGGAAGATTGACAAGAAGGACCTTCCTTCAGAGCCGACAAAGAGAGAGAGCCTTCCCCTGGAGCTGACGCCCTGAATTTGGACTTCTAGCCTACTGGACTATGAGGGAATAAACTTCTCTTTGTTAAAGCCATCCACTTGTGGTATTTCTGTCACAGCAGCGCTAGATGACTAAGATAGATACCTAGTCCTCTAAAACACAAAGAGAACTCAATATCCGTACACTTTAATCGTGCTTGTTTTATATGTGTACGCATATGGCAGAAACCCATTTATCTAGTTATTTTAGAAATTATCATTTTTATGGCTGAAAACTGTATTCAATAATAATTGAATAGTTTTTTTGTTTCCTTACAGGTACTAACTGTGACATCTATGGTCTTTTTTATCCTGGCACAGGCCCCTGAACCATACATTGTTATCACTGGATTTGAAGTCACCGTTGTTTTCTTTTTTATAATTTTATATTTACTCAGACTTGATCGATTACTGACATGGTTGTTTTGGCCTCTGCTTGTAAGTGTTCAGTTTTACAGTTAAAATTTAACTACGTTTTCCTACCATAACCCGTTGCCATCGAGTCAATTCCAACTCATAGCGACCCTATTGGACAGAGTAGAACTGCTCCATATGGTTTTCAAGGAGCACCTGGTAGATTGAACTGCTGACCTTTTGGTTAGCAGCCATAACTCTTAACCATTATGCTACACACTCTGTTCTTCAGTCCTCCTAAGCTTTTAAGATGATATGTAATAGGTTTAGGAACTCTACCCCACTGCTCATGTGTTCTCTATAGTCCCTGGGGGAGGTTCTCAGGAAACCAGGGCAGCCACAGAGCATAAATTCCCCTTCTCTGAGCTCCATCTATTCATAGATGTGGCTAACCCTTCTGTTAGGAAAATTCACTTCAGTGTGGGTCTTCTAAAGAAGTTTAAATTTAGGATAATTTTGATAAAAGTGTAGATATTCTTAATCTTTACCTCTTTTAAGTGCATGTTGCTATGGCCTCAAAATTGGGAAAAGAGAGGCGAGTACTCCTGTATCTCTGCCTTTCGCCTTCCACATCTCAGATCACTACATGAACAATCAAACTAATTTGGGGGGGATGAGTAAAGTACGATTTTATTTTACTTAAAAATGTTTGTAATAATGCTAAGTCGTTTTAGTTCATCCTGAAGTACCTTAACTTAATAGCATACAGTCTTCCACCTGCTATACTCATGGAGCTGGGAATAACTTCCCAGTGGAGTACCCAGATGGTTCTGAAAATTGCCCAAACAGATGACTTAAAGGTATTTGTTAAGGTGTATGTGGCACTTCAGCCTGGAATATATGGTGGTTCTAGGAAAAACCGAGTGACTTCACCTCTCCTCTCGTGAGTCTCATCTGCAGCATCTCATCTCTGAAGGTCTCCCTCCTAAGTCTTCCTATTGCTCAAACCCCCTTTGGTGTGTCCAGTGGCTGCTGTGTCTTCCTCTACTACACTTGTCTCATCCTCTTGGACATTGAAGTGCCAGTTATCCAAGCTGACAACTCCTATTAAGGAGAGAGGACTTTAGAGTTAACCTAGGACAGTTAGTCTCAATATCTCCTGCCAATGAGAACTTTTCTTCCTAAGTGTATCTAATTTTGCCCTGCCCCTATTGAACCTCTTCCTACTTTCTTTTAATGTGTACTTTCCTAAATTAGCCAAATTTTGAAGTTTGATAATTCTGTGTTAACGGTTCCTTCCTGCCTATAGTTATCTGCAAACATACATAAACTTGTGATCTGCTCCTGCGAAGATTACAGCCTGGGAAACCCTGTGGGGTAGTTCTACTCTGTCGTACAGGGTTGCCATGAGTCAGAATCCACTGCACTGCACGCAACAACAGTAATAACATGGCCAACAGCTGTGAGACTTTCCTGAAAGTTACCGTTTCCTTTTTCTTAATTGTGTACTGCTTTAGTTTTATTAATTGCATCTTAGTGGCATTATAAAGTTGTTTGATTTGCAATGTAGACTACTACACATTTTCGCTCATATTATTAAAAGTGAGCATCCTAGCTTCCCGGTGTATCCATTTTACCGTAAACTTTCTGCATAGCCAGCACTTTCTTTCCTAACTAGATAAGTTCTCCCTTCAACTACGTTTATGTTAAAAAATAACGAAGCTTGTTAAGTAGTTAAATGATTGGTGTAACAACAAATCACGGACAAAGGGAACCACTAGGTGTCATTGTAGACCAGATACAATACAGGTGTCGTTTGACCTTGGCAGTTTGGTTTCCTTGAGATATACACGTAAGTTAGTTTTTTCTAATAAAATCGAACTTTCAAAATAAATCTTTTCAGAGCTGATACTTTTTTTAGCATTGCTTAGTGATCTTCACGTAAAGTTGGCCTTTCTATTCTGGGTTTTCAGGATATTATCAACTCATTGGTAACAACAGTATTCATGATAATTGTGTCTGTGTTGGCACTGATACCAGAAACCACAACAATGACAGTCCTTGGAGGGGTAAGTGAATACATTTCTGGATTCTTTCTTCAGGATTGTTCAGAATACAAATCCGTCTGAAAAATAGATACAAGGCAGAAAATTATGCTCTATTCATCATTGAGGCTCCTAGGCCTGTACACCGTGCCTAGTGGCTTAATGAATTATTTTGTGTGTGAATGCATGCCCTGATTAACATGAAGGAATATGATTTCACCCAAAAACTGGATTTAACCAAATACAGAGATCGCAACGTATTTTTTTATGTAGGGCTTTCTTGTTCACAAGCTCATATCCCAGAAGCTCAGGAATAATAATTTCAGCCCCCAGAAAATGATATTCAGTCACAATAAACACTCCTCAGACATAAAAATATTATAGGCAGTGTTGTTACCACTAGATCTATATATTTGTACCCTACTTCCAAAAGCAGCACTGGTGGCACAGTGATAAAGAGCTGGGCTGCTAACCAAAAGGTCAGCAGTTCAAATCCACCAGCTGCTCCTTGGGAATCCTATGGGGCAGTTCTATGCTGTCCTGTAGGATCGCTATGAGTCGGAATCAAATCTACAGAAATGGGTTTGGCTTTTTTGGTACTGCCAAAAAGGATTTAAGCCTGCCCAGAAAAGACCCAAGGAGGATAAAAGTGAAAGTAATTCAAATGAGTGAAAAAAAACCCTGTGAAGTTACAAAAGTGAGAAAGGATAATAATCATATCAGAAAACCTAGACTGAGGGAAGCTGCTGCAATTAGTTACAATAGTTAGCTCTGAGGAACCTGATGGTCAAGGTACGGAAAAACATGATGGGTGAGTTTCAAAGCTCTCCCCTTTAAATAAAAGAATACATAATGAGAGAGAGATTATTCTGAGTCAGTTACTGTTTAGCTCCTTCTTCAGATGCAATATAATAGATAAAGTAATGGTGGTAGAAACATTGTAACTAAAGGATTCGTTTGAACCCTGCTTGAAGGAAAGCAAATCAATTTAATCAGACTATTCTGGAAGGCAAGCCAAAATTGTTTTTAAAAAGTAATTTCATTATAGTTCTGACTGATAGGCTTTTGAGATTTCTTGACAGTGGTTCAGCATCATTGGGTTTTTCCAGGTCCTGATCTGGAGAATTGATTTAGAAAGTTCTTCTTAAATAAATCTCCCTCCTACTTCCATGCCCTTTCATAGTATGGATGACCTAGAAGAACTGATCACTCTCAGACAACCATGTAGGCCAGAATTCATGATTTTTCTGTCTTCCTTATTAGGCCCTAAGCAACTTCATGAGGAGTCAGAATTACTCTAGAAGTGACATACTAGCACTGTAACAGCAGTTTCACCAGTTGTCTTTAAAGATAATTTTATCCCTCTGGAGAAAAGGAGCCCTGGTGGCACAGTGGAAAAGTGCTCAGCTGCTAACCAAGAGGTCAGTGGTTCAAACCCACCAGCCACTCTGCAGTAGAAAGATGTGGCAGTCTGCATCAGTGAAAATGACAGCCTTAGAAACCCTGTGGGGGAGTTCTCCCGTCTTACAGGGTCGCTATGAGTCAGAATTGGCTCTACACCAGTAGGTTTGGGGTTTTTTTTGTTGTTTACTTTCATTCACTTCTTTATGCATTCATTCACTTATTTATTCCTAAAGTGTGCTTTGGCAGGTGCTGTCATAAAATACAGAGCTGTGCTGTCTAATACAGTGGCCACTAGCCACACGTGGCTACTGACCCCTGGAAGCATGGCTGTAAGTGTAAAACATACACGGGATTTTACTACCCAAAAGAAAAATATCTCAATACTTTACTATGTTGATAAGGTGCTAAAATAATTTTTGGATATATAGAGTTGAATAAAATATATCACAAAAATTAATTTCACTTTTTTAACTTTCCTAGTGTGGCTACTAAAAACCTGCTGCCGATGAGTCGATTGCGACTCATAGTGACCCTATAGGACAGAGTAGAACTGCCCCATAGGGTTTCCAAGGAGTGCCTGGTGGATTCAAACTGCCAGTCTTTTTGATTAGCAGCCATTGCTCTAACCACTACACCAGGGTTTCAAGTGTGGCTACTAGAAATTTTTAAGTTAATTATGTGGCTTGCATTGGTGGCTCAATTTATATTTCGGACAGCACTAGGCTAGCATGTGAGTCCTACCCATCAGTTGCTTAGAGCCTAATACAGGAGACAGTAGTGCAAACAGCTGTATATGAGATGTTGACAGAGTGCTGTGGAGCACAGAAAAAAGGAAGCAATGACGTCTTTGGCAGAGGAATTGCAGTTTGCCGAGAATAAAAGGGGAGGGAAGGAGAGGAGTTCCAGGTGGAGGAGCCAGCAATGTGCAGAGTGCCTAGGTCATGGAAGGACCGGGAGGAGGTGTGCAATGTGGTCACAATCTAGGAGGTGGTGTCTTGAGATTCTGGGTGGAAACGGAGGTAATGAATAGGGCCACGTTGTGGGAGCCTTGTCTGCAGTCAAGAAGCCAGATTTCTGGCTGCTGAATGGAGCAGACCAGATGGCCATCATCAGAGTATCTAGAGAACCCCCTTGTGTTCTAGGGTATTCCCATCACTAGAAAATTTTATTTTCTAAGGCCCTGTTTAGATCCCACTTTATCAGATGGAACTCAGCCTTTGAGGGTGTGCTCTAAATCATCATTCCAGCTCTCCAAGGCTTTTATCACAACTACTGTCCCCCTGGTTTAATCTTAAACTGGTGTTAACTTTGACCCTTTCTTCAGCAGAGTTTGGCAACAGGGAAGTCAAACAGTTGAACGTAGGGAATAGAAATGTTGATTGATAACTAAATATGGTCATTAGGGCTCAAAATGATACATCCAGCTTCCAGGACCAAAGTCAAACAATAAAGGCAGACAAGTAACTTACGTCAGAGCCCAGGGCCACTTCCTGCTCACTTCAGTTATCTCCTCCCTTTCTATCTTTTTATCAGGAGCATATGTCCATCTCTGAGGTCTCTTCCCATTTGCACGTTAGGCACACAGTGGGGGCAGTCTCAGTCCCTTAGCAGGAGAGGGTGCTGGGGGGAAAACCACTTAACTTGGTGGCTGCTGTGACACTGTGTCTTTGTTTCCAGGTGTTTGGACTCGTGTCAGTAGTGTGCTGTATTGCAGATGGGGCCCTTATTTACCGGAAGCTTCTGTTTAATCCAAGTGGTCCTTATCAGAAAAAGCCCTCTCATGAACAAAAACATATTTTGTAATTTTATATTCCTTTTTAGTTGATGCTAAGCATTAAAATTTGTCTTTATTCTTCCACATGTCTGCAGTTCTCATTTTGCTCTCAGTATTTTTGTTTACTGGGATGAGGGCTGAGGAGATTCGTGGGACATCCGGTGCCCACTGCTCACCCTGACTCTCACCTCCAGTGGGGCGCAGGGAGCACTGCTCCTGGGATTGGGGAGCGGGGTAGAATGTGCCAAGGCGCGCCTTAAATGGCCGCTGGAGTTCATTGCCTGGCAGCCTGGGGGTGGTGGGCTTGCGAAGAGGGTGTCTGGAGGGCTCGGCTTGTCCTCGGGTTGCGCGCGACGAAAGGGCGGCTGGCAGCCGTTGGGGCGCGCCGCTGGTTACCCGAGGAGAGCCGGCCGCCGCGGTGCTGCTCAGAGCCGCAGGGCCAGTCAGACGCCAGGCCCAGAAGCCCACCATGGCCTCCCAAAACGCCAGACGCGGGGCACCTACAAAGAACTTTCAACCCAGACGGTCAACGCGCTCAGTGCGGTACTCAGCGCCGGCGCCTCCCAGCCGCTCAGGGCTCTCGGTGCGCTCCTCAGGCTCGGTGCGCTCCTCAGGCCCGGCGCGGTCCATACGCTCAGAGCTCTCTGTGCGCTCCTCAGCTTCGGTGCGGCCAGCACCTTCCCAGCAGTCAGTGAGTTATGGAGCCCCGGCGCCGCCAGCCGCACCTCCGACTCCGGAGCCTCCAGCACCTTCGGAGCACCCCTCACACACAAAGACTCACACGGCACATGGGCCTTCCCCTGTACATTACTTGCCATTGACTGCAAAGATGAAGAATGCGGCCAAAAAGCGTGCTGAGGGCCGGGCCAAAGTCCCACACAGATACAGGGACAGCATCAAGCGCTTTTTCTTCTCACCTACCGGAATGTTGAAGGTCCTGAGGCTGGTGAGTGGAGAGCTGGTGACCTGGCTGGGTGACAGGCCAGCCGCACCCTTGGGGATTGATGCCCAGGGGCCGCTGCCTCCGGGAAGTTCCCGGCTTCCCCTTACCACTCTTTTTTATTATTATTATTATTATTTTTGCCTCAGCTCTTCTCCTCTCCATCTCTGCCCCTAAAAACCTCAGCCCTTATTCCTAAATTTGGCTTTTTCTGTCTTGGTTTTGTATTTCTCATGTTTCCTGTCACATATATTGTCCTTTCCAAAACTGTGTTTGGCTGATTATGCAGAGACATAACATTTTGTTCTTCTATTCCAAGTATGCCTGATTGAAGGGTTAAAAGTATTTTTCACGTGATAAGTTGAGTTTGTACAGACGAACTAGTTCCATGTTTGGATTCTTATTAATTGGCATGTTGCTAACTGAACTAGCTGGCCAGTCACTGCTTAATGTCATTGATTATCCATGATTGGTAAGTTCAGTTAATTTAATTAGAACAATAATACTGGCCAACTACTTTGCATCCATTAAATTAGCAGAAATTTTGATGATAAAATCTAGTGTTGTCAGGTTGTGGTGAAATTTGTACCCTTCTACTCTGTCCATACCTGTTGCCATCGAGTTGGTTCTGACTCATAGTGACCCTATAGAACAGAGTAGAACTGCCCCATAGGGTTTCCAAGGAGCAGCTGGTGGATTTGAACTGCCAGCTTTTTGGTTAGCAGCCGAGCTCTTAACCACTGCACCAGTAGGACTCTCTGCTCTATTGGTGGCATTTAAACTAGCATGACAATTAATAATGAGTAATGAGAAAGCCATGTGGCAGATGTTCCTGCCTTTTGACTCAACAGTTCCATTCCTGGAACTGCTAACGAGATTATTCAATAGAGACCAAAATCTTTATGCATAAAGATATTCAGTGCAGGACTATTTGAGTAAGAAAGAAGAAACAATTTAAAGGATAGGGATATGATTTAGAAATTAATGTTCATCAAGATAGTAGTTTATTATGAAGTAATTCATAATGAAAGGAGCCTTAGTGGCACAATGGTTAAGGGCTTGGCTGCTTACCAAAAGGGTTTGAGCCCACCCAGCTGCTCCTGGGAAGAAAGACCTGGCAATCTGCTTCTGTAAAGATTACAGCCAAGAAAACCCTATGAAACAGTTCTCTGTCATATGGGGTTGCTATGAGTTAGAATTAATGGCACCTAATAATGAGATTTTTTTAATAATGAGAACAATAATAATAGAGTCCTGAAACATGGGGATTTTTTTTTTTAATTTCTAAGTAAAATATGTATGACTGTGATTGCAGCTACATGACAGACAGCTCTGTGGTTGGGCCTAGAAGATAATATACAAAAAGGAAGCAACTGTGTTTCAGTGGTGGGAGTGTGGGTGATTTTTTTCCCAAGATCTTTTTGTTAATTTTTTTCAAAAGTATATAAGTAGAGCATACTTGTTGCAGAAAAATTAAAAAGTATACATAAGAAAAGCCAATATAGCACTGATATCAAAACCAGACTGAGTTCAGAAAGAGAAAACAGAGATTTCACTTGTGTCAAAGTAAAAAATCTTAATATATTTGCAGAAAATATTCAGCAATATTTTTAAAACATACCATGAGGAAGAAACATAAAGATGATTTCAGTATTAGGACTCAATTAAAATAACTTATGATATTATATCTAAAAGGAGGAAAAAAAAAAACCTATGAGAGTGCATCAAATAGAGAACACATTTGACAAAATTCAGTACTCATTCCTGACTGCAAAAAGAAACCAGTAAAATAGAAGTAGATATTTTATTGACATAAAAAGACATCTCAAACCAAAAGTCAACACCATACTTAAACATCAGAAGGATTCCCATTAATATGAGCAAAAAGATGTTCACTATCAATGCTATTATTCAACATGTTTCTGGAACTGCTAGTCATCACAATTAGGAAAAAGAAATAAGAAAATTTGAGAGAAGAAGCAAAATATATGACTCATTTCTTGCAGCTGATATGATTGTATATTTAAAAAACCCAAGGTCAACTAGAAAGCAATTTAAAACTAGATAGCTAGGAGACTCATTATTGAGTTAATAAACCAATCAAAAGTGTTTCTATAAACAAGTGACCAGTCAAAATAGAAGAAAATATTTCTCTTTAAAACAGGAATTAAAATGAAATAAATACAAAAGATCTATATGAAGAAAGTTTTAAAATTCCGAGGGATATAAAAAACCACTAAAATAACTGGAAAGATGATTTTTTTTTTTAATGTAAAACTAAATTTCATAATCTTTCCAAATTAATCTATAAATTAAATGTAATCCCAATTAAAATACCAACGGGCTTAGTTTAGGGAACTTAACTAAAACAAGCATGGGAGACAGTCTTAGAAAGTAATGAGGAGTAGGTCAAACAGAAACACAATATAAAGTGAAATGCCTATAATTTTAAAGGTATTAGAGAAGAAATTGGCAACTCAATGGAAGAAAACAGTCTCAAGAGACCCAAAAAAGAACTTAGTATACAATAGAGGTTGGTGTATACAAATAATTATGTTTTCCAATAAATGTTGTTGGGCTAACCAGCGGCTGTTTGCACAAATATAAAGCTGGAGCTCTCCCTCCGTCTTTCCATTAAAATCAATTTCAGAGAGATGAAAGATTTAAAATGGAATTATTTAAGCAGGACACAAAATATAAATTTGACATAAAAAAAAAAATTTAAACTGCTAAACTGAAAAAAAGCCACAAACTAAGTCAAAGGACAAATGACAAAGGGGAGAAATATTTACAATACATGACAACCACAGGCTATTTTCCCTTTATGTATATATATATATGTATGTATATCTGTTTGTATTCTGGCATGAAGTATAAACTAAGGGATTGAGGGATGAGAAAGAAACTGGTATTTTTTACCTTTCTATACTCTGTGCATTTTTACTGTGCACATGTATCATTTCATTTTCTAAAAATGTAAGAAATTTTAAAAACAAAATGTATGTGCAAAACAACGCAAGAAATTACAACACAATCATTTATATTCTGACAATTTACATATATATATATATTTTAGTAACATTAAATGTGCATTAAAACAAATCCTGTCTCTTTTATTGCAGGGTCTTATCACAGGAGCATTGGCCTGTTTCATCCACGTCCAAGCCCATGAGTCGTTTATAGCAATCACAGTTTTAGAAAGCTGCATCGTCATTTTTTTTATTCTAACATATATGATAACCCTTCAACACTTGATGACTTATTTACACTGGCCCTTACTAGTAAGTGTTCATTTTCATAATTCAAATATAAGCTTTTCCCTCACCCCGTAAAGGCTCTCCTCAAAATGAAACAACAGAGCGCTCTCTCTCTCTGGACAAGGACATAACTGAGCTGTGACAGTTAGGAGTTGTCCTGTCCCTTGGGGAGAAAATAGCCTAACACCTAAAATGAGTCCTTGAAGTGCACTGTCCTCAGGACAACCAACTCGCACTCCCACTGCTGGCTCAGATTGTAAAGCCCATCTCACTGTGGCACATGGTTCTTTTCATCTTGCACTTAAGAATGTTTCAATTAGTACATTCAGTAGATAAACACACTTTTCACCCATGGCTTATAAAACAGTGAATGCTTCTACTTTGCAAACACCCACCCAAAAGCAAGAGGCAATATGACAGTTGTAGAAAAATTGCCACACATACCTTGAAGAGTTGTAGGAGTCAACCTTATTGTGTTGGTTGAGAGCCCTTCCTCCCAAAGGGGTGCCATGTGGTAGAGTACCCAGGAAAAGACATTGCACAGCCTCCTGCAGTAGCCATTTCCAGAATTTCACATTCTTTACCAGTTGAACAATTCTTGCAGTGACTCCCTCAGATCTCAGATAAAGCCTGTTGGTTCTGGAGCCCACAGATCTGCATCCTCCATGGACTAGAGGGGCAGCTCAGCTGCATAGTTAGGAACACGGGTTTTGTCCAGAGACAGACGCGAGGTCCAGTTACTTGTCCTGTCCCCTTACTAGCCATGTGACCTTTTCCTCCTCTGCATTTCATTGATGGGGAAACCGAGCCTTAAAGGTCACATGGCCTTTGGTCAGCTCTGATAACCAACTCCCCTTGCTGCCTCTTTCCTTGGGAGGGAGCGTTCTCCTTTCTTTGGATGACTGTGGGAGCCCAGAGGGTGAGACATGCTCAGAGGGCCTTGCCTTTTTCTTGCTACTGTCCTCCAGGGCCAGGGCCTGGCACAGCACATGGATATGCCTGGTGAGCTCCTAGGAGCTTCATAGTATGACAACTCTGACTCACCAAGAAGGTTGCCCAGTGATTCTGATGCTCATCTACCTAGCAGCACATACACTGAGCAACCCCACAGTCAGTCAGATGGTGAGTGATCTATTTGACTTGGAAGTCTTTGAAAAATGCCCATCAAAACAGGGCCCAAACTGTGTTCGCTTCCCCTACGCAGTCCCTTCCTTTCTACTGTGCTCTTTCAGACTGCATGAGATGGAGGACTTGTGCATATAATTTTGCTCGCAGGGGCAAGTAGCTACCACTGGGTGGTAGTGGGGAGGCCTTGGCATTGCAGGCAATGTGCTGGTTGAGTGAGAGCACTGGTGCCTGGGAAGTGACTGTTCAGTACTTGAGAGAGTGGCCAGACTTGGAGACATGCTGGAATCAAGCTGCAGGAAACTCCTGGGACCTTGTCAAGAGGTCAGAGCAGAAAGCCACAGAACATACCACCTGCATCATCCTGGAACTGTTTCAGTGCTTGCTTGGGCTGAAGCTGTCCAGCACGCTCAGCTGTCATTTCCTTTCATCCTTTCCCTCCAGACAAGATGGTTTGGTGCCCAGGAGGTATAGGATTCGGGTAAGGAGTACTGACTTCCTTCAAGGCTCACCCCAAGGATAGCATCCCCTACTTCCATTCTTGGTTGACGAAGGGCTGAGAGCCAGGGTTCTACCAGGGAAAGAGATGAAAAGTCTGATAAATCTGGGCTTCAGACCCTTATAGGTCCCTCAAAGAATACTGGCCTCAGACACAGTGACCTGCTGAGACCTGTGAGCTCTGGGACCACGTTGGGCAGTTGTGGCAGGACCATCTCTGGGCAGATTATGGAGCCTGTGCTTGGGGACTCACACCCCAGTCTCTGAGCTGTAGCTGTCTGCTTCTGTGAAGGCTGTGCTGGTGCCCTGATAGTAGGAACCCTGACATTATCAAGGAGGGTGCAGGTCCAGCCCTCAGCTCCTGTCCTGACTTTACATCAGTATTAGTGAAAGGACAACTTTCCACACTCCAACTGTAGTAGAGTCACTGTTTTCATTTTTAAGGTTAGCAGCTTTACCCACCAAAGTCCAGAGTCAAAAGTGACCTAGTAGTGCAAGCAATTAAGTGCTTGGCTGCTAACTGAAAGGATGGCAGTTCAAATCTACCCAGCGGCTCCACAGGAGAAAGACCTGGTGATCTGCTCCCATAAAGATTATAGCCTAGGAAATCTATGGGGCAGTTCTACTCCATCACATGGGGTCACTATGAGTCAATAGCAACTTGAAGACATCTAACAACAGTCTAAGGTTATCTGCCAACATGCCCAAGAAACCCATTGGTGTCAAGTCAAGTCTGACTCATAGTGACCCTACAGGACAGAGTAGAACTGCTCAATATGGTTTCCAAGAAGTGCCTGGTGGATTCGAACTGCTGATCTTTTGGTTAGCAGCCATAGCTATTAACTGCTATGCCACCAGGGTTTCCTGCCCAGGAAAAATATCCCATAAAAAAAACCCACTGCCTTCCAGAGCATAGAAAAGGATGGAATACTCCCAAACTCATTCTATGAAGCCAACATAACCCTGATACCAAAATCAGGTAAAGACACCACAAAAAAAGAAAATTACAGACCAATATCCCTCATGAACATGGACGCAAAAATCCTCAAAAAAATTCTAGCCAATAGAATTAAAAAACATATCAAAAAAATAATTCACAATGACCAAGTGGGATTCATACCAGGTATGCAGGAATGGTTCAACATTAGAAAAACAATCAATGTAATCTATCACATAGATAAAAGACAAGAACCACATGATCTTATCAATAGATGCAGAAAAGGTATTTGACAAAGTCCAATGCCCATTCATGATAAAAACTCTCAGTAAATAGGAATAGAAGGGAAGTTCCTCAACATAATAAAAGGCATTTATACAAAGCCAACAGCCAACATCATCCTAAATGGAGAGGGTCTGAAAGCATTCCCCTTGAGAACAGGAACCAGACAAGGATGCCCTTTATCACCACTCTTATTCAACATTGTGCTGGGGAGCCAGACAAGGACGCCCTTTATTACCACTCTTATTCAACATTGTGCTGGAGGTCCTAGCCAGAACAATTAGGCTAGAAAAATAAATAAAGGGCATCCAAATTGGTAAGGAAGAAGTAAAAGTATCTCTATGTGCAGATGATATGATCTTATACACAAAAATCCCAAAGAAACCACAAGAAAACTGCTGGAACAATAAAACATTTCAGCCAAGTATCAGGATACAAGATAAACATAAAAAATCAGTTGGATTTCTCTACACCAACAAAGAGAACATCAAAGAGGAAATCACCAAATCAGTACCATTTACAATAGCCCCCAAGAAGATAAAATACTTAAGAATAAATCTAACCAGAGACGTAAAAGACCTACACAAAGAAAACTACAAGACACTACTGCAAGAAACCAAAAGAGATTTACATAAGTGGAAAAACATACCTTGCTCATGGACAGGAGACTCCACATTGTGGAATGTCAGTTCTACCCAAAGCAATCTACAGATACAATGCAATCCCAATCCAAATTCCAACAACATTTTTTAATGAGATGGAGAAACAAATCACCAACTTCATATGGAAGGGGAAGAGGCCCTGGATAAGTAAAGCATTACTGAAGAAGAACAACAAAGTGGGAGGCTTCACACTACCTGATTTTAGAACCTATTATGCTGCCACAGTAGTCAAAACAGCCTGGTACTGGTACAACGACAGATACACAGACCAATGGAACAGAATTGAGAATACAAACATAAATTCATCCACCTATGAGCAGCTGATATTTGACAAAGGCCCAAAGTCCATTAAATGGGGAAAAGACAGTCTCTTTAAAAAATGGTGCAGGCATAACTGGATATCCATCTGCAAAAAAATGAAACAAGACTCATACCTCTTGTATGGGTAACTAACTTATACAAGAGTTACATACATTAACAAAAGCTAACTCAAAGTGGATCAAAGACCTAAATGTAAAATGTAAAACGACAGAAGATCATGGAAGAAAAAATAGGGACAATGCTGGGAGCCCTAATATATGGCATAAACAGAATACAAAACATAATTAACAGTGCACAAACACCAGAAGAGAAGCTAGATAACAGGGAGTTCCTAAAAATCAAAAACTTATGCTCTTCAAAACACTTCACAAAAACGGTGAGAAGACAACCTATAGACTGGAAAAAATTTTTGCTACGACATATCCAATCAGGGCCTAATCTCTAAAATCTACAAGATACTGCAAAACTTCAACCACAAAAAGACAACCCAATTAGAAAATGGGCAAAGGATATGAACAGGCACTTCACCAAAGAAAACATTCAAGCGGCTAACAGATACATGAGGAAATGTTCTTGATCATTAGCCATTAGAGAAATGCAAATCGAAACTACAATGAGATACCATCTCACCCCAATTAGGCTAGCATTAATCCAAAAAATACAAAATAAAAAATGTTGGAGAGGTTGTGGAGAGACTGGAACACATACACTGCTGGTGGCAATCTAAAATGGTACAACCACTTTGGAAATCGATTTGGTGCTTCCTTAAAAAGCCAGAAATAGAAGTACCATATGATTCATCAATTCCATTCCTTGGAATATACCCTAGAGAAATAAGAGCCGTCACACAAATAGATATATGCACACCCATGTTCATCGCAGCACTGTTCATGATAGCAAAAAGATGGAAACAACCTAGGTGCCCATCAATGGACAAATGGATAAACAAATTATGGTATATTCACACAATAGAAAACTACACAACTGTAAAGAACAACGATGAATCCGCGAAACATCTCATAACATGGATGAATCTGGAAGGCATTATTCTGAGTGAAATTAGTCAGTTGCAAAAGGACAAATATTGTATGAGACCACTATTATAAGAACTCAAAAAAAGGTTTAAACACAGAAGAAAATATTCTTTGATGACTATGAGGGTGGGGAGGGAGAAAGAGGGGTATTCACTAACTAGATAGTAGTAGACAAGAACTATATTTTTATCTTAGGTGAATGGAAGGAAAACACACAATACAGGGGAAGTCAGCACCACTGGACTAAACCAAAAGCTAAGAAGTTTCCTGAATACAACCAAACACTTCGAGGGACAGTGTAGCAGGGCTGGGGGTCTGGGGACCATGGTTTCAGGGGACATCCAGGTCAATTGCCATAACAAAGTTAATTAAGAAAATGTTCTGCATCCCACTTTGGTGAGTGGTGTCTGGGGTCTTAAAAGCTAGCAAGCGGCCATCTAAGTTGCATCAATTGGTCCCAACCTACCTGGAGTGAAGGAGAATGAAGAACACCAAAGACACAAGGAAAATATTAGCCCAAGAGACAAAAGGGGCCACATAAACTGGAGACTCCATCAGCCTGAGACCAGAAGAACTACATGGGCCCAGCTACCACCAATAACTGCTAGGGAATACAACAGAAAGCCTCTGACAGACTGGGAGAAAAGTGTGGTGCAGAACTCAAATTCTGGTAAAAAGACCAGACTTAATGGTCTGACTGAGACTGGAGGAACCCCAGAAGACATGGCCCCTAGACCATTGCCGAAACCAACTCTTCAAAGACTAGACTGGACTAAACCCAAAAAAACCACTGCCGTCAAGTTGATTCCTACTCATAGCGACCCTATAGGACAGAGTAGAACTGCTCCGTAGAGACTGGACTATAAGATGTAAAATGACACTCAGGAAGAGTGTGCTTCTTAGTTCAAGTAGATACAAGGAACTAAATGCACAGCTCATCTCCGGAGACGAGAGGAGAAGACAGAAAGGGACAGGAACTGGTTGAATGGACACAGGAAATCTAGGGTGGAAAGGAGGAATGTGCAGTCACATTCTGGGTCACATAACAGTGTGTGCATGAATTTTTGTATGAGAAACTAACTTGGCCTGTAAACTTTCATCTAAAGTGCGCACACACACACACACACACACACACACACACAGACAAAAAGAACCCACTGCTGTTGAGGCGATTCTGACTCATGGCAACCCTGTAGGACAGAGAAGAACTGCCCCATAGGATTTCCAAGGCTGTAATCTTTACAGAAGCTAACTGCCACATTGTTCTCCCACAGAGCAGCTAGTGGGTTTGAACTAGTGGGTTCGAACTGCTTACCTTTTGGTTAGCAGCTCAGCACTGAACCACCGTGCCACCAGGGCTCCTAAGGAAAGTATACATCGTAATTATTGTCTTCTGAATAACCCATATTGCTAATACTTATACATTGTAACAAATACTATCCCACATGGTCAGATGTTTTTGCCAATAGAAAGCGATTTTTAAGAAAATGAATATAATAAACTATACTTTAAACTAAAACTCTATAGATGTGATGATTCAAAAATACCAGCAGCTCCTTTACATTGATAAATAAGAGGCTTTAGAAGGTTCCACTTCAAGTAAGATTAATGAAAAACAACAGTTCTGTTGATTTCCAATCAGGCTTTGCCACGTGTTCAGCCAGCTCCTGGTGTGAGGGAAACCAATGAAACAAATAGTAAATATTTCCTTTTTTCCTAATATTCAGTGAGTTTTAAAAATAAGCATTCACCATTAAAATATCTCTTTCCTTCCAACTTATAATTCTACACAATTTTGTGTATCTCAGAGAACTGGGGAGAACAATGGGGGAAATAATAGTCAAGCAACCACCCTATTTCTCATTTTAGTCAGAGGAGGCTACTTGAGTCAATGGGATATTTAGTGGAGGAAAGAAAATGATGATCAGTAAGGACAACTAATGGGCCACATTTATGAGGAAACCCAGAGTCTTATATGTGGCAAGGCTCAGCTGCAATTGTACCCCAGTCATCAGGTAGAACATAGCTCTCTCTCTGTCCAGATGAGGCCAACAAGAGGGTCTGTGCCCAAGGCCAAAGGAGGGAGGTGGGTCAGAAAGGAGGCCTTGGGAACTCAAGTCAGATTGCTAAGGGGCATATCTTCTTACTGGCTGAGCAACCCTGGGCCTGCTGCTTACCCATCTGTAAAGTGGAAAGAATGAGAATTTGTTGTGAGAATCAAATGAGATGGCACAGTGCATGACCCATAGTAAATGCTCAAGAAACATGAGCTTTAGTAGAAATGTTAGGTACCAGGCAAATCTTAACTCCAAAGGACAGTTCCAGAGAGCAGTTCCTTGGCAGTGAGGACCAGAGTAAACTATAATGTCTAGTAATCCAAGAAGGAGACAGCCAGCTCAAGATTAGCTAAGTCTGGTCTGTGTTTGGCTTATGATTATTATCATTATTAATGTGCCTTTATTGAAATTATCAATGATCTATGACCACAGCTAATGAATTTCAATTTTTAAAAGTTTACATTCTGCTTCTTAACTGTAAGAGTTCTTGTTCACATCTTTCAATATCTTGGTTTACACAATCCTCAGGCTTCCTGTACAAGCTTCCTGTATAGTTGCAACCTGCTGCTGTACCTACCCAGTCGACCTTGCCCCTGCCCGCAGAACCCATCTGGGACTCACTGCCAATGCCTACCAGCCCTGCTCCATGTCCCCCTTCCACTCTTACCTACCAAACACCTAAACAATAGACATTAATGCCCTTGCAAGAGGCAAGTTGCATTCCACAGTAGGATTCCTTGCTCACCAGCCTCAACAGGAAGTATACCTGGTGTTTGCACAAAGTTTATTAGCTGTGCGTATTTTGAGAGTATATATCGTGAAGCTGTATTCTGATGCACTCTTAACTACCCAGCAGATGGCCAGGCACCTTATCAGATGCTTTTGGATCCATTATGCCATTTAATCCTAAACCAATCACGGTCCCCATGTTAAAAATTAGCAAGTTGGCACAAAAGGGTGATAACCCATGCCCCAGGCCACACATCTACGAGTTGACAGAGCAAAAGAGGTAATCAACAAAAAACACTCTCACCTTATTTGCACCATGCCATTTTGACCCTCCATGAACCCGTTTTACAAAAAATGCCAAAAATGGATGCTGTACTCACAGCCTATTCAGGTGTTCCTAATAGGAGTCCCTGGGTGGCACAAACACTTAAGTACTCAGCTGCTAACCAAAAAACTGGAGGTTTGAGTCCACCCAGAGGCACCTGGGAAGGCCTGGTGATCTACTCCAAAAAAATCAGCTATTGAAAACCCTACAGAGCATAATTCTACTCTGACACACATGGAGTCACCATGAGTTGGAATTGACTTGATGGCAACTGGTTTAATATGGGAGGCAATAGTGAGTTGAGTTCTGACTCCACTCCGTAGCAGTTATTCAATCTTAGGCAACTTCACAAACCTCTCTAAGCCTCCATTTCATCCTCTGTAAAATGAAGATAACAGCAATACTGAGTTTGAAGGATATTGTCAGCTATGCCTGGTGCAGTGAAGCGTACCCTCTGTTGTTGTTAGGTGCCCTTGAGCTGGTTCCAACTCATGGCGACCCTATGTACAAAAGAAAGAAACACTGCCCTGTCCTGTGCCATCCTCACAATCATTAGTATGTTTGAATCCATTATAGCCACTGTATCAATTCATCTCATTGAGGGTCTTCCTCTTTTTTGATGACCCTCTACTTTATACGGGTTTTTTTTTTCTACTTTATCAAGCATGAGGTCCTTCTCCAGGGACTGGTCCTACCTGATAATACATCCAAAGTATGTGAAACAAAGTCTCACCATCCATTTGTTGAAACATCCCAATTGGTATTCCATCAATTCCTGGAGACTTGTTTTTCACCAATGGCTTCAGTGTAGCTTGGACTTCTTCCCTCAATATTATCGGTTCTTAATCATATGCTACCTTCCAAAATGGTTGAATGTCAACCTGCTGTTTTGGGTACAGTGACTGTATGTATTCCTTCCACCTTCTTTTGATGCTTCCTGCATTGTTCAATATTTTGCCTATAGAATCCTTCAATATTGCAACTTGAGGTTTGAATTTTTTCTTCAGTTCTTTCAGGGTGAGAAATGCCAAGCATGTTCTTCCCTTCTGGTTTTCTAAAGTCAGGTCTTTTCTATTTCATTATAAAATACTTACCTTTGTTTTCTCCAGCCACCCTTTTAAAGCTGTTCAGCTCTTTTATTTCATCATTTCTTCCATTCATTCTCTATGTTTAAGAGCAAGTTTCAGAGTCTCTTCTGACATCTAGTTTGGTCTTTTCTATCTTTCTTGTCTTTTTAATGACCTTTTGCTTTCTTCATGTTTGATGTCCTAGATATCATCCCAGAACTTGTCTGGTCTTCGGTCATTTGTGTTCAATATGTCAAATCTATTCTTGAAATGGTCTCTAAATTCAGGTGGAATATACTCAAGGTTGTATTTTGGCTCTCGTGTACTGATTTTCATTTTCTTCAGCTTCAACTTGAGCTTGTATATGAGCAATTGATGGTCTGTTCCACAGTCGGCTCATGGCCTTGTTTTGACTAATGATATTGAACTTCTGCATTGTCTTTTTCCACAGATGTAGTCAATTTGATCCCTGTGTATTCTGTCTGGAGAGGTCCACCATTTATGTTGTTGAATAAATGTATTTCTAACAAATAGGTCATTGGTCTTAGAATATTCTATCATGCAATCTCCAGCATCGTTTCTATCACCAAGGCCATATTTTACAACTATTGATCCTTCTTCTTTGTTTCCAACTTTCATATTCCAATCACCAGTAATTATCAATGCATCTTGATAGCACGTTTGATCAATTTCAGACTGCAGAAGTCAGCAAAAATCTTCAATTTCTTCATCTTCGGCAGCAATTATTATCATATACACTGGGTAGCAGAGCTCCTTGATGTCTTTCGGCTAGTGCACCAGACTGGGTGCCACTACCAAGTCAGGCCATCATGACTTAAAGACTTAAAATGGTCAGATGAGGTATCTTATTGTGGTTACATAACCCTGGGCTTTTGACCCACCTAACACTTGAAAAAAAAAAATTTTTTTTTTTTTAACTCATGACTCCATCTCCTGCATTATTGCTCTGCTACCAAAGCCCACCGTCTGCTTATTCTCAGAAGGATTCCTCCACCAACTCATCCTCACCCTTCATTTCAGCACATAAAGAAGCAGGTTGGGCTGGCAGCTAAAGAACCAGTGCTGAAAATCCAAAATGAAGGACACAAAACAGCCTTTAGATGTCAGGAGGAACTCAACTCTAGCCATGTCTCAGGGAAGAGCAAAGGTCAACAGCACAGCCAAGCACACTAAAATGTCAAGCCCGAGCCTCTGATGGGTTTGTGCATTCTCGGGATGTGCAAAACCATAGCAAAGTGTGTGACCTAACTTCCAGAGCATTGGTTTTACCTGCAGATTTGGAAGTGGAATTAAATCAGTAACTAAAGTGCTAATCTAAAATTTTATTCTTATATAAAAACAAATGTGTTATGAAATAGAAAGCAGAATTTACATTAACTTAAAATGCAAAACCTGGAAAAAATCATATTACGGAGGGCCTTTTTAGACTAGGCCCCTAGACCTCCACGTATTTTTATGCTCATGTTCTTCTGCCCTTTAAGAAAAGTCTGCTGGACAAGTTTGAAAAACAGTGCTGTCAGTTTTTGTTTTGGTTTGGGTTTTTTTATATAATGAAGTTAAACCCATTTCTGCAGACAAACTCCTCTTCAAGGCCTTGAAATCACATAAACTCATGTCTCTGAAGGATGTAAGAATTATGCCTCTCAGGGTTCCTCTAAATCAAAGGGAATGTTTTTAAAAAGATACCCATTCTTTGACGGGTAATTGACCAATTTAAATATTTTATGGAATTCCATTTTCATGCAAAGTTGACAATTTTCAATTCTGTATTACAGGATCTTATCAACAGTATCATTACGGCTGTGTTCCTTTTCATAGTTGCCATCTTGGCGATGCAAGAAAAGAACAGAAGGAAGTTGTTCTATACTGGAGGGGTAAGTAGAGGCCTTCATGACTCCATTTAAGATCAGGATCCCAAGGCTCTTTGAAAAGGAAACATGGCAGGCCATTGTTATTTTATTTCTAGAACAAAATCCCCACCACCACTCCATCTCTCCCTTGCACCGACTTCCTCAGATGTGAAGTTGCACAAGCGAAGATCTTGAAAATCGTCATTCTAATACTCATTCTCCAAACAGGTGTAGAAACAAGAGTCTGTTAAACCCCTTTTGAGAGTCGTACATACTCATTTCTGAAATGTTGGAGCAAAATGTTCTTGTTTATAAATTTGGGCTTTGATTTTTTTCTGGACTAGGGAATTTTATTTTAAAGGCAGATGAAAAGAGTGCATTGTAAAGGAAAACAAGTGCATTGTCAAAACTGAGTAGCCTAGCCTATTCAAGAAGGAAGGGGAGGAAGGAAGCTATACAAGTTGAAGTGGCCAGTATATGCCTCACACCAGACTGGGCACATCATGACACTCTTTACAACTCTCATTTTTACAGGTATGGGAACTAAGGTTAAATGCCTTGCCCTGGGCCACAAGGTTGGGACAAACTGGAACTCAAACCCTCATCATATGGAGGAGCACAAGAAATGGCAGATTAAATGCTTGGAAGATGGGGGGAAGGGGTGGCAGGGCTAAACAATGGGGACAGAAATTAATCAAGGCAAAAGGTTTAAATTCTATGAATTCATTCCATAATCAGTAAATATTTGTCAATCCCATGGGACTGTGCCAGCCCTGATCGCCATGCTGGGGAATGAGTCCCTTGCCTAGGGGAGCTCACAGATTAGCTAGGGCAAGACCTACCTAGGAAAAGTTCATTAAGCAGCCAGAGACTAAGTGACCATAAGGGAAACATCCAAGCCAGTCAGGCGCAGCCGAGCACCAGGAATCTCGAATGCTGTGGGCTGCTGGTCCCCAAAGGAAGCTAGCTCAGCTCTCCAGCCTTCTCCTGCCTGCCGGAGGCTCCCATCCCCTGTCTCTATCAACTCTTACCTGGATGGCAGCAGTTTCCCAGCTCCCCTCCCCCTCCCCATCTCCTGCCCTGTACCCTCAGGTCCCTGCCTCCATTCGCTTCATGGCCACTGAAACTGGGCTTTCTGAGCCTCGCACCTGACCTCAGCCCTCAGCCTCATCACCATCCTTTGGGGAGAGTTCCATAGCTCATGCCTCTCCAGCCTCAACTCTGCCCCCTCCTTCACTGGCTCCAGGGGTCTTTGCCACACCAAATTCCTACCCCCCTCCCATGCCTCGAGCTCTCCTCTTCCCAGTCACTGCCCTTGGAAACTCCTGCCTGCTCTTTCAAACATAGCCCAAGAGTTCTTTCCTCTGAGAAGGCTTCTCAGGACACATCCTGACCTGAGCCGTTATGGCCAGTGCCCTTCCCTGGTCCTTTCCTGGTGCCTCAGCATCCAGTGAGGCCACTACTGGTGGCAAGACTCACCATTCCTCAAATCCCCTCTCTCTGCCTCTGGTAAAGGCAGAATGGGCCTGCAGCAGCTGGCAAGGCAGACACCAGGCGGGAGAGGGGGGTCAGAGGCAGTGGTGTCACTAGGGTTGGTGTCACTCACTGTGGTAACTCATGGTGTCACCCCCACCCCTGGCCATGGACCTCCTCGGTACCAACTTTGTACTAATGTTACTGGTAAACTGTAATTCCCGCCTATCACTCCTTCTTTTCCTTTAATTACTATTTCAGTCTCAAAAATGTTATTGATAGAGGTTCACAAATGCTGATTAACACAATATTGTAGCTAAAACATAAAAAAATTTGACAAAATCAGCAACTATAAAAAAACAGAAGCAACAAAATAGCATCACATGCTTCTAGCAGGTGCAGAGGAAACCACGTGATTCTAAGCATCATTGTAATTGGATAATAATGACAGCTCTGACCAGAGCGCATTAACCAAAAAAAAACATTGGTTCAAAAAGTAAATTAGCCTAGAGTTTTAGCCTTGTAGGTATATTGATACATGTAAGCGGGGTTTACAAAACATGTTTTGCTGATATAACTATAGGGATAGTTCTAGAGATAGTCATTTTGGTGTCACCCCCTACGACAGTGTCAGCCAGTGTGGTCTGCACCCCCCCAACCCCCTGGTGACATCATGACACTCTTTACTGGTCAGAGGGGAAGAAAAGGACCTTGCGGCTCCTCCCCGGGATAGGGACAAGAGAGTATTGCTGTGGGCTGCACAATAACCCCACCTTTCCTTCCCCTATGGTCTTGTGCTGGACAGTCCCTGTGTCTCGCAGCAGCAATCGTGTGTCTCCTCGACGCGTTTGTGGTCACCAAGAAGATGAGGTCAGCTATGAAATCACTCCTGCAAATCAAAGTGCTAAAAAAGCCGGCGCCTGAGCCAGGACACTCGCAGATGCACCTGTCTTCCTCCAGTCACTTCAACCCCACCAACTACTGAGCTTGGATGCTGTTACCCATTCTGGCCCACTTGTGACCATAAAGTCGGGGCTGCTAAGTCGGGAACACTCCTGCTTCCTCATGTTGCCTTGTGTAAAGGTCGCGTTGCATTTTCATGAATGTGGTGCTGAGCCAGCTGGTTGCACGGCGCTGCTGCCCCAGGAGGCCCGGCGAGGGTCACGACCCCGGGTTTCTGCTGCCAACCGGACCCGACCCGGAATGAGAACGGCGGCTACAGCCTTAGGGCACCCGGCGAGGCTCCACCAGGCCAGGAAGGGGAGCTTGGCGTGGAACTAGCACCAGCGTGGCGGGCACAGAGGGGGGACCCGGAGGGAGCCTCCGCGTGGATGGTGGTGGGCCTGGAGGCTTATGGGTTAATAAGAACTGCGCTGCACCGCGCGCTGAGATGGGGCGGGACCCCAAGCGGAGGTGGGACCCACGCGTTGAGCCAGCACGCGCCGAGACAGCTCAAGCGTTGGCCTTCCCTGGGCCCGGCCGTTGGCTGAGCACCGCCTCTGAGCAGGTCGGTGGGCACCAGGCTCTCTCACAGATCAGGCCTGTCAGGGGACATCGGGAGAGGTTGCACAGCCCGTGAAAACCTAAGGACTCGGAAGTGAATATGACTGATAAGGGCAAGGGCAAGGGCAAAGCCAAGGGTAAGGCCCCGCCAGCACCTCCACCCGCTGCAGCGCCGGCTGCCCCGCCTCCTCCCCCACCCCCGCCCCCGCCCCCGCCCCCGCCGGACAAACCAGCGGAGGACAAGAAGGTAGAAGAGAAGAAGCCCAAAAAGCAAAAGTCACCGCAGCCCAAGGATGAAGTGGGCACTAGGAAGAAGTGTCGCCGGTACCGGTGGGAACTTAAGAGCAGCAACAAAGAGTTCTGGGTTATGGGTCACGGCGAGGTCAAATACCTATCCGTGGTGAGCAGGGCTGGTATCCAAGACGCAGGTCCAAGGACTGGGGAGCGGGCTCTAGGGGTTTCCAGAGGGGCTCCGGGGTGGGTTAGAACCCTTGGCCGCTGGCTCAGGAGCCTGTCTCCCGAAAGGGTTGCCTGGTAGTAGCGCTGATCCTGTTCACGGGCTTGTCGGTGCACCCATTCCTGACGCTCATCGTCACCATGGAGCTGTCCATCCTCATCTTCTTCATCATCATTTACACTTTCGCCATCAACAGATACCTGCCCTTCATCCTGTGGCCCATTACGGTAAGTGAGGGTCGGGCGAGGAGGGAGGAAGTACCCCTGCCGTTGTGCCTTCCTCGTGGGTCTTGGCACCTGGGAAATGACTGAACAGAGAAACACGCCTTCCCTCCCGTTTCTGTAGTCCCGGCAGCCGCAGCTGGGGGTGGGGGGAAGTTAGACAGGAAAGGCTCTGAGCAAGCCGAGCTGCGGTGTGTGGGGAGGTGGGGGAGGTTGGAAGGGGCCAGGCCGGGGAGGGGAGGTGGGAGCTCTTACCAACTTGGTGGGCAAGGTTAGAGGGCCTGAGGCTTCACTGTCATGGGGGGTGGGGAGAGCTGCTCACAGCTGATGAGGGAGATCACTGGGGAAGGCACCTACCCCCAGAATTTAAGGAAGAAAATCAGCTTCCCCATAAATCAGTAAGATAAAATGAGAGTTTTTAAACATCACTCCTAAAGCAGACTTAGATCTCCACCCTATAAAGGATGTTCAGGCCAAGGCAGTGGTCCAGTGGAACAGGACAGAGATGAGATTGTTCCCGCAGATTGAATGCGAAGTCCTGGATGCTGTGAACTGAAATCCCTCTGCATCACCTGTGTAATCACAGAGCGCACCAACCTGACTCCTGGCCAGTTGATGAAGCTCCCAAGGCTCCACGCTCACTGCACACCCATAGCGTGCCTCCAGAGCTCTATGCTCACCATTTCACTCACCTCACACAGGATGAAACTGGGGCTCAGAACTGCCAAATCACTTGCCCCAGGTCACTCAGATAGTAAGTGGCAGAAAAATAATTCAAACCCAGCTTTGTCAGCAGAGTCTGAGCCCCTAACTACACTCTGTCCTGCCTCCCTATTAAAAGGGCCCAGGTCTCAGTGGGGTTGGTGAGGATCCCCAATACTGGGAAAAAGGAAAAGAGGGTTGAATCAAGATTCATGGGCAGGTACATGCAGAGGACAAGGTAAAAGGACAGAGGACAATTCCCCAGTGAAGAAGCCTGAGAAGGTACTTATATAATTCTGGCAAGGTGAAAAACCAATGAAACCTGAAAATTCCCCTGCTGCACTTACCAAAAATACTAGGGGAAATGTGACCAATTGTGTTTTAACCGAATGGCTGAGCTGGCAGAAAAGAAAGCGAAATACAGAGGTGCCAGAAATGAGGGGCGGGTGGGGCAGGGAGGGGGGAGTGTGTGGAGAACAGGAGCAGTGATCGTATAAGCTGCTGAAGTGGGGGTGGGAATGGCCGGTGTGGTAATGTCCTGGGGTTTCATACACTCTTAAGGTCATAAGATGAGGTCTTGATCCCAAGCAAAGTGGGAACCCTGCATAAAGCCAGCACCCTGAAAAGACTGCGTGCATCCTCAGGAAAAAATGGATAGAGACGACACACACCATTCCCCCACACAGAGGAACAAGAAAGTGTTTTCATTTCTTCCTGCCCTTTGAGTGGAAAACAAACAAACAGAAAATAGAAACTTTGGGCCTGCCCTTTGTACAGATTTGTAGTTTCAATTTTTACTGCCTGCATTTTAGAAACCTTCATGCCTTAGAATTAGGGGAGGAAAAAAAGATCCCAATGTGATGATATTCTTGGAGCTCCTGCCAGAAACAAACGCAAGATCACAACCAAGTGCCCAAGAGATTCTCACAGGAAGAAAAAAAAATGATATCAAACATGAACTCACAAAAACAAAACAAACAAAACACCTGATTTTTTAAAAATTCCCCGTGAGTAAGAGTAAGCAAAATAACAAACTGAAAGACTAGAAGCACAAGACTATGAGATAATAGAACAGTTGTCTGATATTAAGAAATATGCTTAAAATGACTAAAGACATAATTAAGAGCCCTAAGAGAAGAATAAGACACTGTGAGGTCAGAATAGATTTTTTTTTTTAAGCACAAAGCACAAAGTACAACATCTAGAATTAAAAATATTGTTATTGAAATAAAAATGTCAAAATAAAAAAGATCTGATATATGCTATGACATAGATGAGTGAAATAAGTCAGACACCAAAGGACAGGTATCATATGATGCCACTTAATATGAAATATCTAAAAACCCTTTGCTGTGGAGTCGATTTTGATTCAAATATTTAGAATAGGCAAATGCATAGAGACCAAAGTTTATTAGTGGTTACCAGGGGTGGCTGGGAGGGTGAGAGGGGGAGTTATTGCTTAGGGAGCACTGAGCTTCTGTTAAGGGTGATAGAAAAATTTGGAAACAGACAGTGGTGATGATTGCAGAACATGGTGAACATAATTAATTTCATTGAATTGTACACATAATTGTTGAAATAACAAATGTTTTGTTATATATTTACCACAATAAAAAATATTTTTTAAAAAGTCAATAGGTTGGTTAAAAAGCAGATCAGAGACAGCTAAAGAGAGAATTAGTGAACTGAAAGATATGGAGAAATTGCCCAGAATATAGCATTGAGAGATAAAGAGAAAATATGAAAGAGGATGAGAAACAGAGGACAAAATGAGATAGTCCATTATAAGTCTAATAGGAATCCCACAAGAAGAGACTCAAGAGAATGGAGGAGGAGACATATTCAAAGTGATAATGACTGAGAACCTTCCAGATGTAATGAGAGTGATGTCACTGAAATTGGCAGAGTGGGGAACTCCCAAATTCTGTCCCTCTACTAAAGAAATGATTAAGCTGGAAAATACTGTCAGACTCAATCTTGTTGGAACTTGAATTTAATAAAAAACTTAAAACAACCAGGTAAATACTTAATGAAGAAAGAAGCTAGTGGATTCTGATAAGAGAGCATTGTGGCATTTTAACTTAGCCACCTATCATTCTTCCTCCCCAGCTCAGTAGAGGCCATGAAGATTGTGACCCACATTCCTGGTACAACTTGCTGGTACCAGAGGAAACAGTATGGGCCCTGTTCTCAACTGTGGGAGAGACTATGAGACCAGAGTTGGGTGGCACCTGGCTATAATTACGGAACATTTTGATCGAAGATTTTATAGAAGAATCCTGATCAAAAGGGGGAGAAATATGGAACAGAATTTCACATTTTCTTGAAATTCAGATTTTCTGGAGCCTTTGAGGCTGGATGACCCCTGAAACTATTACCATGAGAGAATCATTAAATGTTAAACCTCAAACTGAAACTATTCCCTGAAGTCATCTTTAAACCAAAGCAGCTGTAGCTCTTAACCACTATGCCACCAGAGTTTCCAAAGAATAGTTTAGCTTAATTAATAAAGAATGTCTGCCTTGAGCATTGTGCTGTTTTAAATAATTATCTATATGGGTTCAAATTGACAACAGCAACTCGGAAAGTTAAATGAGAAGCTTAGGGGGCAGTGAGTTTATGTTAATGGTGGGAGAATAAAATGGTTGCACATCCTGAAGAATATAACCAATGTCATTATTGAGTTGTACATATAGAAATTGTTATGTTGGCGTACATTTTGCTGTGTATATTTTCACCAAAAAAAATTTTTTTTATTTTTAATAAGGTGGAAGTTTGAAAATCAGTCCCTTTGAAGGAAGCTATGCTGTGTTGAAGGAGCCCTAGTGGTGCAACAGTTAAGCGCTCAGCTGCTAACTGAAAGATTGGCGATTCAAATCCACCCAGCGGCTCTGTGGCAGAAAGACCTAGAGATCTACTCCCATAAAGATTAAAAAATAGATTACAGCCTAGAAAACCCCGTGGGGGCAGTCCTACTCTGCTCCGCGGGGTCCCCGTGAGTTGAAAATCAACAGCACCAAACAAAAACAACATGCTGGGCTGGGTGTTGCAGGTAGCGGGCTTGGCCCTGTTTAAGGCTGACTCTTATCGCTCCCATCTTTCAGGACCTTCTCAACGACATAGCTGCCTTTATTTTCCTTCTGTGGGCTGTGATCTTCGCTGTGAGAAGTCGACCAACCATGCACATGCACTACTTCATAGCTGTGGTGAGTTCATCCATGTCAGGCCATTTATTTGCTCTGCATTCATCACTTTGGGAGAATGGGTGTGTTTTTCCTGTTTCAAGAAAGGGCTTCTTTTCTTTTTACAAACTCTTGGGATCAAGGCAAAGTTTAATAGTAAATAAAATTGGTAAATATCTCCAGTGGGGAAGCCAAATGAAGGTGATGTCTGGGGAGGCAGCCAAGCTAAAGGCTTCCTCCTTGCAGCTGCTGATCCCAGAGCAAAGGGCCCTACCCTGCTGGGTTTAAAGAGAGAAAGGACAAGAGATGAAAAGACTTGAAAAATGGCTTTGGGGGAAGGCGAGGCTAGGGGAGGGACAGACTCTCTTGGGTCTGGTAGTTTGAGGGGACAAGCTGACTGGACGTGTTAAATGGCATCTATTGATGAATTAGAAACAGAGATGGGAACCTTTGGAATGAAAAGCCGAAGTAATGAGGATCCTTTGTTTTCCAGATATGCACTGGTGTGGCTGGACTATTTGCTTTAATTGATGTATGTCTTCAAAGAAGGCACTTCACCGGCAAGAGGGTCAAAAAGACTACGCTGGTTCCTCCTCCACCAAAGGACAAGACCAAGGAAAAAGAAAAGGAACCTGAAGCAAACAAGCCACAGGGACCTGAACCAGACAAGGGGACGGAAAAGAAATGACTGGAAAGACACTCTCCTACTGTCAGAAATGGCAGTGTATTTTACAACAAAACCTATTTCCACTGTCTTCCTTGTCTTCTTTCTAGAATGGTTTTCTTTTTCATTTGAATAACCACCTTTGCTTGGAAAAGAAATTTCTCTTTAAATGACCTTGATGTAAACATTATTTTGTTCATTTAACAAAAGTTACTGAAAGTGGTGCATAAGGTGAGGTGGGAGCTGAGCCCTGGAGGTGCTCCCAGGCTACATGGCACAGAAGGATTGGGGGACCAAGAGTGTGTGGATGGGCACCAGCTGTCAACACTAACCAGCCAAAAGGACCAGAGGAAAATGAGAAACTGGAAAACAAAATGCGTTCACTTTGATATTTTTATTTTACATTTTTCTAAGGCATCCAAGTAGTCATTTTGAGAAAAATAAGGTTATTGGCCTTCCTTACTCTTTTTTTTCTAAATTTTATTTTATTGTTGAGAATATACACAACAAAATATACCCCAATTCAACAGTTTCTACATATACAATTCAGGGACACTGATTACATTCTTCAAGTTGTTCACCTATTCTCACCCTCCTTTTCTAAGTTGTTCCTTCTCCATTAACACAAACTCACTGCCTTCTAAGTTTCCTATCTAATCTTTCGAGTTGCTGTTGTTAATTTCATCCCATACAGATCTTAAAAGAGCACAATGCTCAAGGCAGACTTTCTTTAC